>NC_083728.1:81419844-81719844 GCF_028564815.1 Eubalaena glacialis | reverse complement strand
TAGCCTCAGCCAGCTAATATGTAAGTACCACAGTTTATTTAGCCATTCACCTGCTGAAGGAAATCTAGGCTGCTTCTAGTTTGGGCCATCAAGCAAATGCCAACACATTCCAAAGGACTGAAAACTTACCGAGTATGTTCTATGACAGCAATGCATCTAAGTTAGTCATATTTTTATTTTAATTAATTTATTTATTTATTTATTTTTGGCTGTGTTGGGTCTTCATTGCTGTGCGTGGGCTCTTCTCTAGTTGCAGCGAGCAGGGGCTACTCTTTGTTGCAGTGTGTGGGCTTCTCATTGTGGTGGCTTCTCTTGTTGTGGAGCACAGGCTCTAGGCATGCGGGCTTCAGTAGTTGTGGTCTGTGGGCTCTAGAGCACAGGCTCAGTAGTTGTGGCACACGGCCTTAGTTGCTCCGCGACATATGGGATCTTCCCGGACCAGGGATCAAACCCGTGCCCCCTGCGTTGGTAGGTGGATTCTTAACCACTGTGCCACCAGAGAAGCCTTAAGTTAGTCATATTTTTAAAGTTTAACTAGAAAAATCCCAAGCACCTGGAAATTAAGACTACACGTTTAAATAACCTATGGGCTGGGAGATTAGCCAAGATGGTGGAGTAGAAAGATCCTGAGTTCACCACCTTTCACGGGTGCACCAAAATCACAACTATCTGCAGAATGACCACATGTGAAAAAGACCAGAACCTGCCAGAAACAATCTTCTCCAACTAAAGATATAAAGAAGGACTCGCAACGAGATAGGTAGGAGGGGCAGAGTCATGATACAGTCAAGTCCCATAACCCTCGTGGGTGATACACAAATGGGAGAATAACTATGATTGTAGAGGTTTTCCCAAAAGAGTGAGGTGTCCGAGCCCCATGTTGGGTTCCCCAGTCCAGGGGGTCCTGCACTGGGAAGATGAACCCACAGAGCATTAGGCTGTGAAGGCCAGTGAGGCTTACTTTTGGGAGACCCAGAGGGCTGGGGAAAACAGAGACTTCACTCTTAAAGGGCGCACACAAAATCTCACACACTCCAGGACCCAGGAGAGAAGCAGTGATTTGAAAGAAGCCTGAGTCAGACCTACCCTCTGATCTTGGAGAGGTTCCTGGAGAGGCAGGAAGCAACTGCAGCTCATGCTGGGAGCACAGACACTGATGGCAGCCAGTTTTGGGAGCTCACTTTACCACGTGGACACTGGTGCTGGCAGCCCTACCTGGGGCCCACAGCCTGTAGGCGCCAGTGCTGGGACATCTCAGGCCAAGCAACTAACTGAGCGTGGACATAGCCCCACCCACCAGCAGACAGGCTGTCTTAAGGTCCCCTGAGCCCACAGTCACCCCTGGACACAGCTCTGCCCACCAGAGAGCCCAGGACCCAGCCCCACAAACCAATGTGCAGGCACTAGACCCAGGACCCCCAGGGCACTCTAGCCACAGACCCTGGAACCCAGTTCCACCCATCAGTGGGCAGGTACTAGCCCCAGAATCCTCTGGGCCTTGACCCTGCCCTCCAGGGAGCCTGCTCTAACTTCAGGACCAGCCTCACCCACTAGTGAGCAAACATCAGCTATAAGACAACAATAGACCCACACCCAGCAGACCTGGCCCACTCACTAGCAGCCTAGATTGGGCCCTGCTGGGCAACAGGTTACATAACAGGAACATAACAGGAACTCCCATAAGGCTGTCAGCTGACTTTTTAGCAGAAACTCTGCAGGCCAGAAGGGGGTGGTACAATATATCTAAAGTGATGAAAGGGAAAAACCTACAACCAAGAATACACAACAAGGCTTTAATTCAAATTTGATGGAGAGATCAAAAGTTTTCTGACAAAAAAAAGCTAAAAGAGTTCAGCACCACCAAACAGCTTTACAAGGAACATTAAAGGGATATCTCTAAGTGAAAAAGAAAAGTTCACAACTAGCAACATAAAAACTACAGAAGGGAAAAGCTCATTGGTAAAGGCAAATATACAGTAAATGTAGTAAATCATCCATGTACAAAGTTAGTAGGAAAGTTAAAGACAAAAGTAGTAAAATCATTTATATCTGCAACAAACAGTTAAGGGATACACACAAAAAAATAGATGTAAAATATGATATCAAAAACAGTAATCATGGGCTTCCCTGGTGGCGCAGTGGTTGAGAATCTGCCTGCCAATGCAGGGGACATGGGTTCGATCCCTGGTCTGGGAAGATCCCACATGCCGCGGAGCAACTAGGCCCGTGAGCCACAACTACTGAGCCTGAGCGTCTGGAGCCTGTGCTCCGCAACAAGAGAGGCCGTGATAATGAGAGGCCCGCGCACCGTGATGAAGAGTGGCACCGCTTGCCGCAACTAGAGAAAGCCCTCGTACAGAAACGAAGACCCAACACAGCCAAAAATAAAAATAAATAAATAAAAAATTAAAAAAAAAAAAAACAGTAATCATGAGGGGAGGAGAGTAAAAATGCAGGATTGTTAAAATGCACTTGAAATTAAGAGATCAACAACTTAAAATAATCATATATATGATTATTATATTTTATATATATGATTATTATATCATATATAATCATATATATCTACACACACACATACATACAAATAGTTATACATAAACCACATGGTAACCACAAGCCAAAAATCTATAATTGATACACACATAGAAAAGAGAAAGGAGGGACTTCCCTGGTGGTGCAGTGGTTAAGAATCTGCCTGCCAATGAAGGGAACACAGGTTCGAGCCCTGGTCTGGGAAGATCCCACATGCCACAGAGCAATTAAGCCTGTGTGCCACAACTACTGAGCCTGAGCCTAGAGACAGCGAGCCACAACTACTGAGCCCATGTGCCACAACTACTGAAGCCCATGTGCCTAGAGCCCGTGCTCCACAACAAGAGAAGCCACTGTAATGAGAGGCCCATGCACTGCAACAAAGAGTAGCCCCCGCTCGCCACAACTAGAGAAAGTCCGTGCACAGCAACAAAGACCCAATGCAGCCAAAAATAAATTAATTAATTAAAAAAAAAAGAGAGAGAGAGAGAGAGAAAGGAATCCAAACATGAAACTAAAGAAGGTCATCAAATCAGAAATGAAGAGAACAAAAGAAGAAGAAAGGAACAAAAAAGAACTACAACCCCCCCCCCCAAAAAAAACCCCACAAACACATGGAGGCTAAACAATATGCTACTAAACTACCAATGGATCACTGAAGAAATCAAAGAAGAAATCAAAAAATACCTGGAGAAAAGTGAAAATGAAAACACAATGATCCAAAACCTATGAGATGCAGCAAAAGCAGTTCTAAGAGAGAATTTTATAGCAATACAGGCTAACCTCAGGAAACAAGAAAAATCTCAAATACACAACCTAATTTTACACCTAAAGGACCTAGAAAAAGAAGAACAAACAGAATCTAAAGTTAGTAGAAGGAAAGAGAACCTAAATATCACAGAAGAAATAAATGAAATAGAGACTAGTAAAACAAGAGAAAAGATCAATGAAAACTAAGAGCTGGTTCTTATAAAAGATAAACAAAATTGATAAAACTTTAGCCAGACTCATCAAGAAAAAAAAAGAGAGAGAGCCCAGATCAATATAATCAGGAATGAAAAAGGAAAAGTTATAACTGATACCACAGAAATATAAAGAATCATAAGAGATTACTATGAACAACTATATTCCAATAAAATGGGCAACTTGGAAGAAATGGACACATTCCAAGAAATGTACAATTTCCCAGGACTAAACCAGGAAGAAAAAGAAAATATAAAAAGACCAATTACTAATAATGAAATTGAATCAGCAAAAATAAAAAAATAATAAAAAAAATAAAAACTTTCCAACAAACAAAAGTCTAGGACTAGATGACTTCACAGGTGAATTCTATCCAACATTTAAAGAAGAGCTAACACCTATCTTTCTCAAACTATTCCAAAAAATTGCAGAGGAAGGAACACTTCAGAACTCACTATGAGGCCAGCGTGACTCTGATACCAAAGCCAGACAAAGATATGATAACACAAAAAAAGAAAATGACAGGCCAATATCACTGATGAACATAGATGCAAAAATCCTCCACAAAATATTAGCAAACTGAATTCAATAATAAATACATTAAAAGGATCATATACATCATGATTGAGTGGGATTTATCCCAGGGATGCAAGGATGGTTCAATATCTGCAAATCAATCAATGATACAGTATATTAACAAACTGAAGAATAAAAACCATATAATCATCTCGATAGATGCAGGGAAAAACTTTTGACAAAATTCAACACCCGCTTATGATAAAAAAAAGTCTCCACAAAGTGGGTGTAGAGAGAGCATACCTCAACATAATAAAGACCACATATGATAAACCAACAGTTAACATCATACTCAACAGTGAAAAGCCAAAAGCATTTCCTCTAAGATCAGAAAAAAGACAAGGATGCCCATTCTCACCACTTTTATTCAATATATCAATAGTATTGGAAGTCCTAGCCACATCAATCAGGCAAGAAAAAGAAATAAAAGAACTCCAAATTGGAAAGGAAGAAGTAAAATCATCATTGTTTGCAGAAGACATTTTACTCTACATAGAAAACCTTAAAGATACCACCAAAAAATACTAGAGCTCATCAATGAATTCTGTAAAGTTTCAGGATACAAAATTAATATACAGAAATCTGTTGCATTTCTACATACTAAAAACAAACTATCCAAAAGAGAAATTAAGGAAACAATCTCATTTACAATCACGACAAAAAGAATAAAATGCTTAGGAATAAATCTAACTAAGGAGGTAAAAGACCCATACTTGGAAAACTCTAAGACATTGATGAAGAAATTAAAAATGACACAAACTCATGGAAAAATACACTGTGTTCATGGATTGGAAGAATTAATATTGTTAACATGACCATACTGCCTAGGACAATCTACAGGTTCAATGCAATCCCTATCAAAATACCAAGGGCATTTTTCACAGAACTACAACAAATAATTCAGAACAATAAAAGACCATGAAAACAGTCTTGAGAAACAAGAACAGAACTGGAGTTATCACAATCCCTGACTTAAGACTATCCTGCAAAACTACATTAATCAAAACAGCATGGCACTGGCACCAAAACAGACTCAAATGTCAATGAAACAGAATAGAGAGCCCAGAAATAAACTCATACCCTTATGGTCAATTAATCTATGACAAAGGAGGTAAAAATATACAATGGAGAAAAGACAGTCTCTTCAATAAGTGGTGCTGGGAAAACTAGACAGCTACATGTAAAAGAATGCAATTAGAACATTTTGTAACACCTTATACAAAAATAAACTCAAAATGGATTAAAGACCTAAATGTAAGAAATGAGACCATAAAAGTCCTAGAAGAAAACAGGCAGAACACTTTTTGACATAAATCATAGCAATATTTTTTTGGATCTGCCTCCTAAAGCAAAGGAAACAAAAGCAAAAAATAACAAATAGGACCTAATTAAACTTAAAATATTTTGCACAGCAAAGGAAACCATCAACTAAACTAAAAGACAACCTACTGAATGGGAGAAAATATTTGCAAATAATATGACAAAGGGTTAATATCCAAAATATACAAACATCTCATAGAAGTCAATATCAAAAAAACAAAGAACCCAATCAAAAATTGGTAGAAGACCTGACTGACATTTTTCCAAAGAAGACATACTGACTGCCAACAGGCGCATGAAAAGATGCTAAACATCGCTAATCATTAGGGAAAGGCAAATCAACCATGAGATTTCACCTCACACCTATCATCATGAGATATCACCTCAGAATGGCTATCATCAAAAAGTCTACATAACAAATGTTGGTGAATATGTAGATAAAAGGGAACCCTTGTACACTATTGATGGGAATGTAAACGTGTGCAGCTACTATGGAAAACAACATGGAGGTTCCTTAAAAAACTAAAAATTGAACTACCATATGATCTAGCAATTCCACTCCTGGGTATATATCCAGGAAAAAACAAAACAAAACTGAAAACACTAAATGATACAAGCATCCCTACGTTCATAGCAGCACTATTTACAACAGCCAACATACGGAAGCAACCCAAGTGTCCATCAACAAACAAATGGGTAAAGAAGATGTGGTGTATTTATATGTATATATATATACACACAATGGAATATTAGCCATAAAAAAGAATGAAATTCTGCCATTTGCAGCAATGTGGATGGATCTAGAGAATATTATGCTTAGTGAAATAAGTCAGTCAGAGAATGACAAAAACTGAATGATATCACTTATATGTGGAATATTTTTAAAAAACCATGAATGTATATAACAAAACAGATACAGACTCAAAGATACAGAAAACAAACTAGTGTTTATCAGTGGGGAGAGGGAAGGGGGCGTGGATAAGACAGGATATGGTATTAAGAGATACAAACTACTATGGATAAAATAGATAAGTAACAAGGATATATTACACAACACAGGGAATTATAGCCATTATTTTGTAATAACTTTTAATGGAGTATAATTTATAAAAATACTGAATCACTCACTGTGCTGTACACCTGAAACTAATATAATATTTAAATCAACTATACTTGAATTAAAAAAAAGAGGAAATTTAAATTTCAGTAAGCATAATAAAATTTTAGTGGAACACACCCACGAAAAAAGAAATGAAGTAAATAAACAAGGAAATATTGTACAGCACATGAAATATAACCAATATTTTATAATAACTTTAAATGAAGTTTATGTATAAAAATTTTGAAGCACTATGTTGCACACTTGAAATGAATATAATATTGTAAATCAACTATACCTCAAATGAAAAAATAAAAGAAGCTGAACTCATTAGAAAAAAAAAAAGATTCCAGCAAAAAACCATTGGATCTAATCAACAAATTCAGTAATGTTGCAAGATATAATATCAACATGTATAAATCAGTAGCATTTCTACACACTAATAACAAAGTATCTACAAAAGAAATAAAGAAAATAATTCCATTTACAATAGCATCAAAACAATAAAATACTTAGGAATAATTTTAACCAAGGAGATGAAAGATATCTACACTAAGAACTGTAAGATATGGATGAAAGGAAATGAAGAAGAAACAGATAAATGGAAAGATATCCCATGTTCATAGATCAGAAGAATTAATATTGTTACAGTGTCCACACTATCCAAAGCTATCAATAGAGTTAATGCAATCCCTATGAAGATTCCAATGGTATTTTTCATAACAGAAAAAACAATCCCCAAGTTTCCATAATTTTTAAAGGACCTCAACTAGGCAAAGCAATCCTGAGAAAGAATAACAAAGCCTGAGGCATCACACTTTTGCTTTCAAACTATATTATAAAGCTATAGTAATCAAAACAGTATGGTACTACCATAAAAACAAACACATAGACCAATGGAACAGAATCTGGAGCCCCAAAATAAACTCATGCATATATCATCGACTAATATTTGACAAGGGAGCCTAGAATTTTCATTGGAGAAGAGACAGTCTCTTCAATAAATGATGTTGGGAAAATTGGATATTCACATGCAAAAGCATGAAACAAGACCCCTATCTTACACAAGTCACAAAAATTAACTGGAAATGGATTAAAGACTTAACTGTAAGACTGTTGAAACCATAAAAATCCTAATAGAAAACACAGGGAAAATCTTGCCAGCAAGAGTGGCACTGCTAAGCTCTCCCCCCAGGAACTACGGCATGTGTCCCAGCATCAAGCTGCCATAGTTTGAACTGAGTCTGTGAGCCACTATGTTTTATCTCAATTTATTTTGTGCATTTGTTAGCAAGACGTGTCCTAAGGTAATTGCTTCTTCACTTTACATCATTTCAGCTCAAAAAGGTGTCATTGGAACACTGTACTTTTGGAAACCTGGGGAAACCTGTACTACTCAGGGAACCAGTAGTAATAAAAAAGGAATGAATTATCCATCCACAAAATCATCCATCCAGTGAATATCAAATGCATTATGCTAAGCAAAGGAAAAGCAGCCAGACTCAAAAGGCCACAAACTCCATGTATCCACTTATATGGCACCCCGGAAAAGGCAGAGGTGTAAGGATAGCAAAACAAATCAGTGGTTGCCAGGGGCTGGGGGTGGGAGAACAGTTGACTGTAATGGGGCAGCAAGAGGGAATTTGGGAGGCTGGAACTAGTCTGTATTTTGAACGTGGTGATGGTTACATGACATGAATAGATGCATCTATCCAAACTCTTAAAATTGCTCACCAAAAAGGGTGAATTTTACCAGAAAATTAAAAAATCAACTTCTGTTAATTAAATAACACCATAAAACAATAAGACAAGCTACAGAGTGGGAGAAGATATTTGCCCACATATAACGAACAAAGGACAAATGTCTAGAATATGTAAAAATTTTTACCAAGCAACAACTGAATAGTAAAATGGGTAAAAACTTTGACAAATATATCCCAAAGAGGAAATACAAAGATCCGTTAAATATGAAATGGTGCAAGCCTCATTAGTCTGCAGGAAAACGCAAATTCAAACCCTGATGGGATACAGTTACACACCCACCTGAATGACAAAAATCAAAATGTCTGACAGTGTCAATTGTCAGTGAGGAACAGAACAACTGTGGGCATGTGAATAATTACAACCACTCTGGATATCAGTTTGGCTTTATCTAGAATGAAGATCTACACCCATATCAGCCATCAACTCTGTTCCTAGGTTCATATCCTGTGGACTGGCATGAAGGTCACCTGATCACAAACGTTTACAGCAGCATTTTCACTAATAGTGCTAAACTGGAAATAACCCATGCATCCATCAACAGTAGAGCTTTGGAAGAAGACATACAGGTGGCCAACAGGCACATGAAAAGATGCTCAACATCGCTAATTATTAGAGCAATGCAAATCAAAACTACAATGAGATACCACCTCACACCGGTCAGAATGGCCATCATTAAAAAGTCTACAAATAACAAATGCTGGAGAGTATGTGGAGAAAAGGGAACCCTCCTACACTGTTGGTGGGAATATAAGCTGGTGCAGCCGCTATGGAAACCGGATGGAGGTTTCTTTAAAAACTAAAAATAGAACTACCATATGATCCAGCAATCCCACTCCTGGGCATATATCCAGACAAAACTCTAATTCAAAAAGATACATGCATCCTTATGTTCATAGCAGCACTATTCACAATAGCCAAGACATGGAAATAACCTAAATGTCCATCGACAGATGAATGGATAAAGAAGATGTGGTATATATATATACAATGGAGTACTACTTAGCCACAGAAAAGAATGAAATAACGCCATTTGCAGCAACATGGATGCAACTAGAGATTATCATACCAAGTGAAGTAAGTCAGACAAAGAAAGATAAATACCATATGATAGCACTTATATGTGGAATCTAAAATATGACACAAATGAACTTATCTATGAAATAGAAACAGACTCACACACATAGAGAACAGGCATGTGGTTGCCAAGAAGGCAGGGGAGGGATGGAGTGGGAGTTCCGGGTTAGCAGATGCACACTGTTATATAGAGAATGGATAAACAACAAGGTCCTACTGTAGAGCACAGGGAACTATATTCAATATCCTGTGATAAACCATAATGGAAAAGAATGTGAAAACGAATGTATATATATGTATAACTGAATCACTTTGCTGTACAGCAGAAATCAACACAACATTATAAATCAACTATACTTCAATAAACAAAAACAGTAGATCTTTGGGTGATTCCCAACGAACGATGGGATATTATACAACTAAAATGAACAAACGTTACTATGTGCAACAACATGGTTTAATCTTAGAAAAATAATGTGTAGCCACAAAAAGTTAGAAAACTAGCCATAAAAAGTTCAGATAGTATGATTCCATGTATAAAAAATTCAAAAGCAGGCAACATAAAAACCATACTATTTTAGGGATGAGCACATAGGTGTTAAACTACAAAGGAAGCAAGTTCTGTAAAGAGTGCAGAAGCTCTGGGGGGGAGTGAGGGGCTTAGGATTGGTAAGATGGCATGTTGAGGGCTGCTGGGGGGCCAACCACTGTATTTCTTGACTTTGGTGGTGTTCACGTGTAGGTCGGCTTGATATCTATTGATTATGCTCTCTGTGTTTTATGCACACAATAAAAAACAGTCATGTCATGTCCTTCCTTTGCTCAAACCCTTCCAGAGGCTCCCATCTCAGTCAGAATGAAAAGCCATTAAGGCTCTGGTGATCTGCTCTTTCCATCCCCCACTCTTCTCGCTCCCACTGAGCCAGCTGCACTGGCCTCCAGCCATGCTCCTGCCTCAGGACCTTTGCACTTGCTGTTCCCTCTGTCTGGACCTCTCTCCCTCAGATATTTTCATAGCTCTCTCTGCCGATCTCCTTCAGATCTTTACTAACAATGTCTCCTCCTGAGAGGGGACCTCCTTAGCCTGTTCCCCACACTCAGCACACACTGACTCCTTTTCTCTCCCCTCTGGCACTTGTCACGACTTAACAGACGACACACGTTGTCTGACAATGTCTTGTTTGTTGTCTGACTTCCCTTTCTAAATGTCACGTCTACAAAGACAGAGGTTTTTGTCCCCATACTGCCACCCCCGCCACTGCTAAGTCCTCAACACCTACAATAGTGCCTGGCACAGAGTAGGTGTTCAGAAAAATTTGTCATACTAATAATCTTAAGGCAGATAGTGAAACTGTGGAAAGTTTTGAGGAGGTAAGTGAAACCCCTTCTTTCCTTCTCTTTTTTTTTTTTTTAAAGTATTTATTTATTTATTTATTTATGGCTGTCTTGGGTCTTCATTTCTGTGCGAGGGCTTTCTCTAGTTGCGGCAAGTGGGGGCCACTCTTCATCGCGGTGCGCGGGCCTCTCACTGTCGCGGCCTCTCTTGCTGCGGAGCACAGGCTCCAGACGCGCAGGCTCAGTAGTTGTGGCTCACGGGCCCAGCTGCTCCGCGGCACGCAGGATCTTCCCAGACCAGGGCCCGAACCCGTGTCCCCTGCATTGGCAGGCAGACTCTCAACCACTGCGCCACCACCTCCACACAATTACAGAACATTTTCATCACCCCAAAAGGAATCCCTGTCCCCACTTAGCAACCCCTCCAATTCCCCCACTGCCCCTAGGCCCTCGCACCACTCATCTGCTATGGATCTGCCTATTCTGGACATTTCATATACGTGGAATCATACTGTATATGGTTTTTTGTGTCTGGCTTCTTTGACTTTGCGTGTTTCCCGGGTGTATCCATGTTGTAGCACGTGTCAGTGCTTCATTCCTGCTCTTGCCTGAATACTACTGCATTGTGCGGATGTACAACATTTTGTTTCTCCATCCTGAGGTTGATGGACATTTGGGTGGCTTCTACCTTTTAGCTACTATGAATGATACTGCTGTGAACATCTGGGTACAAGTATTTCTTTAAATACCTGTTTTCAATTCTCTTGGGAAACTCCTTCTTAATACTGACGTCACGGACCTACACCAGCTGTGTAACAAACATTAGGAGTGAGCGTGATATGGTTCAGGAACATGGGAGAAGGCCAGGTTTGGGCTGAGATCACAGCTCACTTTAAAACTTGTTCTGGTGGGGCTTCCCTGGTGGCGCAGTGGTTGAGAATCCACCTGCCAATGCAGGGGACATGGGTTCGAGCCCTGGTTTGGGAAGATCCCACATGCCGCGGAGCAACTGGGCCCGTGAGCCACAATTACTGAGCCTGCGCATCTGGAGCCCGTGCTCCGCAACAAGAGAGGCCGCGATAGTGAGAGGCCCGCGCACCGCGATGAAGAGTGGCCCCCGCTTGCCGCAACTAGAGAAAGCCCTCGCACAGACACGGAGACCCAACACAGCCATAAAAAAATAAATAAAAAATTTAAAACTTGTTCTGTGAGCCTTGGCTTCGTCATGTGTACAATGGAAATAAGGAAGCTGTAAGGATGAGGCTCCTGTATATAAACTGTCAGTACCACTTGCTTACTGGACTCTTCATTCTGGGATTATAATTTGAAGGATGACAATCTAATAAAAATATCCCCTGACCTAGTGGTTAACTAGTGATGTACCCTGGGCAAAATTCCGTAACCTGAACTCAGAAAGGAAATCTCAGCTCTAAATCCTCATCTCACGGCAGCTGGGAGCTGAGAAATCTCTGAGAAACGCAACGGGCCTGTGTATGTAAGGGTTAGTGTGGCCTGGGCACCACAGGGCGGAGGTGATGGCCATTCTGCCCATGGGTTCCGAGGAACCGCCCAGGCTTCCTGTTACTGCACAATCTGGACACCAGAGGGCGCCACAAGAACACATATTTTAGCAGGGCTGACCAGTGGCTGCTCCAAGCCAAAACCTGTTTGGATGGGACCCGTCTCAGGAAACTGGTGGGAAAACAGCTGCCTCTGTTTTGCGGTGTGCCCTCGGGAAATGGCACAGCTCTGAAGGTGACGATGCACCTGGGACTAGCTTGCAAGAAATCAGGCTGACATGATATAAATGCCCCCCTCACTCAAGCACTGCTTGTGGTCCTTCCCACCCTCCCCTTCACCTCCTTTTCTCCCCCTTCCTTTCCCCTCCTCCCTCCCTCCCTCCCTCCCTCTCTCCCTTCCTTCTTTCCTCCTGTCCTTCCCAATGTGAGGACTTGCTGCCCTCATTTATCAGCTTTCTCTAAGTTTGAATGGTTGGCATACACATTTTCCTGAAAGTAAGGTCAGTCTGAAACATGCCTCAAAATCCCCGCGAGTTAATTTCCTATTAACATCCACAACAAAACCAAGCTGCTACATCGATTTGCACTCAGACAGTGGAGACGCTCCTAGCAGGAGGCAGGGGGAGCCTTCGAGGTCTCTCAATACAAGTTATCCGGTGCTCACTTGCAGAATGGGAGCGACCTTGTCTAGAAATGCACGTGCCGCACCCCTGTCTGGTCCACTCAAGTTGGCAGCGGTGGGCACCCAGCAACCCGTTCCAATGTGGTGATAGAGGGTCGGCTCCTGGTCTCAGAATCTACACCTGATCCCGGTTCTAACATCTTGAGATTCTAGATAGGTTCATGCAGCCTTGTCCAGTGGACCCTATCTGATCTCACAGGGCACTGAGAGCTCCTGACCAAGTATTTTTTCAGCTCTTGCTGATTCCCTGGCCGTTCCGTGACAGCTGTTCCCAAATTCTGCCCACCCCTCACCTCTGTATCACAGAGAAGGTCAAAGCCACAAAGCCTTTATCCTTTCTCCCCTACGTCTGTGTCCTGCTCCTTGAACTTTGGGAAGGGGGCAGGGGGAAGGGTGGGCAGAAATTATTCTGCATAGGTTATGCAAAAGATGAACTTTAAGAAACACACCCAAGGGATTCAAGCTAGGCCTCATAACCAGAACAGCATCTCAACTGAACCAGGGAAGCCAAAGAAGAATCTAGGTCCTTTTCAGAAATGTCCACACAGGAGCCGCCTGGAGCCAAAGGTTGTATGAGAACTTGACATTGGATGGGGCCAATGGTTTTATTCTATGGGGATTAGTTTATTCTATAAGGATTAATTCTATGATTCTAGAATATTATGGCTAGTAGGTTATGGGGTCCAAATCCCTGTATTTTCTGGATAAGACAATGGGGTCTCAGAGAAGAAAGGGTCTGGCTTTGCCACATCATTAAAAGCTGGTGCATCTGGATGGGGACCCCTATTTCCAGTGATGGAGTCAGAACTGCTGCAGTTACCAGCCTTCCCCCCGCCCTCCCGGCACCTGGTCCAGGTGAGCTGGGTGACCCGTGCTGACAGTGAGGGGAGTATGGAGACAAAGCTGGACTCTCAGGGGACTGTCCCCAGAAGCAAAATAGTGATTCTGATGTTTCTGCAAAAGGCAGCTTGGCAACGAATTGCAGAAAGAAAGGCACATAACAGGATACATGGTTTTGTGCATTCATATCCTGTCTGGTGAAACTCTAAGAAGGGAATAAAGTGTAAAACATTCCTTATGTGAATTTGCCTTCATTTTTCCTTCACAGAACATCTCGTAACACTATATTTATGTGGCCCACACTACAAGAAATGCTGACTGAGTGTTCTTTAGCAGAGGATAGGTGTTTACTTATACACCCAAACAGTGCAAGTACCCGCTTCATAGCCCAAGAGACCTTGGATGGATAGTATGCATCTATTTCTACCTACAGAAAAACCATAGCATATTAAATTTCTCAAAAATCCAACATCTAAGTAAACATACAACCAAGTATGCTTAAATACCATTTCTTTGTTCAGTGTATTGAGTGTTACAATTATCCAAAAAACGGGACTTTCTGTCTGAGATTTGGCTGATGTCATCAGATGACAGCTGGTGAGTACCACCACATTCCAAAGTGAGGTTCTGCCCCCTTTTACAGGGGGCATTGTGTCCCCCTAAATGCATATGTCGAAATCTTAACCCTCAGTACTTCAGAATGTGACTGCATGTGGAGAAAGTCTTTTTCCTTTACTGACGTATGACTGATTTACAGTATTATATTAGGTTCAGGTGTACAACATAGTGATTGGACAATCAAATATATTATGAAATGATCAACACCGTAAATCTAGTTACCATCTGTTACCACACAAAGTTATTACAATGCTATTGACTGTATTCCTTATACTGTATATTACAGGCCTGTGACATGCATTTTATAACTGGAAGTTTGTATCTCGTAATCCCCTTCACCTATTTCACCCTCCCCTTCTCCCTTCCCTCTGGCAACCACCAGTTTGTTCTCTGTTTCTATGAGTCTGTTTCTGTTTTTTTATGTTTGTTCATTTGTTTTGTTTTGTAGGTTCCAAATATAAGTGAAATCATATGGTATTTGTCTTTCTCTGACTTGTTTCACTTAGGATAATATCCTTTAAGTCCATTCATGTTGTTACAAATGGTGAGATTTCATCCTTTTTAATGGCTGAGTAGTATTCCATTGTATGTATATATATACATATATATATATATATATACACATATATATATATATATATATATATATATATATATATATATATATACACCACATCTTACTTACCCATTCATCTGTTGATAGACACTTAGGTTGCTTCCATATCTTGGCTATTGTAAATAATGCTGCAACACTGGTGTGCATATATTACTGTTTTCACTTTCTTCAGATAAACACCCAGAAGTGGACTTGCTGGACCATATGGCAGTTCTGTTTTTAATTTTTTTGAGGAACTTCCATACTGTTTTCCACAGTAGCTACACCAGTTTACAATCACACCAGCAGTGCAACAGGGCTCCCTTTTCTCTATATCTTCATCAACACTTGTTATTTGTTGTCTTTTTGATAATAGCCATTCTGACAGGTGTGAGGTGATATCTTATTGTGGTTTTTTGATTTGCATTTCTCTGATGATCAGTGATGTTGAGCACCTTTTCATGTGCCTGTTGGCCATCTGCATGTCTTCTTTGGAAAAATGTCTATTCAGTTCCTCTGTCCATTTTAAAATCAGATTGTTTTTTAAAAAATATTGAATTGTGTGAGTTCCCAGGATTGCTTTGGCTCTTTGGGATCTTTTGTTCTTTCATATAAATTTTAGGATTAGTTGTTCTAGTTCTGTGAAAAATGCCATGGGTTATTTTGATAGGGATTGCATTGAATCTGTAGATTGCTTTGGGTAGTATGGACATTTTAACAACATTTATTATTTCAATCCATGAGCATGGAAATTATTTCCATTTATTTGTATCATCTTTAATTTTTTTCATCAATGTCTTATAGTTTTCAGCGTACAGGTCTTTGATCTCCTTGGTTAGATTTACTCCTAGGTATTTTATTCTTTTTGATAAAAGTGTAAATGGGATTGTTTTCTTAATTACTCTGATAGTTCATTATTAATGTACAGAAATGCAACAGATTTCTGTATATTAATTCTATATTCTGCAACTTTACTGAATTCATTTATTACTTCTAATAGTTTTTTGGTGGAATCTTTAGGGTTTTCTGTATATAGTATCACGTCATCTGCAAATAGTGACAATTTTACTTCTTCCTTTTCAATTTGGATGCCTTTTATTATTTTTTTTTAATATTTATTTGGTTGCACTGGGTCTTAGTTGCAGCAGGTGGGCTCCTTAGTTGTGGTATGCAAACTCTTAGTTGTGGCATGCATGTGGGATCTAGTTCTGCAAGCAGGGATCAAACTCAGGCCCCCTGCACTGGGAGCACAGAGTCCCAACTGCTGCACCACCAGGGAAGTCCTGATGCCCTTCATTTCTTTTTATTGTCTGATTGCTGTGGCTAGGACTTCCAACATTATGTTAAATAAAAATGATGAGAGTGGTCATCCTTGTCTTGTTCCTGATCTTAGAGGAAAAGCTTTCAGCTTCTCACAATTGAGTATGATGTTCACTATGGGTTTGTTATATATGGCATTTATTATATTGAGGTATGTTCCCTCCATGTCTCCATTTTGAGATTTTTTACCATAAATTGGTGTTGAATTTTGTCAAAAGCTTTTTCTGCATCTATTGAGATGGTCATATGATTTTTAGCCTTTGTTTTGTTAATGTGGTGTATCACATTGATCGATTTATGAGTAATGAACCATTCGCACATCCCTGGAATAAATCCCATTTGCTCATGATGTGTGATTATTTTAATGTATTGTTGAATTTGGTTTTCTAATACTTTGTTGAGGATTTCTGAATGTATATCTATCAGGGTCACTGGCCTGTAATGTTCTCTCTCTCCCTCTTTTTTTTTTTTTTTTTTTTTTTTTTACAGTTTCTTTGCCTGGTTTTGGTATCAGGGTAATGCTGGCCTCCTAGAATGAGTTTGAAAGCATTCCTTCCTCCTCAATTTTTTGGAATAGTTTGAGAAGGATGTGTATTAAATCTTCTTTAATCATTTGGTAGAATTCCCCTGTGAAGCTGACTGGTACTGGACTTTTGTTAGGAGTTTTTTTGATTACTGATTCAATTTCATTACTAGCAATCTACTCAGATCTTTTATTTCTTCCTGATTCAGTCTTAGAACATTGTATGTTTCTAGGAATTTATCCATTTCTTCTGCATTGTCCAATTTGTTGGTGTATAACTGTTCATAGTGTTCTCTTATGATTGTTTGTATTTCTGTGATATTTATTGTAACTTCTCTTTCACTTCTAATTTTATTTATTTGGTCCCTCTTTTTTTCTTGATGAGTCTGGCTAAATGTTTGTCAATTTTATCTTTTCAAAAAAAACCCAGCTCTTAGTTTCATTGATCTTTTCTATTTTTTTGGCTCCATTTAATTTATTCCACTCTGATCTTTATTATTTCCTTCTTTCTGCTAACTTTGGGGTTTGTTTGTTCTTCTTTTTCTAGTTCCTTTAGGTGTAAAGTTAGATTGTCTGAGATTTTTTTTGTTTCTTGAGGTAGGCCTGTATTGCTATGAATTTCTCTTAGCACTGCTTTTGCTGCATCCCATACTTTTTTAAAATAGATTTTTATTGGAGTATAATTGCTTAAAAATACCATGTTAATTTCTGTTGCACAACAAAACAAATCAGCCATATGCATACACATGTCCCCATACCCCCTCCCTCTTGAGCCTCCCTCCCATCCTCTCTATCCCACTCCTCTAGGTCATCGCAAAGCACCAAGCTGATCTCCCTGTGCTATGCTGCTGCTTCCCACCAGGCAACTATTTTACATTCGGTAGCGTATATATGTCGATGCTACTCTCACTATGCCCCAGTTTCGCCCTCCCGCCCCATGTCATCAAGTCCATTCTCTATGTCTACCTCTTTATTCCTGCCCTGCAACTAGGTTAATCAGTACCATTTTTCCTTTTTTTTAGGTTCCATATACATGCATTAGCATATGGTATTTGTTTTTCTCTTTCTGACTTACTTCACTCTGTATGACAGAATCTAGGTCCATCCACCTCACTGCCAATAACTCAATTTCATTTCTTTTTAAGGCTGAGTAATATTCCAATGTACATATGTGCCACATCTTCTTTATCCATTCATCTCTTGATGGTCATTTAGGTTGGTTCCATGTCCTGGCTATTGTAAATAGTGCTGCAATGAACATCGTGGTGCATGTCTCTTTTTGAATTATGGTTTTCTCAGGGTATGTGCCCAGTAGTGGGATTGCTGGGTCATATGGTAGTTCTATTTTTAGTTTTTTTAAGGAACTTCCATACCATTTTCCATAGTGGTTGTATCAATTTACATTCCCACCAACAGTGTAGGAGGGGTCCCTTTTCTCCACAACTTCTCTAGGATTTATTGTTTGTAGACTTTTTGATGATGGCCATTCTGACTGGTGTGAGGCAATATATCATTGCAGTTTTAATTTGCATTTCTCTAATAATTAGTGATGTCGAGCATCTTTTCATGTGCCTCTTGGCCATCTGTATGTCTTCCTTGGTGAAATGTCTATTTAGGTCTTCCAACCATTTTTTAACTGGATTGTTTGCTTTTTTGACATTGAGCTCCATGAGCTGTTTGTATATTTTGGAGATTAATCCTTTGTCTGCTGTTTCATTTGCAAATATTTCCTCCCATTCTGAGGGTTGTCTTTTTGTTTTGTTTATGGTTTCCTTTGCTGTGCAAAAGCTTTTAAGTTGGAGTCCCCTTTGTTTATTTTTGTTTTTATTTCTGTTACTCTAGGAGGTGGGACAAAAAAGATCTTGCTGTGGTTTATGTCAAAGAGTGTTTTTCCTATGTTTTCCTCTAAAAGTTTTATAGTGTCTGGTTTTACATTTAAGTCTTTAATACATTTTGACTTTATTATTGTGTATGGTGTTAGGTAGTGTTCTAATTTCATTCTTTTACATGTAGCTGTCCAGTTTTCCCAGCACCACCTACTGAAGAGGCTGTCTTTTCTCCATTGTATGTTCTTGCGTCCTTTGTCATAAATTAGGTGCCCATATGTGCGCGGGTTTATCTCTGGGCTTTCTATCCTGTACCATTGATCTATATTTCTGCTTTTGTGCCATTACCATACTGTCTTGATTACTGTAGCTTTGTGGTATAGTGTGAAGTTGGGGAGCCTGATTCCTCCAACTCCATTTTTCTTTCTCAAGATTGCTTTGGCTATTCAGGGTCTTTTGTGTTTCCATACGAATTGTAAGATTTTTTGTTGTAGTTCTGTGAAAAATGACACTGGTAGTTTGATAGGGATTGCACTGAATCTGTAGACTGCTTTAGGTAGTATAGTCATTTTCACAATATTGATTATTCCAATCTGAGAACATGGGATATTTCTCCATCTGTTTATGTCATCTTTGATTCCTTTCATCAGTGTTTTATAGTTTTCTGAGTACAAGTCTTTCGCCTCCTTAGGCAGGTTTATTCCTAGGTATTTTATTCTTTTTGTTGCAATGGTAAATGGTAGTGTTTCCTTAATTTCTCTTTCTGATTTTTTGTTGTTGGTGTATAGGAATGCCAGAGATTTCTGTGCATTAATTTTGTATCCTGCAACCTTGCCAAATTCATTGATTAGTTCTAGTAGTTTTCTGGTGGCATCTTTAGGATTTTCTATGTATAGTATCATGTCATCTGAAAACTGTGACAGTTTTACTTCTTTTCCAATTTGTATTCCTTTTATTTCTTTTTCTTCTCTGATTGCTGTGGCTAGGACTTCCAAAACTATGTTGAATAATAGTAGCAAGAATGGACATCCTTGTCTTGTTCCTGATCTTAGTGGAAATGCTTTCAGTTTTTCACCATTGAGTATGATGCTTGCTGTGGGTTTGTCATATACGGCCTTTACTATGTTGAGGTAGCTTCCCTCTATGCCCATTTTCTGGAGAGTTTTTATCATAAATGGGTGTTGAATTTTGTCAGAAGCTTTTTCTGCATCTATTGAGAGGATCATATGGTTTTTATTCTTTAATTTGTTAATGTGGTGTATCACACTGAGTGATTTGTGTATATTGAAGAATCCTTGCATCCCTATGTTACTAAACAACCAATGGATCACTGAAGAAATCAAAGAGGAAATAAAAAAAAACTTAGAGACACATGACAACAAAAACACGACAATCCAAAACCTACGGGTCACAGCAAAAGCAGTTCTAAGAGGGAAGTTTACAGCCATACAATATTACCTTGGGAAACAAGAAAAATCTCAAATAAACAACTTAACCTTACACCTAAACCAACTAGAGAAAGAAGAACAAAACCCAAAGTTAGTAGAAGGAAAATAATCATAAAGATCAGAGCAGAAATAAATGAAATAGAGACAAAGAAAATAGAAAAAAAATCAATGAAACTAAAAGCTGGTTCTTTGAAAAGATAAAATTGATAAACCTTTAGCCAGATTCATCAAGAAAAAAGGGAGAGGGTCAAATCAATAAAATTAGAAATGAAAAAGAAAAAGTTACAACTGTCACCACAGAAATACAAAGGATCATAAGAGACTACTACAATCAACTATATGCCAACAAAATGGACAACCTGGAAGAAATAGACAAATTCTTAGAAAGGTACAAACTTCTAAGACTGAACCAGGAAGAAATAGAAAATATGAACAGACCAATGACAAGTACTGAAATTGAAACTGTGATTAAAAAATTTCTGAGGGGCTTCCCTGGTGGCACAGTGGTTGAGAATCTGCCTGCCAATGCAGGGGATACGGCTTCGAGCCCTGGTCTGGGAAGATCCCACATGCCACGGAGCAACTAGGCCCGTGAGCCACAATTACTGAGCCTGCGCGTCTGGAGCCTGTGCTCCGAAACAAGAAAGGCCGCGATAGTGAGAGGCCCACGCACTGCGATGAAGAGTGGCCCCCACTTGCCACAACTAGAGAAAGACCTCGCACAGAAACAAAGACCCAACACAGCCAAAATAAATAAATAAATTAAAAAAAAAAAAAAGACTTTCTCTCTATTTAAAAAAAAAAAAAAAAAATTTCTGGGACTTCCCTGGCGGTTCAGTGGTTAAGACTTCACCTTCCAATACAGGGGGTGTGGGTTCGATCCCTGGTCAGGAGCTAAGATCCCAGATGCCTTGGGGCCAAAAAACCAAAACTTAAAACAGAAGCAATATTGTAACAAATTCAATAAAGACTTTAAAAATGGTCCACATCAAAAAAATCTTAAAAAAAAAACATTTCCAACAAACAAAAGTCTAGGACCAGATGGCTTCACAGGCGAATTCTATCAAACATTTAGGGAAGAGTTAACACCATCCTTCTGAAACTCTTCCAAAAAACTGCAGAGGAAGGAACACTGCCAAGCTCATTCTATGAGGCCACCATCACCCTGATACAAAAACCAGACAAAGATGAAAGAAAGAAAGAAAGAAAGAAAGAAAGAGAGAGAGAAAGAGAGGAAGGAAGGAAGGAAGGGAGGGAGGGAAGGAGGGAGGGAGGAAGAAAGGAAATTACAGGCCAATATCACTGATGAACATAGAGGCAAAAATCCTCAGTAAAATACTAGCAAACTGAATCCAACAACACATTAAAAGGATCATAAACCATGATAAAGTGGGATTTATCCCAAGGATGCAAGGATTCTTCAACACATGCAAATCAATCAACGTGATACACCACATTAACAAACTGAAGAATAAAAACCATATAATCATCTCAATAGATGCAGAAAAAGCTTTTGACAAAATTCAACACCCATTTGTGATAAAAAAACTCTCCAGAAAGTGGGCATACAGGGAACCTAACTCAACATAATAAAGGCCATATATGACAAACCCACAGCTAACATCATTCTCAGTGGTGAAAAACTGAAAGCATTTCCACTAAGATCAGGAAAAAGACAAAATGTCCACTCTTGCCATTTTTTTTTTTTTAAATTTTATTTTTGGCTGTGTTGGGTCTTCATTTCTGTGCGAGGGCTTTCTCTAGTTGCGGCAAGCGGGGGCCTCCACTCTTCGTTGCAGTGCGCGGGCCTCTCACCATCGTGGCCTCTCTTGTTGCGGAGCACAGGCTCCAGACGCACAGGCTCAGTAGTTGTGGCTCACGGGCCTAGTTGCTCCGCGGCATGTGGGACCTTCCCAGACCAGGGCTTGAACCCATGTCCCCTGCATTAGCAGGCAGATTCTCAACCACTGCGCCACTAGGGAAGCCCTACTCTTGCCATTTTTATTCAACATAGTTTTGGAAGTCATAGTCACGGCAATCAGAGAAGAAAAAGAAAGAAAAGGAATCCAAATTGGAAAAGAAGAAGTACAACTGTCACTGTTTGCAGATGATGTGATACTATACACAGAAAATCCTAAAGACACTACCAGAAAACTACTAGAGATCACCAATGAATTTGGTAAAGTTGCAGGATAGAAAATTCTTACACAGAAATCTCTTTCATTCCTACACACTAAAAACAAAAGATCAGAAAGAGAAATTAAGGAAACAATCCCATTTATCACCACATCAAAAAGAATAAAATACCTAGGAATAAACCTACCTAAGGAGGGAAAAGACCTGTACTCAGAAAACTACAAGGCACTGATGAAAGAAATCAAAGATGACACAAACAGATGGAGAGATATACCATGTTCTAGGATTGGAAGAATCAATATTGTCAAAATGACTCTACTACTCAAGGCAATCTACAGATTCAATGCAATCCCTATCAAATTACTAACGGCATTTTTCACAGAACTAGATCAAAAAATTTTTAAATTTGTATGGAGACACAAAAGACTTTGAATAGCCAAAGCAATCCCTAGAAAGAAAAACAGAGCTGGAGAAATCAGACTCTCTGACTTCAGACTATACTACAAAGCTACAGTAATCAAGACAGTATGGTACTGGCACAAAAACAGAAATATAGATCAATGGAACAGGATAGAAAGCCCAGAAATAAACTCACGCACCTATGGTTAATTAACACATTTTTGACCGGAGGCGTATTACAGCCACAGGTGTTAGTTTCTGCAAAAATCCCCCGATCAATAACGTGTTAATCTATGACAAAGGAGGCAAGAATATACAATGGAGAAAAGACAGTCTCTTCAATAAGTGGTGCTGGGAAAACTGGACAGCTACATGTAAAAGAATGAAATTAGAACATTCTCTAACACCATACACAAAAATAAACTCAAAATGGATTGAAGACCTAAATGTAAGGCTGGATACTATAAAACTCTGAGAGGTGGACTTCCCTGGTGGTCCAGTGGTTAAGACTCCATGCTCCCTATGCAGGGAGCCCAGGTTCAATCCCTGGCCAGGGAACTAGATCCCACAGGCTGCAACTAAAAGCCCATGTGCCGCAACTAAAAGATCCTGCATGCAACTAAAGATCCTACATGCCGCAGTGAAGATCCTGCATGCCTCAACTAAGACCTGGAGCAGCCAAATAAATAAATAGATATTTTAAAAAAAAACAACTCAGAGGAAAACATAGGTAGAAAACTCTGTGACATAAATCGCAGCAAGATCTTTTTTGATGCACCTCCTAGAGTAATGAAAATAAAAACAAAAATAAACAAATGGGACCTATTAGACTTAAAAGCTTTTGCACAGCAAATGAGACCATAAACAAAATGAAAGAAAGCCCACAGAATGGGAGAAAGTATTTGCAAATGAAGTGACCAACAAGGGATTAATCTCCAAAATATACAAACAGTTCATGCAGCTCAATATCAAAAAAACAAACGACCCAATAAAAAAATGGGCAGAAGATCTAAACAGACATTTCTCCAATGAAGACACACAGATGGCCAAAAAGCACATGAAAAATGCTCAACATCACTAATTATTAGAGAAATGCAAATTAAAACTACAATCAGGTATCACCTCACACCAGTCAGAATAGCCATCATCAAAAAGTCTACAAACAATAAATGCTAGAGAGGGTGTGGAGGAAAGGGAACCCTCCTATACTGCTGATAGGAATGTAAATTGGTACAGCCACTGTGGAGAACCATATGGAGGTCCCTTAAAAACTAACAAATAGAGCTACCATATGATCCATCAATCCCACTCTGGGCAAATATCTGGAGAAAACCATAACACAAAAAAATACATGCACCCCTATGTTCAATGCAGCACTATTTACAATAGCCAAGACATAGAAGCAACCTAAATGTCCATTGACAGAGAAATGGATACAGAACATGTGGTACATACATACAATGGAATATTACTCAACCATAAAAAAGAATGAAATGATGCCATTTGCAGCAACATGGATGGAGCTAGACATTATCATATTAAGTGAAGTAAGTCAGGCAGAGAAAGGCAAATATCATATGATGTCACTTATATGAGGAAACTAAAAAAAAATGATTCAAATGAACTTAGTTACAAAACAGAAACAGACTCACAGACTTCAAAAACAAACTTATGGTTACCAAAGGGGAAAGGTGAGGAGAGGGATAAATTAAGAGTTTGGGATTAACATGTACACACTACTATATATAAACAGATAATCAACAAGGACCTACTGTATAGCACAGGGAACTCTACTCAATATTCTGTAATAACCTATATGGGAAGAGAATCTGAAAAAGAATGGGTATATGTATAACTTAATCACTTAGCTGTACACCTGAAACTAACACAACATTGTAAATCAACTATACTCTAATATATCAATAAAATAAAAATTAAATTAAAAAAAATCTTGGTTCTTTCTTATATTTTCTAACTCTTTGTTGAAGTTTCCACTGTGTTCTTTCATTTTTCTCCTGAGTTTGTTGAGCATCTTTACAACCATTATTTAGAACCCTTTATCTATCAGGTAAATTACTTATCTCCATTTCACCCATGTGCTGTGCTGGGGCCCCCTTGGGAAGATGGCTGGAGCTGATCAAGCAGCTGGAAATGAGATGCTGTCTTTTATACATATAGCTGATACACTTCATTGTTCAGCAGAAACTAACACAACATTGTAAAGCAATTATACTCCAATTAAAAAAAAAAAGTCATTGGGAATGTTATAAGACTTCCTTCTGGCCCCTGCAGTGAGATAGAGGTATGCATACCCCTTCTTCCCTCAAGCCTAGTTGGGGAGGGGGACACTTCTAGGTCATGATGTGAAGAATTGATGTGTCCTTGGAACAGGGGACCTGGTGTACTGGCATCTATTTTTTCACTATTTGATTCACTTTTCTTGTTTTTGTAATCATTTGACTGTAAGTACTAGAGCAATATTATTCTTTTGTTGCTGTTGAGATGGAATTTACATACTATAAAATTCATCCTTTTAAAGTATGCAATTCAGTGGCTTTAGTATATTCACAAAGATGTGCAACTATCACCACTATCCTATTCCAAAACATTTTCATCATCCCAAGTAGAAACCCCATAGCCCCTCCCTTCTCCCCCTACAGACTCTGGTAGGCACTAATCTAATTTTTGTCTCTATGGATTTGTCTATTCTGGGTATTTCATATAAATGTAATCACATAATATTTGCCCTTTTGTATCTGGCTTATTTCATTTAGCATGTTACTGAGGTTCATCTGTATTGTGGCATGTATTAATACTTCTTTCCTTTCAATGGCCAAATAACATTCCATTGTATTGATATGCCAATTTTGTTGATCCTTTCATCCATTGATGGATATTGGGGATTTTCCCACCTTTTAGTTATTGTTGATCATCCTGCTATGTAAGAACATTTGGGTACAAATTTGAGTTCCTGTTTTCTATTCTTTGAGGTATATAACTAAGAGTGCAATTGCTGAGCCATATGGTAATTCTAAGTTTAACTTTTTGAGGAACTTCCCAAACCAGCAATTTCTTTTAAATTATCCTCCACTGCTTTCTAGCAACTCTGAATTATTCCCATTTCACAGATGAGGCACAGCAGAAGTCCAGAAACTTGCCTGAGGTGAAACATCTCATGAAGAACCATTGAGGATGCTGAGCAGTTCTGCCCTAGGCGTGAGCCTGGGCTCATTGCCTCCCCGACCCCGGCCCCCAGCCACCGGGAGCCTCTTTCTCTAGGTTGCACTGGGCTTCACCATGGTGCTGTGATTTCTGGGCCCCAGGGACAGCTCTATGTAGAGTCCTGGGCAACCCTGGACCTCTCCTTTCTCATGATCCAGACTCTGAAGGGGACGGCAGGGCCCTTAGCTCGGGCCTCCCTCTTCCTGGGGCAGAGCTCGTGTCCTGGCTGACCTGGTGTCAGGGATGGACACCCTTGGTGTCTCAGCCATTGAGATGCTCTGTCCTGACACCACCATCAGGCCCACTGCCCAGGACAAAGCCTTGGCCTGCACAAGGCCTGGAGCTGCTAAAAACCCCGAGGAACTAAGGAACAAAACTCATAAAACTGAAATCCAATGACATAGCTAATAAAAGTGGTATTAATAAAAGTAACACTTCATTAATTGTTTAGTGTTCTATTCGTAAACATCTCATTACTGTTGGACGACAATTTTTAGGTTTAATTTTCTTGCTTTTCCTGGGTATGCATGGTGGCATTGAGGAGAATCATGGCTTTCAAACACTTACAGGAAAAACCTTTGGTGTTGGATGTGGGCACCTTTGATTGTGCTTGGGTGATGAGACCTCCAGGAGTCTGAGCGCTCAGGGCTTTGGAAAGTCAGGCCTTGCCCTGCCCAAGTTGGGGGCACATCCGGGACTGAGCAGTCCCATGATGGAGCTGCAGGGGGTCTTGTTTCTCGGAAAGGAAGAAACAGGATGGCAGTAAACAAGAACGCCCCGTCAGTGCCAGTCCTGGTCTCCAGGGCCAGCAGCTGTTGGCAGAGGGAGGCTTTGAGGTGGCCCCAAGCTGAGGGTTAGTATCTCATGTTGTCTCACCAAAGCCTGAGGCTTGGGACCTGTACATTTCAAGTTTCGAGGTCAGGTTCACAAAGCTTTACAGAGTACGTATTCAGTGCCTGGTTTTATGGCAGGCACTCGGAGCTCACAGGCTGAGGGTCCCCATAAGGTCAGGACAAACGGTGAGTACTGGGGTGGGGTGTTCTCTCCAAGAGCCGGGGATCCCAGTGTGGGCCCACATGCCGAGGCATGGGACGGATGGAATTGGCCACGCGGAGGAGGGTGGAGGGCACTGCAGGCTGAGTCCATTTCGTTAGCAAACACCTGGAGCTGTTCTGGGTCTCACGGGAGCACAAAGTAGCTGGACAGACTGGGCAGTCGTTGGGCCTCGGGGCGTGTCTGCATTTTTGATGCGTCATTCTGCCCGTGGGTGTGGAGGATGCCTGGACAAGCCTGGAGGCCGGGCGCACGGTTAGAAGCCTGATGTCATGGTCCACATGGGAGGCCAAGCCAGGGACACTGAGGGATGGATAGTGGATTCGTTTCCTGGATTGCCATAACAAAGTACTACAAGTGGGTGACTTTGAACAACAGAAGTGTATTCTTTCACAGTTCTGGAGGCTTAAAGTCCAAAATCAAGGTGTCAGCAGGGTCAACACCCTGAGACCATAGGTAGAGTCCGCCCTTGCCTCACCCTAGCTTCTGGTTGTGGCTGGTCAGCCTGCCCTTTCCTTGTCTCGCAGCTGCATCACTCCTATCTCTGTCTCCATGGTCACAGGTTTTCCCTGTGTGTTTCTCTTTTCGCCTGTCACATTGGAATAAGTGCCCCAACCTAGTCTAGCATGACCTCACCTTAATTATTTCTGCAAAGACCCTTTTTTCAATTAACGTCATGTTCACAGGTACCAGGGCTTAGGATTTCAACCCTTTCTGGTGAACACAATTCAACCCACAACAGATAGGGAGGAGAAAGGGGGGAGTCCAGGGCGACTGGACGGGAAGACGGCGGTGCTGGCCACTGAGATGGGGGTCGTGCGGTGGAGTGGGCTGGGGGGGCATGAGGACTTCCGTTTTGGACATGTTGTGTCTGGGTGGTTGGTCTGTGGAGCACCTGGGAGAAGAAGTCCAGGAGGCAGTTAGATGTGTGGTCCAGGGTGCAGGGGAGAGTGTCAGACTAGAAGGGTATGTTCTCAGATGTGTGCATCCAGGCAGGTGGTGGTTGAAACCACGTGAGTGGGTGAGATAATACAGTGAGTGAGGAAAGCAGAGGAAGGAACATGATGGGGGGCTCAAATCTTTAGGATGGGCAGAGAAAGAGGGTCACAGGAGAGAGAGAGGCAAGGATGAGGGAGGCGGAGGAAAACCAGGGCACCATGGAGCCTGCGAGCCAAAGAGGGGACATGCATGATTCAAGCGTGATTGGAAGAGGGGACCAAATGCAGCGGCAGAGATGTTCACTCGGGGAGGACTGAAAGGTGTGAGGACTTTCAGACTGGAGGCCCGCTGGCTACTTCTGCCTGAGTGTTTTCAGTGCGGTGGGCAGCAGCTGAACTGCTGGGCGTGAGGCTGGAATAAGGGTGAATGACTACAAGTCTGTGCGATTGCAGAGACAATGCTGCGGCTGGGAGAACGCAAGAGGTCACCCTGGGAAAGAAAAGACTCTAAAACCATCCTGGAGGGAATTGGAAAGAACACAGAGAGAAGGGTTGGTTTCCTGCCACCAGGGGGCGATCTGCACCAGCCCATCTGAACATTTTTCAAAGGAGGTGGATAAAGGAACTTAATGATCAATAAATTTAACTTTTTCTATGTAGCTTTCCTGTAGCAGCAGAGGCCTGTGTACAATAAATAAAATCTGTGGTGCTGAGTTACTGGCTCAAATGAATTATACCGAGGGTTTCTTAGAGTAAAATTCTGCCCAAATCTCACCTCTTTTATAGGAGATTCAGTAATCTCAAGATTAGGATCCTTAACATGAGCTGGTGGTGAGCTTGGGAAAAGGAGAGAAATGTGGGCTAATCCAGGAACAGACTCTCAGAGGGGCAGACATGCAGACAGAACACGGTTTCCCTTTGCTGGTGAAAGTTTCTAGATGCATCTTTTGATTCCTAACAAGACGGTGATTTAATATAGCTGCCTTCCTCCAACGCCTGGGAAGTCGGAAGAAAGAAGGAAGTTTACAGATCCCAGAATCTAACGTAAAAACAAGAAACACTTTGGAAGTCAAAGGGTGGTCGAGGAAAGGCAGCCACAGAGACAAGTTTGGGATGGAGCTTTTGTTTGTGTCCTTTTGTCTCCCACGTTGCTTGGGCCTCCCACTTGCCACTGCAGGGTAGAACCACAGCAGGGCCAACCATCCCCTTGTGACGACTGGAATGGAACTCCTAGGATGAAGGTGGCAGGGCTGCCATTGGCCTGTGACCCTAAA
Source organism: Eubalaena glacialis (assembly GCF_028564815.1). Classification (NCBI taxonomy): domain Eukaryota; kingdom Metazoa; phylum Chordata; class Mammalia; order Artiodactyla; family Balaenidae; genus Eubalaena; species Eubalaena glacialis. The sequence goes on along the minus strand of NC_083728.1, from coordinate 81,690,784 downwards.
TGACCTTTTGGAGCAGAAACCCCCAACTTAGTCTCCTGTTTCTGACTTGGAACTATCCACAGCTGTTATGTGAGAAAGAAAATTCTACTGCATTGAGTCATGCATTATGTGTTTGGGCCTATTTGCTACACAGCCAAGCCTCCCTAACTAATACAAGGCTCCAAGTCACTAATTAAAATTAAGAATTTCTATTTAACAAAGGACCCATAGACAGAGTGAACAGATTGGAAAAAGATGTTTGTAATATCTAACACTGACAAGGGATTAACAGCCTTTTAGATAAGAAATTCCTATAAAGTAACCAAACCTCACCACCACCATTGCCCAACTAGAAGTCCATCTGAGAAGTGGGCAAAGGATAAAAGATTCATTGAGTTAGAAATCCAAATGGCTAAAATGAACGTGAAGAGATACTCCATATCACTGATAATCAGAGACATTCAAACTACAATATGAATCTGAGATGCCTCTTATCCCAATCAGATTTGGCAAATTCAGAAATGTGGACAAGGCAAAGTGTTGGTGAGGGGTGGAGGAAATGGACCTGCCATGTATCCCCTGCTGGTGGGAATATATCCTGGTGCAGCCCTTTAGGGGTGCCACCTGGTGGGATTTCATGGAATTAAGGATGCGTAGACTCCTTGACCAGTGATCCTGTTGTGACTCTGACGTGGGACTGGGAAGGGGCCATGATGTCATTGTTAGTGGCAGCAGAGAGCTGCCGTGGACCAACTCCCCCTGACAGGGGATTAAATATGCAACACAGAAGCACTAAACCAAAAAAGCAGCATTGAGTGAAACATACCAAGAAACCGAATGGGATACACAGCACCATACCGTTTACATAAACCGAAGATTACTACACACACTGAATAGCACCCCCTACCCGCCCCAACACACACTTATATCCAAGGATCTAATAAACCCATCAGAATGGGTGTTTCTGGTTGGCGGCTGGAGGCTGGGAGGGGATAGGTGAAGAGGGGCCCTGCGGGTGCATCAGGACGACTGAGGGCTATGAGTTGAATGCTAAGATCAGCTCGATTTTCTGCACCCAACCTCCAAACAGGGGGAAAAAAACCTCAGAGGAAGTATTATCTGCAGAGCCTGACCCCTGTCCCCTGATCCCTCACCCAATGCTGCTGAGTAGAGAGTTCATTTCATCCTTCCGATTTAGGGATTCAGTAGAGATTTCGACAATCAAAGCTTAACTAACTCCTATTTAATTGAAGTCGCCTCCACGGTCATGGTGTTTGCATGCAGGACAATTCTGCTTGGCCTCCCAATTCTGCTTCGCCTCCAGCGCTTCATTACAAGGCCCAGCTTCCAGTTCAGCCACTAACAGCCCCGAGTCAGGGTAGTCAGATGAGTCTTCAGGCTGTAGGGGGTTTACCGCTAGAATCGGGGTCCTTGACCTCCAGAGGGACGGACTGCAGGGGAGGAAGGAGGTGTAGAGATTGCACAGAGAAGGGGATCCCACAGATTGGGCAGTATTTGGGGTCAGTGAACAGGACTCACGTGGAGGTGAAGGCGACAAGTGCAGTGACCAGCCAGCTGTCTTCCCTGAGATGTCTCTCGATTGAAAGTGGTTCTTTTCCTTACTCATCTTCCAAAGCTAAGACAGGCCACTTGGTAAAATCTGCCTCCAGACCAGTACTGATTTCAATCCCAGTTTGGGAATCAGCCCAGGGGGAAGGCAAGGAAATGTTTATAGCTCCAGGATGGCAGGTCATCTGAAATGAATCTAACACAGGGAGGTACTTGGAGATGAATTTGTCAAATAGGCTGGGGCCAGATTAGGCAGCATCTTGGGCTTTTTCCTAGCAGTGGAGAGCCAAGCTACTGGACTCTCTTTAAGAGAAGGTCAACATTAGCTAATAGATGTTTTGGAGGACTTCCCTGGTAGTCCAGTGGTTAAGATTCCGTGCTTCCACTGCAGGGGGCACGGGTTTGATCCCTGGCTGGGAAAGTTCCACATGCTGTGTGGTGCGGCCAAAAAAAGGAAAGCATAGTAGATGTTTTCAGAGGACAACTGACCATCGAATCCTGGCCTCACTCTGCTGTCAGAGACTGCAAACAGGAACTCTAATTAGGAGGCATGGCAGACAGCATTTTCCAAAAGTGGCTGCCACAATGTTTCCATCCCACATACTCTTCTTACAGTGTGACTTTGACATTCCTCCCATCAACAGTTGGGGTCTATGCATACAGATGGCCAACAGGTACATGAAAAGATGTTCAACATCGCTAATTATTAGAGAAATGCAAGTCAAAACTACAATGAGGAATCACCTCACATCAGCCAGAAGAGCCATCATCAAGAAGTCTACAAATAACAAATGCTGGAGAGCGTGTGGAGAAAAGGGAACCCTCCTACACTGTTGTCAGGAATATAAGTTGGTACAGCCACTATGGAAAACAGTATAAAAGTTCCTCAAAAAACTGAAAATAGAGTTGCCATATGATCCTGCAATCCCACTTCTGGGCATATAACCAAACAAAACTATAATTCAAAAAGATACATGCACCCCTATGTTCATAGCAGCATTACTCACAATAGCCAAGACATGGAAACAACCTAAATGTCCATCAACAGATGAATGGATGGAAAAGATATGGTACATATATACAATGGACTATTACTCTGCCATAAAAAAGAATGAAATCATGCCACTTGCAGTAACATGGATGGACCTAGAGATTATCATATAAGTGAATTAAGTCAGAAAGAGAAAGACAAGTACTATATGATCCCACTTATATGTGCAATCTAAAATATGACACAGGGGCTTCCCTGGTGGCACAGTGGTTAAGAATCCACCTGCCAATGCAGGGGACCACAGGTTCGAGCCCTGGTCTGGGAAGATCCCGCGTGCCACGGAGCAACTAAGCCCGTGCGCCACAACTACTGAGCCTGCACTCTAGAGCTTGCGAGCCACAACTACTGAAGCCCGCGCGCCTAGAGCCCGTGCTCCGCAACAAAAGAAGCCACCGCAATGAGAAGCCCGCACACCGCAACGAAGAGTAGCCCCTGCTCATCGCTACTAGAGAAAGCCCACGTGCAGCAACGAAGACCCAACGCAGCCAAAAACAAATAAAATAAATTTTATAAAAGATAAAAAATAAAATATGACACAAAGGAACTTATCTACACAGACACAGAGAACAGACTTGTGATTGCTGAGGTGGGCGGGGGAGGGATGGAGTGGGAGTTTGGGGTTAGCAGATGCAAACTGTTATACATAGGATGCATAAACAACAAGGTCCTATTGTATAGCACAGGGAACTATATTCAATATCCTGTGAAAAACCATAATGGAAAAGCATATGAAAAAGAATGTATATATATGTATAACTGAATCACTTTGCTGTACAGCTGAAACTAACACAACATTGTAAATCAACTGTACTTGAATAAAATAAATTAAAAAAAAGAGTTGGGGGTCTATGTTCCCTCCCCCTGAATCTGGGTACACTTATGACTGTGGCAGATGTGACCCTATGTGACTTTTGAGGTGAGGTTATTAACGGTGGTAGAATTTCTGCCCAGCTCACTTGGGATGCTTGCTCCTAGCTCCCAGCTGCCATGCTGTGAGGAAACTCAAACACAAGGAGGAACCACATATAGTTGTTCTGCCTGATAGTCCAGCTGAGGTCCCAGCCAACAGCCAGCACCCAATGCTAGCCCTGTGGGTGCACAAGCCCCCAGACGATGTAGTCCTCCACCACTGGGTCACGCCTAGTCTTTGAGTCTTCCCGCTGAAGTCTCAGATGTCATGGAGCAGAGACAAGCCAGTCCCACTGTTTCCTGTCAGAATTCCTGACCCATAGAGTCCGGAAGCCTAGCAAAATGGTTCTTGTTTAATGCCACTAAATTTGGAATTGATTGTTACACAGGATGAGATAACCGGAAAAGAAGGAGGCTATGGGAACAGCCCAAGAGAGACATAAAGAAGACAGATGCTCATACACTGTAGGGGTAGATCTGACTAATTGGAGGAGGGGCTTGAAGATGAATGAATGGCCGACAGGATGATGTGCCATTGACTGAAATAAGAACCTCAGAATGGGGAACAGAAAAGATGGTCCTTTTGACTGTGTGTATGTGGATTGTGAGGTGGTGGCTAGATATGTCCATGGGCAGACCGGCAGGTTTGGGAGTCTTCAGCCTAGAGGGGTATTTAGAGCCCTGGGAGGGAGTAGCTCACCCAGGAGAGGAACTTCGAAGTCTGGAAGAAGAGAAGAGAATTCAGAACCGGTCTTTGGGGGGAGTGCTCATACCAAGGGAGCATGGAGAAAAGAAGGTGGATGGAAACCAAGACAGAGGGGTCTCCAGTGTCTGTGGTACAGAGAGAGCTGGGAGGCCAGGAGAAACAGGGAGAAACTGGCCTTGGATTTGACAACATGGAGCATCCATTTGGTTCCAAGTTATTTACCATAATCTCAGAGTCGAATCATTAAAAATGGGTTTCTTGTGATCACCATTGTCTAATACCAGCTGGATGCCAGAGACCAGACTAGGTGTGCTACATGTGTTATTTTGCACTTTTAATTTTTCTAACATTTTGGCACATTTTATTTTATCCTCACAACAGTCCTATGAAGTTAGGTGTTCTTACTGGTGAGGAATCAAAGGCCCCGAGGAGACACTATTGTCCATGGTAGAGCCAGGATTTGAACCCAGCTCTTGCTGGCACCAAAGCTCTCCCATTTCCCCTCTCTGCCTCATCTCTCCTCTCCTCTCCTTTCTTAAACTTGCAGTCTCTGGCACACACATATTACCCAGAACACTGGGTACAAATGGGAGTAAATGGATTTTGTCATGAAATGCAAGGAAAGAGAAGATCCTGCTTCTTGAGGCTGGAGAGAGCAGCAATGGACTTTGGTTTTAGAGGGTGAACTTTGCAGCCCTGGCTTGTGGTCTTGCTTACACATGATGGCTGGAGGGGAGGGAGCATTCACTGGAGTGGTTCACCTCACGGCTGTGCTGGGAAAGAGATGTAGATGGTGTGTTCCAGGCTGTAACATCACAAAACCCCCAAAGGGAGGGAGAAAACCCAAAGGAATCTCACAGTGCACACCTCCCAGAGGGCAGCAGATGGGAAGCTGAGCAGCCAGCAGCTGCCTGAGAATCCCTTTTATCGTCTCTGCCAAGACAGGATGGGGCCTGGAATCCTGGGCAGTGCTGCCACCTACACAGACTGGAATAGGTACTAAAGAATGTCTACATGTTCTGTGCTTTACATGGATTAACATTTAATATAACACCTGTATTATGATGTAATTCACAGACCCCACTGAAAGCATACAATCCGATGGTTTTTAGTACATTCACAGATTTGTGCAATCGTCTCTACTATCCAGTTCCGGAAGATTTTCATCAATCCTGAAAGGAACCCGTGACCCATTAGTATTGATAGTCACTCCCTTTCCCTCCCTCCCCCAAGCCTCTAGCAACCACTAATCTTTCTCTTTCTTTCTCTCTCCCTCTCTCTCTCTTCCTTCCTTCCTTCCTCCCTCCCTCCCTCCCTCCCTCCCTTTCTGCCACGCGGCTTGCAGGATCTTAGTTCCCCTGACCAGGGATCGAACCCGTGCCCCCCGCAGTGGAAGCTCGGAGTCCTAACCACTGGATGGCCAAGGAATTCCCCTTACTTTCTGTCTGTATGGATTTGCCTATTCTGTGGGATCATTCAAAATGTGGGCCTTTGTGACTGGCTTCTTTCACTTAGCATAATGTTTTTGAGATTCGTCCATGAGGTACCATGTATCAGTACTCTATTCTTTGTTATGGCTGAATAATATTCCATTGTATGGCTATAGCATATTTTGTTCATCCTTTCATCAGTTGATGGACTTTTGAGCTGTTTCCACTTTTGGGCTGTGACATGAATAAATAGTGGTGCTATGAACATTTGTATACAGCTTTTGTGTGAATATCTGTTTTCAATTTTCTCAGATATACCTAGGAGTGAGACTTCTGGGTCAGATTGTAACTCAGTGGTTAACTGATTGAGGAACTGCTAGACTGTTTTCCAGAATGGCTGCACCATTTAACATTCCCTCTAGCAATGTATGAGGGTTCCAATTTATCTTCACCAACACTTGTTATTGTCTGTCTTTCTTATTAGAACCATCGTAATGGGTGTGAAGTGGTATCTCATTGAGGTTTTGATTTACATTTCTCTAATGACTAATGATGCAAGCATCTTTTCGTGTGCTTATTGGCCATTTGTATATCTTCCTTGGAGAAATGTCTATTCAGACCTTTTGCCCATTTTAAAATTAGGTTGTCTTTTTATTGCTGAGTGATGAGTTCTCTACCCATACTGGATGCAAGTCCCTTATCAGATATCTGATTTGCAACTGTAGTCTCCTATTTCATGGGTTATCTTTACACTTTCTTGATGGTATCTTTTGAAGCACAAACGTTTTTAATTTTCACAAAGTCCAGTTTATCTACTTTTTCTTTCGTCACTATGCTTTTGGTGTCGTACCTAAGAAGGCTTTGCTTGACTCAAGTTAATGAATGTTTGCTTCTGTATTCTTCTAAGACTTTTATAGTTTTCACTCAAATTTCATTCAAAATATCATCCATTTTGAGTTAACGTTCGTGTATGGATTGAGGTAGGGGTCCAGTTTCCTTCCTTTGCTTGTGGATATTCAATTGTCCCAGCACCATTTGTTTGCATGAACACTTTTAATCCTCACATCCATCTTATGATAGTGGTGTATCATCCCTACTGTACAGATGGGTAAACTGAGGTGCAGAATGGTTAAATAACTGGCCTGAGGTCAGTTAGTCAGTGACAGAGACTGCATTAAGTCAGAGGGATTGAGTCCAACACCAGGTTATCTGGCTTCACAACAGGCCTCTTTAAATGTGGACCTGTGGGTAAGAGTGAGAAGATCCTATTACCCTAGGAGCACAGAAGGGACGGCGGTAGCTCCATCCCATGAGGCTCGGCATGTTGGGATGGCCAGTCTCCCTGAAGCAACAGGGGTGAGAACAGGCTGCAGCCGGACCACTGGGGCCTATGGTTGGGGATGTGGATCCACCAGAAAGGTCTTCTGCCAGCTCTGCCCAAGGACCACTTTGTGGCCCAAAGGATGAGAGGACGAAGTGGCTGAAGCCTGGCTTGGGGTTGCTGAGGAAGTCCGGAGCCCTGCAGAGCAACTCCCCAAATGTGGGGACTTCAGAACAGAGATGCTCCCCTGTGACAAGGGGGACACACGGGAGCAAAGTCCATTTAGAGCCATGGGGGCATCAAATAAACACACCTGAGAGTCTGGAGACAAAGACCTGGGCTGTGGCCTGGGCAGGGAGGGCCCGGCTCGGGCAGAGGCCGCCCTGGCTTTGCTGCCCCATCAGGCTGCTTCAGGGCTGTTGCCAGGATACAGGAGAAGGGCAAGTTGTCCAGTCACCCTCACATGCACCAACAATGGTCATGTCGGGCTCCCTCCTTTCGTCATCAGTAACCATCTGAGAAGCCGCCACCTGCCCGTGGGCTGGATGCTACCAGAAAGCCCATCCCCCAGGAACCGGGCTCCTGGCGTGGCTTTGGGCCCCAGGGCAGCTGGAGGCCAGTTTGGGGGTCACGCTTACCTGTCAGGACAGTTGGCCCTTCATCCTTGACACTCCCCTAGATACCAGCCAGGGTCCTTCCAGCTGTAATCTACCAAGCACAAAGGCAGGGCATCCCGGGAGCCTCAACCCTCCTTGTGGAAAGTTCAGTGTGGTGGATTCCCTGGAATGCTCAGCCCTGGGCCCCTGCTCCACCACTTACTAGCTTTGTGACCGTCTTTAGGCCTCCGTTTAGTTTCCTCATCTGCAAAATGGGGAGAATAATAGCATGTCCCAGATAGGGCTGCTGTTTGGATTAAGTTAGGAATGCATGTGATGTCCTGGACACAGTGGGGAAGGTGTTAAACACACGTTGACTATTATGACTCCTGTTATAATTTATAATACTAGGCTTTCTGTTCCAAGTGTGAAGGGCTCTGAAGACCGCCAGCTCAGCATTCCCGCTGCTAACCTCAGATCTCTCCACCCACCTGCGTCCCTGGAGCGCCCGGCAATCTACCCTCCTGCAGCAAACGGTTTTGCTGTTTTCCAAATTCGTCCGTAAGGTTCTTTCACAGACGAGTTCCTGGATCCACTGGCTTCATTCATGAGGCACCGAACTGTGGCTGCCCAGGAAATCCCACAGGCTTGGGGCCTGAGCAGGTTGGCGGCGGAAGTGGGTATCAGAGCCCAGCCCAGGGAGGTGTTCGCTCCCGTGGTCCCGTGTCTGTGGCTCTGACAGACAGGAGTTTACACGAAGGTGCACCGTCCAGTCCTCCAGACTGTGCACAAAGCAGCCTGTTGCTCCCTGGGGGTCTCCAAAATGCCCCTGTCCAGCCCACACCCAGCCCCACTGGAGGCCCCCTGGCAGAGCAGCCCTGGGGCCTGCCCGCTTCATTCCTTCCCAGAGGAGTTCCAATGAGAATCGGTGCTTTAAAATTTCCACCTGTTTGGGGTTGATTTTACTAAACACACCTGCTTGGGGTGGATTTTTCTAGTTTTCTTGCGTTGTCATAAAGAGCCTGCATCACTGTTTGTAAAAATGGGTCAAGATTATCATTGAGAAACCATCGTGTCATCTGGGTCATCCCCACAAGTTCTTCCCAATGGCCACGGCTGCCCATCACCCTTCTCTCTTTCCCTCAGTCCCTTCAGGAGCTCAGGTGGATTGAGGAGTGCGATAGGCATGAAGAGGGCCCACCGGGAGGCAGGACTGAGCTTCCTCATTGGAAAACTCTGGGTGCAAATCCTGGGTCGGCCTCCACTGGCTGTGCAAGTCTGGGCAATTTTCCCCACTTCTCTGCACCTGTTTTCCTCCATCTCTATGACGATCATCATTCTGGCCTTGAAGGTTCATGCAGGAGTACACCACCATGGGGCTGGCACAGTGTCTGGCATATAGCTGCCAGGTAACATGACACTGTTGTTAGTTTGTGAAAAAGAAATAATAATTAAAAACAACACAGTGGAAAACCTGCAGTTCCTCAAAAAGTTAAAGATAGAATTACCACCTGATCCAGCAACTGCTCTCCTGGGTGTATACCCCAAGGAAGTGAAAACAGGTGTTCACACAAAATCTCTTACACAAACGTTTATAGTAGCACTATCTGCAATAGTCAAAGAGTGGAAATAGCTCAAACGCCCATCACCTAATGATTGGATAAGCGAAATGTAGTATATCCTTACAAAGGAATATTCTTTGGCCATAAAAAGGGTAAAGTACTGACACACTGCAACATGGATGAACCTAGGAAACATGATGCTAGTAAAAGAAGCTGAGGGAGTTCCCTGGTGGTCCTGTGGTTAGGACTCTGTGCTCTTACTGCCGAGGGCCCGGCTTCAATCCCTGGTCAGGGAACTAAGATCACTCATGCCATGAGATGTGGCCAAAAAAAAAAAGTAAAAGAAGCTGACATAGGGACTTCCCTGGTGGCGCAGTGGTTAAGAACCCGCCTGCCAATGCAGGGGACATGGGTTCGAGCCCTGGGCCGGGAAGATCCCACATGCCGCGGAGCAATTAAGCCCGTGTGCCACAACTACTGGGCCTGCGCTCTAGAGCCCGTGTTCCACAACTACTGAAGCCCGCGCCTAGAGCCTGTGCTCCGCAACGAGAAGCCACTGCAATGAGAAGCACGTGCACCACAACGAAGAGTAGCCCCCGCTCGCCGCAACTAGACAAAGCCCACGCGCAGCAACGAGACCCAATGCAGCCAAAAATAAATAAATAAATTTAAAAAAAAAAGCTGACAGTAAAGGTCACATGTTGTGTGATGCTATTTGTATGAAACATCCAGAATAAGGAAATCCGTAAAGACGGAAAGCAGATTAGTGGTGCCAGGGCTGGGGGAAGGCGCAATTGGAGTAGTTAATGGGTATGGGGCTTCCTTTTGGAGGGACGGCAGTGTTCTGGAACCAGATGGCTGTGTGATGGCCACACAACATTGGGAATGTACCAAATGTCACTAATGACAGATTTTACGTTACGTGTATTTTACCACAATTAAAAAAAAAAAAGAAAAAGAAACAAGGAAGAGACGATGCTAATCAATGCCGTCTTATTCCTCACGGCTGTCTTCTCTCTGCTTCCTTTGGGCCCCCCTCGGGGCTGGGGGAAGGGCAGGGGCTGAACCTTGAGGAAAAGCGGAGATGGGGGCTCAGAACAGGTCTTTTCAAAGCACGGTCCTCCCAGGGAGCTGCCCCTCTGTTCTGTCCCCGTTGCCGCCCAGCCGCCTCCTCTGGGTGGGGGCAGTGACACACGAGACACCTCGTGTGCCAGTCCCTGCAACGCTCCATGCCTGGTTCTCACACATAAGAGCACTTTCTTGAGAAAATATTTGCAAATGACATGACCAGTAAGGGGTTAATACTCATAAAGTATATAAACAGCTCATACAACTCCATATCAAAAAAACAACCTGATTAAAAAATGGGCAGAAAACCTGAATAGACATTTTTCTAAAGAAGACATACAGATGGTCAACAGGCACATGAAAAGATGCTTAACATTGCTAATCATCAGAGAAATGCAGCTCAAAACCACAATGAGATATTGCCTCACGCCTGTCAGAATGGCTGTTATCAAAAAGAAACAAGTAACAAATGCTGGCAAGGATGGGGAGAAAAGGGAACCCTCCTACACCGTTGGTAGGAATGTAAAGTGGTGCAGCCACTACGGAAAACTGTATGGAGGTTACTTAACAAACTAAAAATAGAGCTACCATTTGACCCAGCAATTCCACTCCTGGGTATATATCCGAAAAAAACAAAAACACTAATTCAAAAAAATACATGCACTCCAATGTTCCTAGCAGCATTATTTACAATAGCCAAGATATGGAATCAACCTAAGTGTCTATCAACAGATGAACAGATAAAGAATATGTGGTATATATATATACACAATATATACAGAATATTACTCAACCATAAAAAAGAATGAAATTTTGCCCTTTGCAGCAACATGGATGGATCTGGAGGATATTATGCCTAGTGAAATAAGTCAGACAGAGAAAGACAAATACTGTATGATATCACTCATATGTGTAATCTAAAAAATATGACAAACTAGTGAATAAAACAAAAAAGAAACGGACCCACAGATATAGAGAACAAACTAGTGGTTACCAGTGGGGAGAGGGGCAAGATGGGGTAGGAGATTAAGATTTAAAAACCACTATGTATAAAATCAATAAGCTACAAGGATATATCGTACACCACAGGGAATATAGCCAATATTTTATAATAACTGTAAAAGGAGTATAACCTTTAAAAATTGTGAGTCACTATGTTGTACGCTGGTAACTTATTTAATATTGTTAATCAACTATACCTCAATGGAAAAAAAGAGCACTTTCTTTTCATTTGGTGGGCCTCACCTCTGAAACTCCACGAGTTCTGGCGGAGAGGGGTCAGGAAGCTGGAACTTCGCACGAAGCTGTGGAGGCCAGTCCTTAGGTGGCTGGAGAGACAGAAATGCAACAGGGAGGCGGCTGGCGGGGGCCACTGGAGGGTTGGCTGAATCCTGGATGCTGTTCAAATCCGCTTTTCTACCCAATAGGAGGATACACGTGGTTCTGGGCTTTTGATCCAAGTCTTTCTTAACATCTCAGATTTGGGGAAGTAGCTCAGTCCCTCTGACTGTGGCCACCCCCCTGCCCACGTGGAGCCTTTTGCGGGGGCGGGGTGAGGAGCAGAAAGGACTGAAAGGGGACAATCTCTGGAGAAGTGTCCTGGTCCACGAGCACCCCGACTCGGGAGGCACATTGTCCCTTCCCCGAAGCTCCTGCTGCCCCTGAGCAATGTCATCTCAGAGGCTGCTGCCAGCTGGTCCTTGTTTCTCTTCGTTTCAGCCACACCAGGACCCGAAGGGCCGTGCCAGCAACACTCCCAGCCTTGCAACACCACTGACTTCACAAGTGTTCTTGGAACTTTCTATCCAGTAACACAGGCTAGAGTGACGGGTACCACCCGAGCCAAGAGCTGGTTGCGGGCACTCCAGCTACCGGCCCGCACGCCTGCATGTCCCTCCAGCCCAGGCGGACTGCCGAGGCCCAGACCCCGCCCTGCCGCTGGAACCCTGGGTAATCATTAGTCAAATCCATTCCACCTGCCCTCACTCATCAAGGGCATCTTAATTGTTGCTACAAAACACTTGCATGTCTTCCAAGTGGCACGGAGCCTAAGCGATGAGATGTTTGCCCTAGCCGTTGTCTAGGAACTTGGAGTCAACTGCATCTGGTTCCAGATGAACTGGTTAAGACTGGCCAGGACCATCGATCCTCCAACTGGGCGTGCGCGAATGTCCAGAATGCGAGGAACACTTCATGTAAATTAATTTAACCCTCTAACAACCCTCTGACATCGGAACTATTTTTAATGCCCATTTTATAGATGATAAAACTGAGGCCCAGTGCATTGCAGTGACTTTACTGGGTTCACACAGGTCGTAAGTGGCACACCCGTAGTCAGCTCTGTGATCTCAACCATTGTGTTAGACCATCTCCCCAAGGAACATTTCTAGCTCTTTCCAGGGGACCAAATGGGACATCAGGTATCAGCCTCACAGCCCTCATTTCCTCAGACAATACTTGGGGACATCTACGAACATTCTTTCAGGAATGCCCTTGGTGTTCACTAACTAGTTCCCAAGAGTCTTTCTGACTATCTCCGTGGGGTGAAGACACACAACGGGGTTTCTGAGAGGAAACCAAATTACTACATCATCTCACACCTTCCAGCTACCTCAGCTTGGTTTTCACATCATCGTGAAATCTTGGAAGACGTGTATTGATTTGATAAAGCTGGCAAAGGACTCTAACAATTTGGTGAGCCCAAATGACCACGTGCTTCCACTTGTTGGGGAAGCCACCATACCTTCTACGTTATGATAGTCTCCTTGGGGTCTACGTTTGGATCCTGGGATGGGGATAGTGACCCACATTCTTGGGAATTCAGCAAGTATCTGATGAGGAGTCAGACCGCTCTGGTTGTCTCAGTTTGACACGGCCAGCTTGGTGTCCTTTATACCATCCCTCCAACAATCTGAAACACTCAGAAACTTAGCTGTGAGAACGCACGTGCTAATCGCTGCCACTTCTGACTCCCAGGAATTTTACACGTCGAAGTGCTTCGAAAACTAGATTGTTCGAGGCTGAGAGAGATTGTGAAAGTCATTATTGACATCACACAACTCCATTTGCTCTCCATTAATCACAGTTTTCACCTTTCAAAGCCCCAAACTAGACTCAAGATGTGCGAACACTGGTAGGAAGTGAGGAGATACAAACTAGAAATAGCAAGTCATCTTGGGTAGAGTTGGAATGGTTTTGGACAACATTCCTTGCTGGGTCAACCTGAGGCACTCAGAATGCCCGGGGGAAAATTTTTTCTAACTCTAAAATGGGAGATTAAATGATATCTAAAATTATTGTATTTTTTCAGGGAAAAAGTTCCCAGGGTTCTTTTATGATAAAACAACTTCGGGAGATCCTGGACATCTTTCTGAAGTTTATACTGGGGGGAGGCAGGGCATACAATCTCATGCCCCAGGCCACCCCTGAAGGGTAGTGGTAGAATCCCATGACAGTCATTAGTAGAAACTGCCTTGGGGGAGCTTTCCGGTGAAGTTGCACTAGGTTCGTGCTTCTCAAAATTTAAGGTGCATATGAATCTCCTGAAGAGGCTGTTAAAATACAGATTCTGACTCTATAGCTCTGGGGTGGGGCCTGGGATTCTGCATTTCTAACAAATTCCCAGGTGATGTTCCTGCTGCTGCAAGGATGTAGACGAATTGCTTGGGCTAGAAAATGAAAAGTATTGTTCACTACTGTGAAAATTGTACCGTGTGTGTGCTGAGGTTGGGCTTGGCCAAAATGTTAAAGAAAGCAATTCCTCCAATTGAGTTAGATTCAAGAGATACATTCAAGGAAGAGCCACAGTAAGATCAGGAAGCCCAGTGGAAAACAAAGAAGACTTATCAGCTGACATCTGTCCAGGTATGTGCACAGCTGAAATGTAATCCCGCCTAGGAACTGGGCATACAGGTGGACACACGAGGACTGCATGGGGGGCAGGGGCAGGGCTGGCTTCCTTGGGAAGGGCAGACAACCTGTGTGTGGGGTGGCATGTCCCCAGTACCATACTCAGATCCTCCCCCTCAACCGTATCACCCTTTGAGCCTTTGTGTAATTCTGCCACTCCCACCCCCGACCCCGAACTGAGACTGTCCTTTGATGTTTTGCCTTCAACGTCAAATGATGGAATCATCCATCCTGTACTCGCTGTTCTCTTTCTCAAACCATCCATCACTTAGGCATTTGTCAGGGACAGAAGATGGGGCTGGCTGGATGCTGGATCCACTGAAGTTATTGGAAAACTATGCTTCTTGATTTAAATATTTATTTATTTGGTTGCACCGGGTCTTAGTTGCGGCAGGCAGGCTCCTTAGTTGCGGCTCGCCAGCTCCTTAGTTGCGGCATGCGGGCTCCTTAGTTGTGGCATACAAACTCTTAGTTGCAGCATGCATGTGGGATCTAGTTCCCTGACCAGGATCGAACCAGGGCCCCCTGCATTGGGAACATGGAGTCTTATCCACTGCGCCACCAGGGAAGTCCCTATGCTTGTTGATTTAAAAAATATTCTTGTAACCGAGCAGGACTCCATGGGGCCTTCCCAGGACAGGTCTTCCCCCATATCCTCTGCTTTAGCTCCTCTCTGAAGTACCTAGATAATAGTATTTGATGCACATTTCCTCCCCAGCAAACGGAAGATGTAAACTCCCCCCCTCCCCTGCAAATGGAAGATGTTAACTACTTGAAGACCATGAGCACATAGCCCCAGGCCTCCTGGAGCCTAAGGACTGATAACATTAACCCCAGTGACACGGCCCTGCTACCTCACCATCAGCCAATCAGAGAACTATGCACAAGCTGATCGCATACCCTGCGACTCCCCTCCCTCACTTGGCTTTTAAAATTGCTTTGCGGGCTTCCCTGGTGGCGCGGTGGTTGAGAGTCTGCCTGCCAATGCAGGGGACACGGGTTCGAGCCCTGGTCTGGGACGATCCCACATGCCGCGGAGCAGCTGGGCCCGTGAACCACAATTGCTGAGCCTGCGCGTCTGGAGCCTGTGCTCCGCAACAGGAGAGGCCGCGATAGTGAGAGGCCCGCGCACGGCGATGAAGAGTGGCCCCCACTTGCCGCAATTGGAGAGAGCCCTCACACAGAAACGAAGACCCAACACAGCCATAAATAAATAAAAGTAAATAAAGTAAATAAATTAATTAATTAAATTAAAAAAAAAAGTGCTTTGCCCTTTTACCCTTTGGGGAGTTTGGGGCTTTTAGGGCATGAGCCACCCATCTCCTTGCATGGGCCTTGCAATAAACCTTTCTCTGCTCCAAATTCCGACGTCTGTTTGTTTGGCCTCACTGTGCATGGAGCACACGAACTTGGGTTAACATTCTGTTTCTGTTTTTCGTTCTATCTAACTCAAATGTTGCTGAGATAGACTCTCTGGCTTCTTTGAACAGGTCCATAAGCACTGATTAGTTAACTCCAAAAGTATTTCTTGAGTACCTACTATGTGCTAGGCACTTTGCCAGGTGCTAGAAACACAGGGAACAAAGCAGACATGCCCCCTCCAGTCTGTCATCTAATGTGAGAGGCAGACAATAAATGAACACTTGCAACATAAATACGTGATTATAATTATGTTAAGTGCTGTGAAGGAAAAGGGCAGGGGTCTTGCAGAGTGGGGGAGGAAAGCCTGCTTATCGAAGGCCCCAGGATAAAGACACATTAAGCTGGGCCTTTGGGGCAGGGTGGGGATTACCTAGGGCAGTTTGGGCCCTGCCTTTATTGCTCTAGCCACGGTTATGGACTGATTTATGTCCCCCCCAAATTCAAAGACCGAAGCCCTAACCCTCCAGTGTGACTGTATTTGGAGACAGGGTCTTTAAAGAGGTAATTAAATGAGGTCGTAAAGGTGGGACCCGGGTCCAATGGGACTGGTGTTGTAAGAAGGGGAAGAGACGTGGGTGTGTGTGTGCGCACGCGCGGGGCGGGGGGGGTGGGGGTGGGGGGGGGGAGGTGGTGGCGGTGGGCCGGGCATTGCCTGTGCACGCACAGAACAAAGGCCGTGTGCGGACACAGGGAGAAGGCAGCTGACTGCAAGCCAAGGGGAAAGGCCTTGGGAGAGACCAACCCTGCAGACACCTTGATCTTGGACTTCCAACCTCCAGACTGTGAGACAATAAATTCCTGCTGTTTAAACCACCCAGCGTGTGGTGCTTTGTCGTGGCAGCCTAACAGAGCCCCTAACAACCCCAGGTTAACATCGGACGATGTTAAGTTTCTCAGTGCAAAACGTGTTTTGGCAGAAGTGACTTCTCTGCTGGCAACTTCCCGGCAAATTCATAAATTTGGGCATCCGCTGTCTTCACATGGATAGTCCACATGTTAGGAAATGGTTTAGAAACGAGTGTGTTTCATTTTGTTTTCCCTAAGAAAATGACTCCATGATGTGGCGGAGAGGGCTCCAGAAATCCCAGGTTCTTCAGGGAAGCAAATCTCTGGTCAGGGGACCCTAATCACATCTCCTGAACTCTGGGCACTCTTTTCTTTAATTCACTGTTATGGTTCACATGATTAATTTACTTATCAAACCAAGGTTCTTTTTTCTTTTTTTTGTCTTTTTGAAACTAGCATAGCAGACATCTAACATCTGAGCCCATCCAGCAATTTTTTTCTTTCTTCTGTAAGAGCCCCCTGTTTGTCTTTAGGGACCCACCTTCAGATGCTATCATTTGGGTGGTCCTGGTCCCATCCTTCAGAACCAGCTGGAGGTGGGGGGCTTGCATTGCATTGATGAGACCCACTAATACATTGGATATTGTGAAATAATAAGGAATATATGTTTTGGTCTTCAACCCCAGCTCCTGGCCAGAGCTCCTCAAACCCTTGTAATTTCCTAAGTGATAAGAACAATAGGAGAATCTTTTGTTAGATTTGGTCTTTGTCCCTGTTCTTGAAAGGTCTGGAACGATAAAGGTGAAAGCAGCATCTTTTGTTATTTATAACAAGCCCCTTTCAACCACACCTGGGTTTGTCTTAATGTGGTGACCTTTGGAAAGCCCCTAAGGGTGGGGGACTGATTGTCATGGGAACCAACCATGTGATTACAGGGTTGGAACTTTCAGTCCCCCCCACCCCACCCCTCTGGGGAAGGGAGAAGGGCTGAAGATGGACTTAATCTCCAGTGGTCAATGGTTTAATCAATCATGCCTACCTAATGAAGCTGCCACCAAAACCCTAGCCAAAAGGGTTTAGAGAGCTTTTGGGTTGGTGAAAAAGGACTCATCCATGTGCCAGGAGGGTGGTGTACCCCTAACCCATGGGGACTGAAGCTCCTGTGCTGGGGACCCTTCCAGAACTCACCCTATGTATATCTTCACCTAGCTGTTCATTTGTATCCTTTAAAATATCCTTTGTAATAAATTGGTAATAGTAAGTAAACTTGTTTTCCTGAGTTCCTGAGCCACTCTAGCAAATTATCAAATAGGGGGGTTCTGCAAGAACCCCCAGTTTATAGCCAGTTGGTCAAAAGTGGCTGGGATCTGTGATTGGCCTCTAGAGTGGGGGGCAGTCTCGTGGGGCTGAGCCCTTAATCTGTGAGGTTCTGTGCTAACTCTGGGCAGTTAGTGTCAGAACTGAGTTAAATTGTAGGACACCCAATTGATGTCCACCAAGAACTGGAGAATTGCTGGTATGGAAAAATCCATACATCTGGTGTCAGAAGTATTGTGAGTAGGGGAAAAGTTTTCCTTTACATATGCTCAGAGCTAATGCACTCTTACACTATGGCAATAGCCCCACCGGAGATCAATAGAGATCATTAATTCTACCAGTTTAGAGACCATGGTTCTATACACTGCTGCTAAGTAGCTGTAGGAACTTGGAAAATTCACCTCATCGGCTTAGAGAGAGGCATCTAAAGAAGTTGAACATATAAGCTCAGAGGTGTGGCTGAAAAAAATTAAGGAAAATACTTTGCACCCTGAAGCTGTGGTTCTCATGCTTTAGTGCCGTCAGAATCACCTGGAGGGCTTGTTAAAACACAGCTCGCTGGGCCCCATCCCCAGAGTCTCTGATTCGGTAGATCTGGGTTAGAGCCTGAAAACCGGCATTTCTACAAGTTCCCAGGTGATGCTGAGGCTGCTGGTCCTGGAGCCACACTTTGAGAACCACTGTGCTGGCCTTCGTCCACAGGTATCCTTAATCTCCACTGAGATGGCCCCAGGCCCAGGATGGGGAGGGAATGATGATGGAGAGCTCTTCTTGCCCTGATGATGTGACCAGGCAGTCCTGTGCTATTGAGAATAGAGTGACTCCATTATCCTGGGCAAGATCAGAGAAGGCTGCATGGGGTTGAAATGGAGAAGGATCCTGTGGGGTCCTCCTGGGTACAAATCCTTTCCCTGTCCCCCATTTCTTGTTTGTAGGAAATAGGCTTCATTCAGCCTCCTTGACCTTCCCTGAGTTCCAAACGGCAGATTCAAACAGTTGCTAATTAGGGAAGGGAAGAAACACAGAAACAAAGAAGGAGCAGTCAAGAAACAACAGTGCACTGGTACCTGACTGTACTGCTGAACTGAATGAATAAGCATTTTCAGAACTCTAATGAAAAACTGATGAGCTCATAAAAGTGCTAACAAAAGATCAAGATGAAAAAAATAAAAAAAAAATTAATTACAAAAAAAAAAAAAAAAGAAAAAGAAACAACAGTGCAGGGTCCTGTTTCCTCCTCAAGGAATATGCATAACAAAATGCCTTTGAGGTCTTCTTCCCCCATCCAGGGGGAGGATGGAGACTTCAGGCTGAGCACCAGATTCCTGGAGCACCGCCCTGTTACCTCACCACCAACCAATCAGAAGAAAGTTTGCACACAGTGGAAGATAATGAAGACTCTGACCCCCTCCCCAAATGGTTCTCCCTTTAAAAACTTTCATGGTTGAGCAGAATCTTTGGAGTTTGTTTTTGGACATGAGTCCATCTCCTCCCCATGTTGCCAGCCTCCTGAATAAAGCAACTTTTCCTTTCCAACCAACACTCATCCTCTTGAGTATTGGCTTTCGAGCAATGAGCATCTGAACCTGAGTTTGGTAGCAGGGTGGGGTACATCCTTGCCCCTCCCTTTTCTGTGGCGGATGGGGAATTCATCTCAGGACCATTTGTAAGATTGGAGGGGAACCTGAATGTCCTGCACCTGACTCCACTGTGGTGTCCTGTCTGAAAGCGAAACCAAGCAGGACCCTGTGGGGCTCCTGGGCATGGAAGCCTTTCCGTGTCCCCCGCTTCTTTTTTAGGCTTCAGCTTCCATGACCTTCCCTGAGTTCCAAAGGGCAGGTACAAACCATTGCTAATCAGGGAAGGGAGGGGATGCAGAGACAAGGGAGGAGCAGTCAGGAAACAATAGAGCAGCCTTGGGACAGGGTCCTTCAAGGGATACACATAACAATATCTTTGAACTCTTCTGCACAACTAAAACCCCCAACAAATGGAAGATGTTAACTACCTGATGAAGCATTCTTCATCCCAGAGAGAAGGTCACAGTTTGATAACCTCCAGAACCACAGAAGCTCATCAGAAGACCACCTGAGGCCAGATTAAAAAACTGCAGGCCCTGCACACACCCTGATCCTTATCAGCAAACCCCACCCTTGAACCATTGCTATGAAACTCCTCACCAAATCCCCCCAGGCTGGGACACATAGTTTTTGAGGGCACGAGCCCACTGTGTCCCCCTTTGCCTGGCAAAGCAATTAAGCTATTCTTTTCTACTTCACCCGAAACTCTTGTCTCTGAGATTCGATTTGGCACCGGTGCACAGAGGCTGAGTTTGGGCATCAAATTCTGTTTGCTTCTGGGGCAGAGAGAAACCAGCTGGAGAGAGTAAGGGAGGGGCTGAGTACAAGAGAGGTGAAGAGGTGCAGGTGGGCAGCTACCTGCATTCCCTGTTTGCAGGGTGTGGAGTTTTTGTTGGATACAAGGGATGTCACAGGTTTTGTTGGTAATCACTCTCCCCAGCAACCACCAGCACCCAAATTGCTGTCTGCTGGGAGAGGGGAGCACAGGAGTGGGAGGCTGTGAGGTGGCTCTTGGGTGACAGGCAGAGGCAGAGAGAGAGGGGGGAGGGAGGGAGTGGGAAGGGAGGGAGGGAGGGAGGGAAGGGGAAAGAGCAAGCGAGCGAGAGCAGACACACAGTTGCTGGAGCCTGTGCTGGGGATGAGGGGGAGTGGAGAGCAGATCTTTAAGGCTTTTGAATAGAATGTGAAACTGCAATCTTAAAATGAACAAGACCAAATCTTAAAAACCAAAATGAAGTTCTTCCAATAACTCAAACACCTTATAGAATTGAACTGTCGGGCTTCCCTGGTGGCGCAGTGGTTGAGAATCTGCCTGCCAATGCAGGGGACACGGGTTCGAGCCCTGGTCTGGGAAGATCCCACATGCCGCGGAGCAACTAGACCCGTGAGCCACAACTGTTGAGCCTGCGCGTCTGGAGCCTGTGCTCCGCAACAAGAGAGGCCGCGACAGTGAGAGGCCCGCGCACCGCGATGAAGAGTGGCCCCCGCTCGCCGCAACTAGAGGAAGCCCTCGCACAGAAACGAAGACCCTGTTAACCCTTTAATATTCTTCCTGGCCTGGAGCCTGAGTTGGCGCATTTGGTTGTCCTATACTGTCCTGACCATGTCATTGCTTCCTTCTAGAATCCTGTCCACTTTTGCCCCAAACTCCTTAGCTTTAAAATCGATAACGCAGTAAATATTGTGTTAAAATGCAAGCACTTCAGTTTTCCTAAGACAATGAAATTTACAGTATCCATGGGAATGATTATCATCAAATACTTCATGGCTTTAAAGAAAAGAAAATGTAACCAAATGCCTGTATTAGAAGGCACAGTATCAATTTAGGTAACAAGAGGGCTCGAGCTTTGAGCATGTCCAGCAAGACTTTCATTAAACAACAGCACTAACTAGATATTTCCGCTCATCAGAAGTTGTATTTCAACTTCATGGAGAAAGGGAAAATCATATGAGAGCGAGTTCTAATAAAATTTATTCCAGAAAGCAATTTCCAGGAGCTCTCTTAAAGTGCAACTCAATCTCTTTCTTGTTTTACTTCTGCAAATAAAAATTAGCAAGGGACGTTACTGTGGTGTGGTGGGAAGGACAGTCCATTCGGAGACCTGAGTTCTGGTCTTCACTGTGCCTTGACACACAATTGCGACCGAAGTTTACCTAACTCACCCCTTCTGCTTCAGTGTCCCCATCTATAAAAACAAAGGGGTAGAGTACGTGGTCTTAAGGCATCTTTCAACGTGACGTTCTGCAATTTCAAGATGCCAGGTACAAGGTTAAAAATGATAACCCCTTGGAGAATAGGCTGATTCTATGGAGTATGAAATATACACGAGGAGCCTGGAGTATCTAATTCTATCAGAAAGCAAAGAAGTGCTAAAAACCAACAAACAAATACAAAACCTATATAATAATGGGGTATGTCAAAGGGACACAGGGACTAACTAAAAGAGTTCCCAAAGGCCAAAGCTAAAACAATTAGAGCAAGAAAATAAAGTAATATTGGATTACAACCCAAGTACAAAATAAACATCTATGGCTCCATACTGATATAAATAAATGATTGAATTTTTAAAATGGGGGTGAAGGGTCAAATCTCCCATGCAGAAGAATTCCAAATAATGTATGTAGAAGCTCCATACTCAGGGAGGTAGACCATCACTCCACACTTTATGTGTGGGCTTGACAGTGACTTCCTTCCAAAGAGGACAGTGGAAAGTGAGGGGCAGGGGGTGAGAGTAACTTTCCAGTAGAGAAATTTGACAAACATTTCCTCAGCTAGGTGATCAGGGTTCATATCAGCAGTGGTAATTCATGTTGATAGTATATACTCTTGATATGATGTGATGAGAATCACACTTCATCTCTGAGGTCTTTCAAAAAAACACATTACACTAGTCAAATCATGAGAAAAATATCAGACAAATCTCAATTGAGGAACATTTGGGAAAAAACTCACCAGTATTCTGCAGAACTTTCAAGGTCATCAAAAACAAGGAAGGTCTGAGACAGTGTCACAGCCAAGAAGAGGCTAAGGAGACGTGATGTTTAAATGTAACGTGGTGTCCTGGATGCGAACCTGGGACAGAAAAAGGACATTAGGTATAAACTAAGGAAATCTGAATAAAGTATGAACTTTAATAATAATATATTAATATTGGTTCCTTAATTGTAACAAATGTACCATACTACAGTAAGCGTTAATAAGAAAGGAAACCGGTTGTGAGAGTATTTGCGAAGTCTCTGTACCATCTTGGCAATTTTTGTTAAATCTAAACTGTTCTAAAATAGATTTTGTTTTTTTAAAAAATTATAGCCCTGAGGGCTGGCAAGCCTTGCAAAAATGATTCAGTATGGCCAACTGACTGGTGTGTATAGGGAGACAGAACTGACAGAGGATTTCCAATAAAGATGAAAAATATAGGGTTTAATTAATCAGAAATCTTTTCCCGTGAGCTTTCCAGTAGATGGAGCAGTCATGGCACGTGTGCAGAAAAGGTTAACCCAGGAGGCCTAGGTTGTCCAAACCCTAGATGTTCTAGGTCTTCAAGACTGGCCCTTGACCAGCTCCTGGGAGATAAGCTCTGAGCCATTGGAATATCCAGCCTGATAAGAGTGTCTTTGCATGCCTAGGGCCTGGGGCCATCTTGGATTGCTGATACTAACAGTGCAATTTATGGTGAATGCTTGCTCTTGTTTACCTGGGGCCCTGGGCCATATTGACTGAGTTTGACTTCTTGGGGGGAAGGGGATTGGAGACTGAATAGCTAAGGTTAGTCATGTGGGTGCTTCATGCCTACATGACCCCCAATAAAAAGCCTCAACACCAGGTCTCAAGGGAACTTTGCTGGTTGGCAATACCTCATATGTGTTGTCACATGCTGTTGCTGGGACCATGAAGGGCTATTCCCTGTGATTCCCCTGGGAGAGGACACTGGAAGCTCATGCTTGGTTTCCCCTGGACCCTGCCCTATGTCCCTCATTCCTTTGCTGATTTTACCTTGCATCCTTTCACCGTATGAACTGCAACCAAGGTACAGCAGCTTTTCTGAGCTCTGTAAGTCCTTCTAGAGCATCGTCAAACCTGAGAGTGGTCTCGGGGACCCCTGACACCACATGGCATACAGACTGGGGTCTCCAACCTTCGACATCCCGTCATATCTAACAAGGGACTAGGCCATATCCAGCTGGGGGCACCCTTAACTTGGCGATTGTTTGAGAATGTAAATTACCTGATCAATTAGCCAATTATCCATTTCCCTCCATTAGTCCTCAATCAATACTTCGGAACTTAGCAAAGCACATATTCAATTTCCTCTTCCCTCCAGCTCCTGAAAGCCCTCATAATTTGGAGGTGTTTTCGCCCAGTTTTAAAAGACACACACAAAAGAATTCAATCACTTTTCTGCCTGATAAATCTCTACAGAGAAAAAGGCCAAGCTGGGAGGATCTGCGGCAGTGGAGACATTCATTGGTGGGCAGGGTCAGCAGTAGATGTTTTGGTCAGCGCCTCGCACGCTTCTGTAACGGGGAAGCTGCTGAGTCGGCCTGAGTTCCAGCTCATAGAGCCCCTAAGTGGCTGGGAAGTGTGGGGTCCTACAAGGAAGCAAAGTTTGGGTGTCGGGAGGAGTGTCTGGGCTGCATCCCCTTCCTCTGGCCAGGGCAACTTCTCCACCCCAGCCCTGGGCCCTTCTCCACCAGCTGGAGGACTTAGCAGATACACACGTTGGCCTGGTGTGGTCCCTGCCGCCAGCTTCAGGGAGAGGCAGCCCCCAGCTCCCAATAGCCAACTATTGGGAGTCTTGTTGGGCTGCACCTCACAAGCCTACAAGGCCTGTACCCACTCAGCTTTAAGACAGGAGAAAGAGCCCGGAGTCTGCGACAGAGACATCCACGGTTTAATGGATGGGGGAGCTTACACATCTAGAGCAAGGTCCTGGAGCAACGCTCCACCATGTGCACCAGCAGGACATGGTGGCAGTCTTCGCTCCTGGAGGGAAGGAGACATTGCTAGTTACAGGGGGAATTGAGGTCAGGTTGGCTCATGGGTTACCAGGGAAACCAGCAGAGGGACCCACCCCTCACCGGTCCTTTGATAAGAACAATCACTAGCTGGGGCCCGGGGCAAGTATGCAGGAAGGTCAGTCATGTGAGCAGTTGTAGGTGAAGCAGGCACTGGTGAGCAGGGGATGGACAGACAGCAAGAGAACAGCCACCGTGAGTGGCCTGACCATACAAGTCTCTACTTGAAAGGACCTGAGCCTGAAGGCCTGGACATGTCTTGGAGATAAAAACCTGGTGCCAACAGTCATGGTGGCCACTGGTCCATGGGGAGACAGAGAGGGTTTTTTTCTATACTCAGTACCTCTGAGGCCTTGTTCCTGTAAATTTGGGGGTCACAAGTTGGCTTTCTCTTTGATTTGATCCAGTGGTCCAGAGGTGATTGATGGGCGGAAGTTGATTGGTGAGAAGGGCTCTAGGGCCCAGGACCTTTGGGAAGGAAGACCTTTAGGGCAAGCCCATCAGGTGGTCTTGCTGGAACCTGACTGTCACGGAAACCATGGAGATTTCTGTTTTTTTCTCAGGCCCAAGCCTATAGAAGCTGGGGCTAGTTGAGGATGTCCAATTGCTGTTTCTGCCTTGGGAATGAAGAGGAATGTTCCCAGCTGGGTTTAAACGCATTAATTTCCAAATTGAGTTTGGCTCTCTTGCTATTTAAAAACCCTGTTTGGTAAACACTTCACCGAGCAATGGCTCTGAAGGAGAAAGATTACTTTCCCATTAGCCCAGCTTAGTAGAATGCATTTGATTCAAAGGGGATTTAAGTGGAATGTGGGTTTCAAAGTCCAGGTGAGAACCAGTCTGCAGGGACTCCAGGCTCCCCCACCACTAGGGAAATGAGGGCGCGGTGGGCACCAGCTCCTCTCAGCAGAGCTCCTCGGACCCTTCCCACCCTCGAGGCCTGTTGGGCAGCAGAGCAAGCAGGGAATTGACGAGGCTAGGAAGCCACGCACAGGCTGCCCGCTCCTGCCTTGGGACCAGAACAAGCAGGAAAGACAAACAGGAGGGCAGCAGCCTCTACACACTGACCGCGGCGGGTTGGGACCAGGAGAGGCCGATCCACCAGAGGGTCCTAGCTGTGCTCAGATCCCAGGCCTTGGAGTCCGCTGTGGGGTGTTGTGCCCCTAGCCCATGGGGCCAGCTTGTCCCCCTGCCTCACATCTAGGACCATTTAAGAATTTTCTGGGGACTTCCCTGGTGGTCCAGTGGCTAAGACCCCACGCTCCCAATGCAGGGGGCCTGGGTTTGATCCATGGTCAGGGAACTAGATCCCACATGCCGCAACTAAAAGATCCCGCATGCCACAATGAAGATCCTGCCTGCCGCAACTAAGATCCGGCGCAGCCAAATAAATAAATAAATATTAAAAAAAAAAAAATCTTCTGGATGACTCAGCTCTGCAACTGCCCCATTGCTGCAACTTCTGAAGAAGTACCCCCGACTACGCCCTCCCGGGCTCTTGGCCAAATTTGCTGCAGTTAAACTTGGATGGGACCTGAGCTTTCATGTAGAATGGGAGGGGGTTTTGTTTTGTTCGTGGTGGGGGGATGATGGAGGGTGACAAGAAAAGAGTAGCTAGACACTGTAGTGACACGTTTTAATATTCCATCTTTTGAAAAACTGAGATTTTTTTACACTGACAGAGCAAATAGAACCGTGATGTGTTTCATAATTTATGTGGATGATACATCATGGGCTTTTGACAGTTCTAGCATATTTACAATGATTACAGGTTTTTCTGTCTGGGAGAAGCCTCCTCTCTCGCCAGCACCCGAGTGTTGATGGCTTCTGACCATGAGACGCACCCACATCTAGCATGTCCCTGGGTTTCAAGGTTGTCCATTTAGCCCATCTTATTCTTTTTTTTTTTTTTTAATAAATTTATTTATTTATTTATTTATTTATTTTTGGCTGTGTTGGGTCTTCGTTTCTGTGCGAGGGCTTTCTCTAGTTGCGGCAAGCGGGGGCCACTCTTCATCGCGGTGCGCGGGCCTTTCACTGGCGCGGCCTCTCTTGTTGTGGAGCACAGGCTCCAGACGCGCAGGCTCAGTAGTTGTGGCTCACAGGCCTAGTTGCTCCGCAGCATGTGGGATCTTCCCGGACCAGGGATTGAACCCGCGTCCCCTGCATTGGCAGGCAGATTCTCAACCACTGCGCCACCAGGGAAGCCCAGCCCATCTTATTCTTGCCCCGCCCTGCTTTTCTCCCAGTAGTCTGCTAATCTCTTTTTGGGAATTGTGACCTTGACTGGCAGAAGGGCCCTTCCCTCCCTTCCTTCCTCTTTGATCTTTACTGAGCTTGGGTTCTGTGCAAATAGGATTTCTGTCCTCAAGACTCATAGCCTAGCAGAGCTGACGTGATACAAACCCAACATATGGAAACACAAGGAAAAGGAACCAAACCCAAACTGGGGGGAGAACATGTCAGGGAAGCCTTTCTTGAGGACATGGCCTCTAACCCGTGTCCTGAATTGAGCTGAGTGAGTGACTGTGTAAGGGTCGGGTGGCAAGGGGAAAGAGAGAGAAAAGGAGGGTATGGTGGACATTGGCCATTGTTCAAGGCCACCCAGCATCTGAACCCCTCTTTCTGCATCTGGGAAGCTCCCCATCTTGTGATTCTTGGTCAGTGGCAAGACCACCATTGTGGACGCCAAAAATTCAGATAATCTCATTCTTAGCCTCCCTTTCAGCTCATATAGGTATGAGACCCAGGCACCACCTGTCTGCATACTTGTACCATCTTTGACCTGGGAGCTAGTGACGCAAAGTAGCAGGTCTGTGCAAGGTCCATTCTGCAAGGTGGATGGATGTTTCGTTGTCCAGAGGCAGTAGTGTCACCATTTAATCAGCATTGTCCAGGGTTTGGCCACAGTGTTGTCAGGAACTCTGGGCCCAGCAGTGGTAGCAGTGATGATTTCACAATGGTTGTTCTGTACCTTGACTTTAGGCCTCCTCCTGGCCTTGGAAGCTCCGGGTCTGGTTCTCTAATACTGGACAGCATGTGAGTTCTCCACCATCTTTTATTTTTAATTAAACTTTCTATTTTGGAATAATTATAGATTCACATGCAGTTGTAAAAAATAATACAGAGAAGCACAGAGGATTTTTACGGCAGTGAAAATACTCTGCACGATACCATAATGTTGGATGCATGTCATTATACATTTGTCCAAATCCATAAAATGTACAACACCAAAAGTGAACTATGGTGTAAGCTGTGGACTTTGGATGGTGATGTATTAATGTAGGCTCATCAGTTGTATCAAATGTACTACTCTGGTGGAGGAAGCTGATAATGGGGGAGGTTATGTATGTGTGAGGCCAAGGGGTATATGGGAAATCTCTCTACTCGCCTATCAATTTTGCTGGGAACCTAAAACTGCTCTAAAAAATAAAGTCTTAAAAAATATTGTCTCTCCCTCACAAAAAAACAATTAACAATCAGTCTGAACTGAAGATCCCACTTAAGTATATATATGCACACACACACACACACACACACACACAATCATCCCTCGAACCCTCATCTGCCTGATGAGCATGGTCCAAGATAGTGTGCTATAGACCTTTGCTACTCCAAGTGTGATCCATCACCTAGAAGCTTGTTAGAAATGCAGACTCTCAGGCCCTTTTCTAGATTTACAGCATCAGAATCTGCATTTTAACAAGATTTCAGGTTTCCTCACATTGAGGACTGCGAAACACTGGTAGAGCTGACAAAAGACCCAGTTACCAACTTTAGGAGCTCCTGAGTTGGCCAAGCAGTACATGGGGAACAGTCTTAACTGGGCCCTGGGCTTGTGACCCACCCACCATTTAAATGTTTCACAAGTACTCAGTTTGCATTTTTCTTCAATCCAAATCCTCAATTAATTAGGAAAGCCTCCCCAGAGCTGCCAGATTAAATGGTTCTCTTTTGAGAAAGATTCAATATTTGCCCATTCAAATTAACCCAGCTCTCGCCTTCCATTGAAACATCTGTCCAAAGGTAATGCCATCATTACTTTTCTCACTCTAGTTTCAAAATTGCCTATAAACACATCCCTTTTCCCTGGACATCTGCACAGGAGAATTTATCCTTTCTTACCTGAGAAAGTTTTAATTAATTGCATTTGGGATTCCAAGTCTGTCTCAGTAATACAATTCATTTTAATCAGGAGTCTAAGTTTGTCATTCAATCCAATTATTCTCAATTAAGTGATTGTGTATTTCACTTCATTATCAATTGATTGTGATTACTTATTATCAAGTAAACTCAATATATTTATGATGATTTTATTAATCAGACAATGCCTGCTGTTCAAAAAAATCCATGGTTTTATTCAGGGGCCCATAATCCGGGCACCTTGAAATTCTGTGAAATCAGTGTGAACCAATGATATTGATCAAACTCCTGCAAAGCTAGGCTAGCACTGTACTAGGAAGGTTGGAACAAAGGAAAGTGCAGAAGACAAACACTGCTCTCAAGGCCCTTATGAGGGATGGATGGTGTGTGTGTGTGACCGGGTATGATGGTGCAGACAAAAAATTCTGGACGGTGGAGGAGGACTGACTGGTCCAGGAGGTTTTGTGGTAGAAGCAGGACTGGAGTCTTTGGAAGGTATAGAGCACAGAGCCCATCGGGTAAGGCCTCGTAACGACTGACATTAGGAACACTTGGGATGCTTGTTAGACAAATGCATCCCAGGGCCCTGCCCCAGACCTACTGAGTCAGGATCTCTTGGGCATGCATCCAATAATCTGATTTTTAATAAGATGATTAATTTAATAAGGTGATTCATATGCACAGGAAGTATGAGATCCACTGGCATAGCAGTTAAGAGAAAGATGTCTGACTCCAATGCCTGATATTATTTCCCAGTTTCCACTCTAGCTTTACGACCTTAGAGAAATTACCTGTCTTTCTGAGTCTCAGTTTTCTCATCTTTAAAATGGGGATAAAAATGCCTGTTTCATAAGGTGGTTGTAAGAACTGAATCAGATAGTTTAGCAGGGTTCCTGAGCACAGCAGGCCTTCAAAAAAGGTAGCTTAAAGAATACAAAGGAAGGAATAATGCAGAGAAGAACATTCCACATGGGACATGGCGTGAACTCAGATTAGGAAGCAGAGGAAGTCTCAGAGGGCCAGGACCTGGCCAGGGTGATGGAAGTAGGGTGATCAACTGTCCAGTTTGCCCAGGCCTGGAGGGTTTCCTGGAGTGTGGGACTTTCCTGGGCAAGCTGGGACAATTAATCACCTTAGTATGGGAGCAGAACTTCCACCAGGAAGGAAAGTGTGAAGGTGGAGGGTGGCTGGAGCCAGGTTGTACAGGGCTGCTCTGCCAGCCCAGAGATCCCACACTTGTTACGTGTGAGACTTGACTTCACGTTTTATCTGCAAACGCAAGCTTGTTCTACTGCAAGCTGATGAGAAGACACTGTAATTTACTTGGAGTGTCTAGTTGTTTCTCAGCCCTGTTCCAGGTGGGGCTTAACTCAAGCTGAAATCACATCATCTACTCAACCCAGAGCACTGGGGAAAGGGCAGAAAATGACCGTTTTTAATTGTAGTGGTCACTGTTGGTGCCTATCCAACTGCCATTCCCAACTCCTTGTCTTACCTGCTTCCCACCATCAAATCTCCTTTGTAGCTAAGGCAGCCACATGCTCCAGATCTGGTCAATGTAACACAACATGAGATTTATCAGCAGGCTTCCAGGTAGGAGCTCTTCTTTCTGATAACAGGAAAGAGACATGTGAGCAAAGCTCTTTCTCTTACCTCCTTAGCTTCTCCCTTTGGATGTAGTTATGCAACGATGTGATGCCTGGAGCAGTGGCAGCTATCTTGCAACCAGAGGAGACGGTCTAGAGAATGACAGAGATGATGACCCAATACTCTGACATTGTGAAACTATTCAACCAAGACTTCTTATGAGGTAAACAACTGCACTATATAGCTTAAGTCTCTGTTAGTCTTGTATTCTGTTATTTGTGGCCCGAGGCATTCCTAACTAATTCATTAACTCATGCATATGGGGCCTGCCCTGCCACAGACTGTTCTAGT
Source organism: Eubalaena glacialis (assembly GCF_028564815.1). Classification (NCBI taxonomy): domain Eukaryota; kingdom Metazoa; phylum Chordata; class Mammalia; order Artiodactyla; family Balaenidae; genus Eubalaena; species Eubalaena glacialis. The sequence goes on along the minus strand of NC_083728.1, from coordinate 81,660,482 downwards.
CTGCTGTGGTCTGCCTGATCATTCTAAAATGAGGCCCACTATGCCACTGCTCCCATCCCAGCTCAAGCCACTATTATCTTATAGTGGGATATAATGTTGCTATAGATACTCCAGCCCCCAGTTTCTCCTCTAATCCTGTAACCCTTTCCTAGTAACACAGCTAGGCCTCCATTGCCTCAAGGGAAGATTGTCACAGGGAACAGAATTTGGTACAAAACTCTGTGATGGGAGAAGAAAGTGCAGACAACAGTATGACTCTCACCTCCTTCATTCTGGTGTCTATGCTTCTGTTAATGTAGCCTCAGATAGGTCAATTTTTGCCTTCTTTTATCCTTTTATGGAGGCTTATTCCATATGAAGGAATACATGGAGAACAAGAAGGAGATGGAGGAGGAAGAGGAAGAGAAGGCCGTGCTATAAAAAGGAGATACCAAGGGGGAAGGCATGTCACAAATGCATCCTTTAAAGTGGGCATGAAGCAGGGTTTTTGCAGTGTTTCTAGGATCCTGACACATAGCCCTCCACAGATGATACTGTGAATGTTTTCTTCATCTGAGCCCAGATTTCCTAACACATATGGACAGGCTTCCTAATGCCAGCTCATGGCCATGAATTGGGTAACAGGAATTTAACAGCAAGCAGACAGCCCAGACTGAGGCTTGATTTCTAGTGACAGATTGAGCGTCACTGGAGAGAACCTTCAGAGAGGAAAACAAATTCAGAAAAAAGCTGTTCATCTGTCTTCCAATGAGGTTCCCAGGGATTGGCCAAGCCATCTCATTGCAGGCAGCCTCCCGAGGTCCCTCTCTGCTACTTTCATGCATCTGTCCCCTTTTCCCCCTTCCTCAAGCCAATCCACCATCATCCTGCAGTGAGACCTTGGTTTGCTGAAGGTATTCCCTGTTATCCTGCGACCATCTCAGGATGCTAGACAAGCAGTCCCAGAATGAAATAATGCCATGTGCAGGAACATGGATGGACCTAGAGACTATCATACTAAGTGAAGTAAGTCAGAAAGAGAAAGACAAATACCATATGATATCACTTATATGACAATCTAAAATAGCACGCAAATGAACTTATCCATGAAACAGAAACGACTCACAGACATAGAGGACAGAATTGTGGCTGCCGAGGAGGAGAGGGGGTGGGGGAGGGATGGATGGGAGTTCGGGATTAACAGATGCAAACTATTATGTATAGAATGGATAAACAACAAGGTCCTACTGTATAGCACAGGGAACTATACTCAATATCCTGTGATAAAGCATAATGGAAAAGAATATGAAAAAGAATGTATATATGTATAACTGAGTCACTTTGCTGTACAGCAGAAATTAACACAACATTGTAAATCAACTGTACTCCAATAAAGTAAATTAAAAAAAAAAAAGAGGTCCCCACTGCCCCAGCAGAAGAGAACAAACGAGTTAAGATCTTGGCTTAGGACATATAGGTTTAGAAGAATTACATGAACCCATTTTCCTCTAGGACGGAAGGAAGCAAAAGAATGAGGGAAGAGAGGGGACTTCCCTGGTGGTGCAGTGGATAAGACTCCATGCTCCCAATGCAGGGGGCCCGGGTTCGATCCCTGGTCAGGGAACTAGATCCCCCATACATGCTGCAACTAAGAGTTCGTATGCCACAACTAAGGAGCCCACGTGCTGCAACAAAGGAGCCCGCCTACCGCAACTAAGACCCGGTGCAACCAAATAAATAAATAAATATTTAAAAAAAAAAAAAGAATGAGGGAAGAGAGGGGGCATGACAAAGGGGAAGGTGGGTTCAGAATGAGGAGACAGCATTCAGACGCAGCACCTCGCCGGTGGGCAGCTGGCATAACTCTTCTTCCAGCTGGTAAACCATCTCCCTCTCTCTGGTGAGCCTGGAGGCAGAGGCTGAGCCCACAGACATTTAGAAGGTTGGAAGGGGATGCATGGATAGGAAAGCAGTTCATCTCAACACAAGATCTTCTCCCTGTATGGCACAATTAAAACACATCACTCTCTCTTGCCTACTAGTTGTCTGATTCTAGCTACCTACACACATCCACTGGTTTCATCTCTCTTTTTTTCTTTTCTTTTTTTTTTTTACATTTGTATTTATTTATTTTACATAACATACAAATACAACTATCATTAGCTAAGGTCTCAGAGAAAAATACACTTAAGGCAAGATTATTTATTAATAACAATGAATACAAATTCAGATTTCAAAAATCCTTCTTGATGATCATTTCTTTTTCTGGAGAAGGAAAATGTTAGATCTGATAAGATCATCATCAATTTTTTTTTAACATCTTTATTGGAGTATAATTGCTTTACAATGGTGTGTTAGTTTCTGCTTTATAACAAAGTGAATCAGCTATACACATACATATATCCCCATATCTCCTCCCTCTTGCATCTCCCTCCCATCCTCCCTATCCCACCCCTCTAGGTGGTCACAAAGCACCAAGCAGATCTCCCTGTCCTATGCGGCTGCTTCCCACTAGCTATCTGTTTTACATGTGGTAGTGTATATATGTCCATGCCATTCTCTCACTTCACCCAAGCTTACCCTTCCCCATCCCTGTGTCCTCATGGTTTCATCTCTTGTTCATCTGTTCACCAGGCTACCACCCGAGTGATCTTTGAAAAGCATGATTCTGATTATATCAAGACCATGCTAAATCTCTTCAGTTGTCTTCACTTCCTGGAGGCCACAGTCCCAACTCCCGGACAGGGCAGAGGAAGGTTTGGCTGCTGCATACCTCTGTAGCCCATGCTCCCAGCACTCTGCTGCTTTTCAGCCAGACTCAATGATAGTTACTTTGACCCTGGACCCTGGACATTTGCACTTGCTTCTCTGGATGCTTGGAGACAATTATCTATCACTGCATAGCAAACAGCCCAGAGCTAAGTGGCTTATGATAGCAATCCTTCACTTTGCTTAAGAACCTGTGACTTGGGGAGAGCTCACCTCTTCTCCATGTGGTGTCCGCTGGGGCAGCTCAACTGTGGCTGGGGAATAATTTTCAAGGTGGCGCACTCACGTGGCTGGCTGTCAGTGGGCGCTCAGCCCGGGCCAATGGCTGCGGCCTCAGTTCTCCACCAGCTGCTCAGCTTTCCTCACGGCATGGTGGCTGGGTTCTGAAAGTGATAGTTCCGAGAGTACCAGAACGAAGCTGAATTGTGTTTCATGACCTAGCCTCAGAAGTCACACAGCATCACTTTAACTATAGTTACAAGCCTACCAGATTCAAGGGGAGGGGACATAGACCCCCACCCCCAGAAGGGAGGAGTGCCAAAGCTGCATTGCAAGAAATGCGTGGACCAGTGGGGAGACGGAAGAGGGGAGGGGCAAGATAGGGTAGGGGATTAACAGGTACAGACTACTATGTATAAAATAAATAAGCTACAAGGATATTCTGTACAACACAGGGAATATAGCCAATATTTTATAATAACTATAAATGGAGTATAATCTTTAAAAATTGTGAATCATGATGTTGTACACCTGAAAGTTACATAATATTGTCCATCAACTATATCTCAGTTTAAAAAAATAAACTAAAAAAAAAAAAAGAAAGAAATGCTTGGGATGGGAGATAATGTCACCATCTTCGGAAAATAAAATCTCCTATCCGCTCACTCTATTCTGTTACTTACACTGGCCCTTAGACTTCAGTTTAAACATCTGTTTCTCAAGAAGCCCTTTGATCACCTAAGCTGGGTTGGGTCACCTTTTTATCTGCTATCTCAACACCCTGTACCTCCCCTGTTGAGATACTCATCACACACTTGGAATGAGTGTTTCCCACTAGACTGTCAGTACGTGCTGGCTCCATTCTCTCTCCATCCCCTCGTTGTTTGAAGAAGGAAACCCATTAGTTAGACATCTGTACATGCCAAGCCTTGTGCATTATTGAATGTGCTATTTCTAATTCTTGGAACAACGCTGCAAGGTATTAATTATTTCCTTTATTTTATACATGAGCAGAGATTCAGAAAGCTTAAGAATAACTGTCAAAGGATAAACAGCTAGTAAATTGGCAGAGCGAGAGTTCTAATCCAGGTTATCTAGTTGTGAAGGCCTGTGACGGTTCCACTATATCTTCTTGCCTCTCTTGAGGTTTATAGTACATCTTTGGAGGGATTACTAACTGAGGTTGAATATTTTCCCATATGTTTTTTTTTTTAAACGTTTAATTTTTTTAAAAAATTTATTTATTTTTGGCTGCATTGGGTCTTCGTTGCTGCGTGAGAGCTTTCTCTAGTTGCGGTGAGCGGGGGCTGCTCTTCGGTGCGGTGCGCGGGCTTCTCATTGCGGTGGCTTCTCTAGTTGCGGAGCGCGGGCTCCAGGCGCGCGGGCTCAGTAGTTGTGGCTCGTGGGCTCTAGAGCGCAGGCTCAGTAGTTGTGGCACACGGGCTTAGTTGCTCTGCGGCATGTAGGATCTTCCTAGACCAGTGCTCGAACCCGTGTCTCCTGCATTGGCAGGCAGATTCTTAACCACTGTGCCACCAGGGAAGTCCATCCCATATGGTTTTAGACAATTATATTTCCTTTTATATGAATTCTTGGCTTATGTTTTTTTTTTAATCCACATAGCTTTTTCCGATTGATTGGTAAGAGTTCCATATAGAGTAAATTATTTTCATTGTTGTATTTACCTTTTGATTTTATTCCGTTTTAGACATGTGAAAGTTTTATATTTTCATGTGGTCAAACCCAGATCTCTCCTTTTATGCTTTCTTTCATAACTTCTCAAAGTTTTTTTTCTTTTCTCACGATAAAAGTGATACATGCTTATCATAGAAGATTCAAAAAATGCAGAAAAGTATAATGATGAAAATACAATCAGCCATACGCTTTTCACTCACCCAGAGACCACTCTCAAAATGGTGTATTTCCTTCCTTCCTTTTTTGAAAAGCAATATCATATATAAAAGAGTATGTATGAAAGGTATGCATACAGTTTAAAGAATCTTCACAAAACCAGCACCCATGCATTATAAACAATGCTGCTAGCTTTCTTATAGACATTGCCTGATGCAAGTGTATAAAAGTATCCCTTAGGTGTATATACGCTTCACCCAGGTTAAGAACTAGAACATTAACAACACCTTAGAAGCCCCAGCTATGAATATCTGCTCTTCCAGAGAAAAAAAGTTAGTTTCTATTTTATGTTAAAAATTTTTTATTATTGCCTTCTCCAATAACACCTCTCGTCCCTACCCCTTTTTTCTAGAGGCAACCATGATTCTACGTTTGTGTTAATTGTTCCCTTGGTTTTCTTTATAGTTTAGCCATTTAGCTATTAAACAACATATTGCTTAAGCTTTGGCTATATTTGAATTTTATTTCTGACATTTGCTTCTTTTTTTTTTTTTTTTTTTTTAAACTTTGGGTTTATTTTATTTATTTATTTATTTATTTATTTATGGCTGTGTTGGGTCTTCGTTTCTGTGCGAGGGCTTTCTCTAGTTGTGGCAAGTGGGGGCCACTCTTCATCGCGGTGCGCGGGCCTCTCATTATCGCGGCCTCTCCTGTTGTGGAGCACAGGCTCCAGACGCGCAGGCTCAGTAATTGTGGCTCACGGGCCTAGTTGCTCCGCGGCATGTGGGATCTTCCCAGACCAGGGCTCGAACCCGTGTTCCCTGCATTGGCAGGCAGATTCTCAACCACTGCGCCACCAGGGAAGCCCCATTTGCTTCTTGGACATTTTATTTTTGAGATTGGCTTGTGTACTCTAAGAAAGAGAGGGCAGTTCACTCATTTCGGTGTTGTAGAGCATTGCAGTGCATGACTACTCCATTGTTTATCCTTTTTTTTTTTTTTGGCCATGCTTCATGGCATGTGGGATCTTAGCTCCTCGACCAGGGATTGAACCCATGCCCCCTGCAGTGGAAGCGTGGAGTCTTAACCACTGGACCGCCAGGGAAGTCCCATGGTTTATCCATTTTATGGCTGATGGACGTTTGGGTTGCTTCAAAATCTTCGCTGTTATGAATAGTGCTGCTATGAACTCTCTTACACACGTCTCCTGATGCACGTGTATGGAAATGCCTTCAAGGTGTGTCTATCTAGGAGTGGCACTGCTGGGTCATCCAGAGTACGTGCACACTTACCCTCCTAACTAATGCCCAGCTCTTTTCCAAAGTGGTTGTAGCGATTTACACTCCCCCCTAAAGTAAATAATTCACCACCACTGTTCACCATTACCAGAACTTGGTATTGTTCTAGTTAAACTGTTTTTGGCAGTCTGGTTGGTAAGAAATGTGTTAATCTTGTCAATACGTTAAAATTGTTCACATTTTCTATGTATTACTGATGTTTTATCAATGACTGAAAGAATTGTGTTAAAATATTCCCCTAGGGTAGATATGTCAATTTCTCCTTATAGAGCTTTTTATTTCCTGAAGTATTTTGAGGTTATTAGGAACATACAAGTTTAAAATTAAAGTTACCATATCTTTTTGGTGAACTGATCCATTTGTCATGATGTAATAACACTTTCCTTTCTATTAATGTATTTTGCTTTAAATCTTGTTTTAAATATTAGTATGGCTACTTTAGCTTTCCTTTGGTTAGCATTTGTCTGATATTATCTTTTCATTTAAACTTTTTGGATCTTCTTCTGTGTCTTTATGTTTTAAGTGTGCTTCTTGTAATCAGAATTGTCATAGCCAACCTCCACTTTCCAATTCACACCCTGGCTATTCCCCTCTCCCGTCATCAATGACAGAAGACACCTTTATTTCTGCATCCCTCACACCTGACATGCAGTCAGGGCTCGAAGGTGTTTGATGAATGAGTGAGTGAATGTACAATGCCTATTACACACTATAGAAAAACTGCAATACTGAAAAGTGTTCCCTTTCTGACAAAGGTGTTCTGTTGTAACCAAAGTTATTTTTTTACCAAAGCAAATTGATGTGCAGGATTTTCTTTAAAATATATTGCTATTTATCATACCTCCAGCTTCAAAGAGATGAAACAGGACATCTGCTTTTCTATGATGGCACCGAATGACAGATGGGCTCTGGCCCTTATGGGGGCAATGGTACCCACCCCCACCTCTCCTCCTCTGGCAGCCAGTGTCTGTTCTTACAAGGGCTCCAACTCTTTTGTCTGCTTGCATTTGAGCTTAGGGAATTTGATGCATTTGTCGGGCACATTTGAGGCGAAGAGAGAGCACCAGGGTTACTGCAGAGAGTGGCTGCTTGGTGGCGTTTACTTACACCAGCCTCACCAGTCAGCCCGGAGAGCCAGGAAGACCTGGGGATGGCTCAGGCCTCCGGACATCCACTCTAGCATCAGCCTTTACCTTTCTCTGTGCCCCAGGGAAAATCACTGACCTTCTCTGGGCCTCTGGCTCATGAGAAGGTGGGACTCGGAACTTTGCACCTTTTGGTTCTGAAAGGCCATGTTTTCTAGGCACTTGTATTTTCAGAGTGAGACTGGGCTGACAAGGGCAGAGAAAGCATTGCTAGTGCCAGCCTGGCCTCCGCTGACAGTTTCCTACAGCAGAAGCGACAAAGCCTTCTGCAGAGAGGCCTGGCCACCAGCCCACTAGGGCTTCCTCCGTGATCCTGAGTCATCGGCGGCACTGGCCCTGGCTCGTCCTTTCTCCTCTGCCCCCGTGGGAAGGTCGAGGACTCCCGCGACAGCTGGAGTTTTCACAAGAGTTACTTCCTCCAAAGGCCACGGGCTCTGCATCCTCCCGAGGTCCAGTTCAGCTACTGAATGTCATAGACAGAAAGGAAATAGGCTCCCTCTTCTTGGTTTCTCGAATGCTAAAGCAATTTTTATCTTCAATTTTAAAATTAAGCTACCAGAAAAACTCTGAGGACCAGCCAAGACAAAATGTTATTACTTGGCCCCAATTTCCTGTTAAATGCCCTAAGCAGTTTGGCTGCTGAGATCAGAGTATTCCTTGAGCCAAAGACCATCTGGACTTTCTCTTCTTAGGGCGGCACAGCCGGCCGGGGCCCGGGAGTCATGCGCATGCTCAGTGCAGTCAGGAGGTCCCGCTGTGCTGTTGGACCTATACCTTGAGTTTCCCTGAAGCACGGAGGTGAGTGGAGGGGAGCTCAAGGAGGGGAGGTAATTGCAAAACCAGCTCAACGGGCGATCCTCAAATTCCTCTTTCTTTGCTCAGTTGCTAAAAAATTATAACGAATCCTTGGAGCGAAGTGGATAGGGTAGGTATAGGCTGGGAAGGTGGGGGGCTCTCTCTTCAGTGGCCTTCTGAGGTTTTAGTCCCTCCCCACTGAGATGCTGGGTGGATGGGAAGAGGCCAGCAGGAGGTGCAAGCGGGGTGTTTGTTCTCCAGAGGGGGCTGATGTGGGTTGCCAACGGCTGCATAGGAGTTTTGCATGGAGAAGCATAGTATCAAACCCCCAAGGACCCCCGAAGTCACAGCAGAATTGGTGTAAATGAAGGTGCCCTCCTCCTGGCTTCCAGCACCCCACACTCTCTTGTTTCCCTTCTCCCTCCGGGGCAGCTCCTCCTCGGACCCGGCTGACAGCTTCTCCTGCAGGACGGAGCCCTCAATGCTCACACTGGGCGCTCCTGTCCTCCTGTTCTTGTCTCTCTCCCCAGTGATTACATCCTTTCCCTGGGCTAAGTACTGTTGACTCCCAAATAGACATTTCTGGGCTGGACCCAGAGCTCTGGGCTTTCCACTTGACATCACCTGGGACAGGCCTCTTAATCTAATATGTGTGAAGTGGAGATCTTAGCATTCACCCAAACTCACTACCTCTGTCCCCTGCTTACTCTTCTCCATGGATGGCAATATTTATGTCCCCAGGTGCTCACACCAGAACTCAGTTTCTTTTCTCTTCCTCACCCTGATCATCCATCAGAAATGGAAGCCATTCCTTCTCTGCAAACTCACTACCATCTTCCTCTCTTCCCTGGTCCCTCTGTCCATCTCCCAGCTGGTCTCCCTGGACCTCCTCGTGACTATCCATTCCTGCACAGAAGCCAGGGTGATTTCAAGGTCTACATTAGACCATGCGGTCCCCTGTTGAACCCCCCGATGGCTTTCCCATTGCAGGCCCATCTGGTGCCAATGAGTTGCCTCCATTTGGAGCAGGGATAAGATGTGGGGACAAAGTCCAGCCCTTTGGGTCCGGGTTCTTCCAAGTCCTAGAGTCACAGCCATGACCACTGTTTTAAGAAGGCAATGCTACTGCAGCTCTGGCTTTTCTTTGCCAGCGTGTCTTCCTCCATGCTTTCCTAAAGGCAGATGCCACTCCCTGGGGTCTTGTGGTCCATCCCTGATTATAGCAGTAGGCTGTGAGTGAGGCTTGACCGATAAACCCTCTCAGCTACTGGCCATACTGAATTTTCTAAGAGGTGAGTACCGGACCAAGTTTCAGCCACTGGATTCTCTCTCCTGGGAGTCTGAAACTTGAACCGAGACACAAAGTGATGGAAAGAGGTAGTAGGAGTCATTTTATGGCAGCATCCTAGAGAGAAGGTCTGTGGACTCCCGCTGCTGAGGTTCCCAGAGCTCTGCTTCCTGTGTTTGCTGAGAACTTGTCGTTGTGCATATCCTTTCATGGTATGTGCTGCCCTGGTATTGTTCCAAAAAAGCTCTATTTTTGCTCAGCTTAGGCAGGGTTGAGTTCTATCGCAACAGGGATTGCAAAGATGCAAACCTACAGACTGCTCGGGATTGCACTCACACGGCACAGAAAGGCTGGGAGTGAACAGTACCACCCCCCGGAGTACCCAGTGCTCACTCCTGGAGCACCCAGCAGAGGAGATGCTAGTTTTCCCAGGCACCCTGAATTGTCATCTGGTGCAGCTTATGAGGAGGGGCCAAAGAAAGGAGTAACCCTGTTTCTGTATCAGTTAGGACACCCTCACCCCAAAGTAACAGAGGATTGGACTAATAGTGATTAAAGAACAAAGGCATTTGGGGGCTTCCCTGGTGGCGCAGTGGTTGGGATTCTGCCTGCCAATGCAGGGGACACGGGTTCGAGCCCTGGTCTGGGAAGATCCCACATGCCGCGGAGCAACTAGGCCCGTGAGCCACAACTACTGAGCCTGCATGTCTGGAACCTGTGCTCCGCAACAAGAGAGGCCGTGACAGTGAGAGGCCCGCACACCGCGATGAAGAGTGGCCCCCGCTTGCCGCAACTAGAGAAAAGCCCTGCACAGAAACAAAGACCCAACACAGCCAAAAATAAATAAATAAACAAATAATTTAAGAAAAATAAAATAAAATCAAGCAGAATTAAAAAAAAAAAAAAAGAACAAAGGCATTTGAAATGATCTCACACAACAAAAGTCTGGAAGGAGGCAGTTGTGGTGCTAGGTCATCATCTCAAACAGGTCAGGGTGTTGAATCTGAATCTCTGTGACTCTCATATAGATTTTCATGATTGCAAGATGGTGGCTGCAGTTCTGAGCATCACTTACCAAAGGCAGGAAATAATGGGTGGTAGCCAAGGTGCTAAAAGAAAGAATATTCTCATGAACTTCCACCTTTCCATCAGAGAGGAGGAATCTTCTCCAGAACCCCTCTGGCTTTGTATTGCATTGGCTAGGATTGTATTTACGTGGCTACCATTAGCTACCAGGGCAGGTGCAGATACTGTATTCCAGTCTGTAGCTTGTCATTGAATTCTCTTAACCATGTCTTTTGCAGAGCAAAAATTTTAAATTTTGATGTGTTTCCAATTTATCACTTTTTTTCTTATGTGGATCAGACTTTTGGTTATCATGTCTAAGAACTCATTCTCCAACCCCAGATCATGCAAATTCTCTCTTGTGTCTAAAAGTTTTCCATTTTATATTTAGATCTGTGAGCCATTTTGAGTTCATTTCTACATAAGGTGGGAGGTCTCCTTGGTCCCGCCTCTGTGTTACAAAGCAGAAGGGCAGATGGAGGGCAGAGACCTCTGTCAGCTGCAGACACTGGCCACACCTCTCAGAAGACGCACATGTTTTGGGAGGTGGAGGAAGCCCTCTGTCCCCAGGCTCCCCGGGGAAGACAGCACACGCCGGCAGGCTGCCCTGGTCGCCGCTGGCCCCTCCTGGCCACCAAAGCCATTTCGTTGCCCCTTCTGAGAGGGCTAAGACAGCAGCCTTACAAATCACCACGATCTGCCTTGCCCTGCCCAGGGCGGGCTCTGTGCTCAGGTCCATAAATATTTCAGGCCGTGCTGCTTAGTTATTAATGGAGTGAAATGAAAAGGAATTCTTTAGCCTTTCCCCTTCTCCACAGATTGAAACTGAGAGCCAGTATTTGAGAGGCTGGAGGGACTGGTGTTTGGGGACATTGGATGCTGGCGGGGGGCTGCGGGTGGACCTTCCCTGTCCTGTCCTTTATGTTATGTTATGTTATGAAAAAGGAGACACTGACATCCTTGTTCCTAAAATCCCCGGAGCTGCCTTCTTTCCCCTGCTCCTTTCAGACTCTGCACCCCTGGTGTTGGGGTGGGCGTGTTGTCCCGCGACGTCTGTCTTCACTCCTCTACGGAGCAGATGTTCAGGACGCACGTGGAGAGCGGGGTGGCGTCCACGGCGACGCCCACCTTCTGCGGAGTGAGCCTGGGGAGACCCTGGAGAGCCTCACTTGGGCCGGGGCAGGGGACCCATCAGTTACTCTCAGACCGCATCACTGACCCTGATAGGCCGGCTGCCCTGCAGACATTTGGCTTCCCACCCTGTCCCCGCTTCCCATCTCAGACCTAAAGAAGAGGCCTTTTTCAGAGTGTTCCAGGGCCATGGCTTCTGCATCATTCCCACCTCCAGTGGGTTGGCAGGAGCCAGGAAGAGCTGGCTTTCTCTGAGAGAGGAAGCAGGGAGCAATGGTTTATCTTGCTGTTCCTTTTCATTTGGAACATAATACACCCTAGAAAGCTTAGACCCCAAGCTGAAGAAACCAATTACATTGCACAGCATTTTTAGTGCTCCGAGTCTCCGAGCAAAGGAAATAGGTGAGACACTGTCGTCATGGTAGCCAGTTGCAAATTGTCTCTTAAAATAGTATCTACGCTTCCTAAGAAGGGGCTTAATGCTTCCAGACTGGTAGTAAAGACATGCAATCACGAGGCACGCTCTCACGGGACCACTCTCCCCCCAGCTCTGGGAGGACATCCTCTGGGTACTGAGAGGACCAGGAGCCACCCCCACCCCAGCCCCCGACTCCAGGCCACCACGACTAAAGGGATTTAGGCTCAGGGATTCCTGCTCTTGTCTCTTCAATTCATTAAAAAATCATTGTTGAGCACCTACTATGTGCCAGGTCCTATCCTAAGCACTGGGGTTGCGGCGGTGAACAAGACAATAGGCCACAGACCTCACAGGGCTTGTGGTGATGACTGATCACCCACAGGATGCAAAGGAATAACTAAAGTGAGTAAAGATGGGAGTAGAGACTGAGTGTGTGTTGGGGGTGAGGGTGGGGAGCATCTCTTTATGGAGTGAAAAGCAAAGGCCTCTCTGAGACCTGAGAAATGAGGATGAGATAAGCTTTCGGAGACATTGATTCCTGGGGGAGACACTTTCTCCACTCCTGGTGTGGCATCCCACTCCTGCTTTTTCTCTGCCTTTCTTCACCACACCCAGGGCCAGTAGAGGGGCTGATCGGATTAGTAGAGCTGGGAAGAATCCACCCGGCATCCCTAGCTCTTCCTCATCCCCCCACCCCTTATTATCCTCTCCTTTTCCATCTGGGGAGCAAGCTGCTCTGGGGTGCAGGGCTTCTCCCCTGTTCCTCCATGCTCCCAGTCTTACCTTGGCAAGACCTGTCTGTGCGGAGAGGTTGGGTCTGCGTGGAGAGATTGTGCTGGTCCTGGGGTCTGCAGGTCGTCGTGTTTTCACCTGAAGCTATATCCTCCAACCTGGCCTTTATTAGTCATAAAAGGGACATTTTGATCTTCTTTTGTTATTTCTTTATCTTATTTCTCTGTTTGTTCAGGTTCAAATTGGGAAGAGGAGAGCTTTTATTGGGTCCTTTTCCAAATCCCAACTTTGGGAAGGAGGCTCAGGATGAAGAAAAGAGAATGTGCAAAAGTTCTGGGGCAGGAGGGAGCTTGGCACGTTTGGAGACCAGAAAGAAGGGGAGTGGGGCCAGACAGAATGGTCAATTAGGAGACTGTCAAAGAAGAGTCAGAGAGGTGAGGCCAGATACACAGCGTCAGAGGCCTTGGGGCAGAGTTTGGGTTTTATTTCAAGCACAATGGGAAGCCAAGGGGAGGATTTTAAGAACAGGGGTGACATGATCTGATTTCTATTAAGCAAAACAATACAAAACAAAACAAGAAAAAGAGACCAGTTAGGCGAATGCAACAGTTTTCTAGGTAAAATATGATGGTGGCTTGGGAAAACGTATTTGCCGAGAAGAGTAGTAGTTATTCTGGAGGTAGAGCTGAGAGGACTTGTTGAAGGGTTAGAAGCATTTGGGAAAGAAAGATTACAGAGAAAAATTAAGCAGCCGAAGTGGGCTACCTACTCTGGCTCAGTGAGGTTGAGTGCCAAAGCTAGGCTATCTAATTAAGTGGCCCTGGAGATGCACAGGACTTTGGTGGGGTGGCCACGCTCCAGCAGACAAGGGGTGAATAGCCAAGAGGAAGCAAGGCTAATAGCTCTAGGAAGAGGCCAAAGTGTGAGCCTTGCTTTACATGAAGCCATGCCATTTGTTAAATGAACACACCCTCCTAACCTTATCCCATCAATGAATTACCATCCTTCTGGTCTACCAAGCTAGCCCCTCAGGATCACTATCAACACCATCCTTCTTCCAACTTTCCCTTTCTTTCCACATTCTCAGTCATTCACCACTCTACTGACCTCCCAACCCCCAGTGTCTTGGCCATTTTCCTTCCCTGTGCTTAGCGTGAAGTTTCATCTCTTCCCTAGATTCTTATAACAGCTTCACTGCCCTCACTGGTTGCTCTTTTCCATTCTCCCCTCTCATCTTTCCATTCCATCTTTCAAGCTGTCAAAATGGTCTTTCTAAGATATATAGGCTGAATCACATAACTCTCCATCCAGAAAATAGTAGTAGCGCTCAGTTTTGTAAAGACTAAAACAAACTCCTTAGCAGGACGTGCACTGTTCTCGATAATTCGTCCAGGTGCTCCCAGTTATTATAATTCTTCCAGGTGCTTCTGCAAAGCCACCTGCTCCAACACTTAGTGGCTTAAAACAATGGCATTGATCATGTTCATGGATTATGTGAGTCATGAATTCAGAAACAGCTTGGGGTCTCTCATGCTGCAGTCAGAGGTCAGATGCAGTCAGATGATGTTGGAATCTTCTGAAAGCTTGACCGAGGCTGGAAGATCTCTTTGCAAGGTGTCTTACTCACAAGGCTGGTGAGTTGGTGCTGGCTGTTGCCTAGGGGGCTCGGTTTCTATCCACAGGGTTGCCTGAGTGTCTTCGTGGCATGGCCATGGGCTTCCCCTCGAATGAATGATCCAAGAGACCTTATAGAAGCTTCAATGCCTTTTATGATTTAGCTTTGGAAGCTGCATAGTACTACTTCTGCCAAAATCTACTGGTCAAGGCAGTTCCAAAGTCCACCCAGGTTTAAAAGAGGGAACAAAGATTCTTGTCTCTTGATAGAGGAGTGCCAATGTTGTACTGTGAGGAGAGCAAGTATAGGATGGGATATATATTGGTGCAGCCATCTTTGGAGGATGCAATCTGCCACTCATCCTGGGCTCCATTCACTTGTTCACCCCTGAGCTACATGTTTTCACAGCCTTGTTTCTCTCTTCTGCTGTTCCATTGATCAGACCCTTATCCACTTCACCATCCTTCAAGGTCAGCTCAAATAACACTTCCTGGTTGAACTTTCCCTGATCTTTCCAGGCAGAATGAATCCTCCTCCTTGTATGCTCCCACTGCATCCTGCTTATACATCCACTTAGCATGTTTTCCTCTATACAGTATGTGAAATCACTTATTTAAGCGTCTGTCTCTCCCATGAGACTGTTAAGTTCATCTTTCCATCTCCACTTCCTTGCAACGGTCAAGCCCAGAGGAAGTTCTGAATAATAGCAATTGCCAGATTACATGTACGCCTGCGAGATGGCCCAGGTGAGATGGCTGTGGTGCTGAGGAGGGCAGTCAGGCCATGGATCTGTAAGGGGTGTCAGTTTCTAGATCCATCAGGCTTGCTCCAAGTCAAGGATCTTCCATGGAGGAGATCCCATTCTGCATATTGATGTCAAAGCTGGGGCTGTTGACCCCTGTCCCAGGATTGAAATGGGGGTGCAGAGCCTTGTCTCTGAAGCAGGATTGCCCTTGGCTGGCTCTGGAGGGCAGCAGCCAAAGGGGAAAGCGTTTTTAGTTACAGCTACACTCACCCAGCCTCTACGACAACCTGGCACTACATATCCACCATCTCAAATTTAACACGTCCAGAAGAACTCGTGATTCCTTGTTTCCCCCACCCAGACTCTGTCTCATTCCCTCCGTCCCCTAGTCTCCCCAGCCCTGGAAAGGTCCCCCTTTGCTCAGGCTGAAAAGCCCTAGGACTGCTCCTCAGATCCCTTCTTTTGTTCACTCCCCATGCCGTCCATCCGCTGGTCCCAGCACCACTACCTTGGGAATAAACCCTGAATCTGACCACTTCTCATCCTCTGCCACCAGCACTGTGGGCCAAGCCGCCAACATCTCATCTAGACAACTGCAGAGGCTCCTGACTGTTCTGTCTGCTTCCACATTTGCCTTCTCCAGGTGTCCCGGGGCCCATTCTGATGTGGTATCAAAGCGTGGCACATCCTAGCCAGAAGTCATCTTAACAGTGGGGTCCTGAGGCTTTAAACAGATCCTAGAACTTTAAGCGTGGCTCAAAAGGAGTCTTTGGGGACCTAGGGAAAAAAGGGGAGTGATGGGGTTGGCCACCAGCTGACTTACATGGAGTCTTTGTACAAATTATTAAAAGCAGCCCTCTTTGGGCAGGCGCATCCCTCTGGGAACATGCCTGGCATCAGACAGGGTCTTTTTGCAAAGGAAAGGGCACAGGACTTGGCAAATGAACCAAATGATTCCAAACGAACCAAATGAACCCAGAAAGCACAAATGATTTAGCAGGCTGGATTTCTGGTGCCTTTGTGCAGTCGACAACCTGCTCCTGTATGGCCTGTGGTAGGCTGAATGATGGCCCTTCAAAAAATATCCACCTCTTAATCCCCAGAACCTGTAAATGTTACCTTCCTGGCAAAGGGGACTTGCATATGGGACTAAGTTAAGGATCTTGAGATAGAGAGATGCTCCTGGATTATCTGGGGCGGGGGGAACCTGAATGTAATCCCAGGGGTCCTTGTAAGGGGAGGCAGGGAGGTCCAAGGAGGATAGGAAGCAAGAGCTTCGAGTGATTCAAGGAAGAGATCGTGAGCCAAGGGATGCAGGTGGTCACCGGAAGTAGAAGAGGCAAGGAAAGGGGTTCTCCCTCGGGCCTCAGAAGGGGTCAGCCCTGTGACACCTCGACTTTAACCCTAGGAGACTGAGTTTGGACTTCTAACCGCCAGAACTATAAAATAATAAATCTGTATTGTTGTAAGTCACCAAGTCTGCAATTTGTTACAGAGGCTGCAAGAGATGAATACACAGCCCCTGCGCTACCTCTTCCAAGTGAGCCTTCTGGTTCCGTCTGCGATGTGCATTGGGCACCAGGTAAGACTGCACTTGAAGAAGGAATGCTGCTGCTGAATACGTTTCAGACATCCAGCGCTGGATGATAAAGTATTGTTTTCAGTGTTAAATTCACTGAAGTTGATAAGTGCGCTGTGATTGTAAGAGAATACCTTTATTCTCAGGAAATACACACAGAAGCATTTAGTATAATGTATGGAACTTATTCTGAAATGATTCAGAAAAAAATGTGTGTATATGTGTGTGTGTGTATATATATATATATATATATACACACACACACATACATATATATGAAAAGAGAGTACGTGATAAAGCAAATGGGGAAATATTCACAACAGGCAAATCTCAGTAAAAGTATATATACATGTTCTTTGTGCTCTTCTTGCAACCTGGTTACAAATTTTGAAATTATTTCCAAAGAATAAGGTTAAAAAAAAAAAACCACCCCACTGTGAACCAACTCCTTTCAGGGTATGAGTCAGAACATGGAGGTGGTCGGGAGCTCACACAAGACCTCAAAAACATTTTGTAGCTGAGCTGGGTCTAGACTCCCTGGCTCCTGATCTAAATGATGTTTTTTTGAGGCAAATGCCCATGGGAAGTCATAGTACATTAAACTAGTTCATGCTGTTATAAATGACTTCCTGGGCTTGTTCTCCTGACCCTGGAATCTTGGTTACTTGAAAGCATTTTGATTCCGTAGGTGGATGCAGAGAATGATCTGGAAACGTGCCAGTTTTTCTGTGAGTAGTCTTGTCCTGCAGGCATCCCATTATGACATTATTTGCCACTATCCTGAGAGTGGAAAGATATACAATTAGCTGGATGTCCTTCTACTAAGTCCTGGGGAAGGCTCTGTTTATTCATTCATTCAATCAATCAACAAATATTATTGAATACACACTATGTGTTCAACTTATTATAAGAGCTGGTCACACAGATAACACAGCATGAACAAGAGAGATGGATCTTGGATGGAGTTTCCCTTCTAGGGGAAAGAGAGAGAGAGACAACAAACAAACAAAAGAAACATTTGTTTAGTGTTAAGTGACAAGAAGACAATAAAATAGGGAGTTAGAGTAGAATAGTAGTTCCCAACTCTTTTTTTTTTTTTTTTTAAGTTTTTATTTTATCTTTTTGGCCACACCACACTGCATGTGGGATCTTATTTCCCTGACCAGGGATTGAACCTGTGCCCCCTGTAGTGGAAACGTGGAGTCTTAACCACTGGACCGCCAGGGAAGTCCCCCAACTCTTTTGATTGTACATATCTATCAAAATTTTTTGAACACTTGCCATAAACACACATTTGGACACATATGTAGTGTTTATAAATAACACTCATGTGCCACGGTACAAATGCATTATAAAATATACACAAAATAAAAATGTTATAAAAATAGAGTAGGGCTTCCCTGGTGGCGCAGTGGTTAAGAATCCGCCTGCCAATGCAGGGGACACAGGTTCAAGCCCTGGTCCGGGAAGATCCCACATGCCACGGAGCAACTAACCCCATGTGCCACAACTACTGAGCCCTCATTCCACAACTACTGAAGCCTGCGTGCCTAGAGCGCGTGCTCTACAAGAGAAACCACTGCAATGAGAAGCCCACACACCGCAACGAAGAGTAGCCCCCGCTCACCACAACTAGAGAAAGCCCGCACACAGCAATGAAGACCCAACACAACCAAAAATAAATAAATAAATAAAATAGATACAACATTAAAGAAATAAAAAATGTTTAAAAATAAAATTGGGGGGAGGGGCAAGATGGCGGAAGAGTAAGACGCGGAGATCACCTTCCTCCCCACAGATACATGAGAAATACATCTACACGTGGAACTGCTCCTACAGAACACCCACTGAACGCTGGCAGAAGACGTCAGACCTCCCAAAAGGCAAGAAAATCCCCACGTACTTGGGTAGGGCAAAAGAAAAAAGAAATAACAGAGACAAAAGAATAGGGACGGGACCTGCACCAGTGGGAGGGAGCTGTGAAGGAGGAAAGGTTTCCACACACTAGGAAGCCCCTTCGTGGGCAGAGACTGCGGGTAGCAGAGGGGGGAAGCTTCGGAGCCACGGAGGAGAGCGCAGCCACATTGGTGCGGAGGGCAAAGCGGAGATTCCCGCACAGAGGAGCGGTGCCGACCAGCACTCACCAGCCCGAGAGGCTTGTCTGCTCAGCCGCCGGGGCGGGCGGGGCCTGGGAGCCGGGGCTCGGGCTTCGGTGCTGGCCGGGAGGGAGTCCGGGAAAAAGACTGCAGCTGCCAAAGAGGCAAGAGAATTTTTCTTGCCTCTTTGTTTCGCGGCGCGCAAGGAGAGGGGATTCAGAGCGCCGCCTAAACGAGCTCCAGAGACGGGCGCGAGCCGCGGCTATCAGCGCGGATCCCACAGCAACAGGGACGCAGAGGGAAAAACGGAGAGATTCCCGCACAGAGGCTCGGCGCCGAGCAGCACTCACCAGCCCGAGAGGCTTGTCTGCTCACCCGCCGGGGCGGGCGGGGGCTGGGAGCTGAGGCGCGGGCTTCGGTCGGATCCCAGGGAGAGGACTGGGGTTGGCGGCGTGAACACAGCCTGAAGGGTCTAGCGCACCACAACTAGCCGGGAGGGTGCCCGAGAAAAAGTCTGCAGCTGCCGAAGAGGCAGGAGACTTTTTCTTGCCTCTTTGTTTCGCGGCGTGCAAGGAGAGGGGATTCAGAGCGCCACTTAAACGAACTCCAGAGACGGGCGCGAGCCGCGGCTATCAGCGCGGACCCCAGAGACGGGCATGAGACGCTAAGGCTGCTGCTGCTGCCACCAAACAGCCTGTGGGCGAGCACAGGTCATTCTCCACACCGCCCCTCCCGGGAGCCTGTGCAGCCCGCCACGGCCAGGCTCCCGTAATCCGGGGACAACTTCCCCGGGAGAGCGCACGGCGCGCCTCAGGCTGCTGCAACGTCACGCCGGCTTCTGCCGCCGCAGGCTCGCCCCGCCTCCT
The DNA here is from genome assembly GCF_028564815.1 of Eubalaena glacialis. Lineage (NCBI taxonomy): Eukaryota > Metazoa > Chordata > Mammalia > Artiodactyla > Balaenidae > Eubalaena > Eubalaena glacialis. The sequence continues at coordinate 81,640,891 of NC_083728.1, read as the reverse complement.
CCGTACCGCTCCCTCCCCCCGGCCTGACTGAGCCAGAGCCCCCGAATCAGCTGCTCCTTTAACCCCGTTCTGTCTGGGCGGGGAACAGACGCCCTCAGGGGACCTACATGCAGAGGCGGGTCCAAATCCAAAGCTGAACCCCGGGAGCTGTCCGAACAAAGAAGAGAAAGGGAAATCTCTCCCAGCAGCCTCAGAAGCAGCGGATTAAAGCTCCACAAACAACTTGATGTGCCTGCATCTGTTGAATACCTGAATAGACAACGAATCATCCCAAACTTAGGAGATGGACTTTGGGAGCAGGATATATTAACTTTTCCCCTTTTCCTTTTTTTTGTGAGTGTAGATGTGTATGCTTCTGGGTGAGATTTTGTCTGTATAGCTTTGCTCTCACCGTTAGTCCTAGGGTTAGGTCCGTCCGTTTTTTTTTTCTTTTTTTTTTTTTTTTTTTTTTTGGCTTAAAAAAATTTTTTTTCCCCTAATAAATGTTTTCTTAATAATTTTTTCCTTATTTTCTATTTTTAAAAAAATTTTTAATAAGTTTTTTCATATTTTTTATTTTAAAAAATTAAAAAATTTTTTTCTTAATAAATTTTTTCTAAATAATTTTTTTCTTATTTTTAGTATAAAAAATTAATAAATCTATTTTTAAAAATTAAAAAAAATTTTTTTTTCTTAATAAATTTACTCTTAATAATTTTTTTCTTATTTTTTATTATAATTGCTTTATTTTATTTTATTTTATCCTCTTTTTTTCTTTCTTTCCATTTTTTTTCCCTTTTATTCTGAGCCGTGTGGATGAAAGGCTCTTGGTGCTCCAGCCAGGCATCAGGGCTGTGCCTCTGAGGTGGGAGAGCCAACTTCAGGACACTGGTCCACAAGAGACCTCCCAGCTCCACGTAATACCAAACGGCGAAAATCTCTCACAGATCTCCATCTCAACATCAAGACCCAGCTTCACTCAACGACCAGCAAGCTACAGTGCTGGACACCCTATGCCAAACAACTAGCAAGAGAGGAACACAGCCCCATCCATTAACAGAGAGGCTGCCTAAAATCATAATAAGGCCACAGACACCCCAAAACACACCACCAGACGTGGACGAACCCACCAGAAAGACAACATCCAGCCTCATCCACCAGAACACAGGCACTAGTTCCCTCCACCAGGAAACCTACACAACCCACTGAACCAACCTTAGCCACTGGGGACAGATACCAAAAACAATGGGAACTACGAACCTGCAGCCTGTGAAAAGGAGACCCCAAACACAGTAAGATAAGCAAAATGAGAAGACAGAAAAACACACAGCAGATGAAGGAGCAGGGTCAAAACACACCAGACCTAACAAATGAAGAGGAAATAGGTAGTCTACCTGAAAAAGAATTCAGAATAATGATAGTAAGGATGATCCAAAGTCTTGGAAATAGAATAGACAAAATGCAAGAAACATTTAACAAGGACGTAGAAGAACTAAAGAGGAACCAAGAAACGATGACAAGCACAATAAATGAAATTAAAAATACTCTAGATGGGATCAATAGCAGAATAACTGAGGCAGAAGAACGGATAAGTGACCTGGAAGATAAAATGGTGGAAATAACTACTGCAGAGCAGAATAAAGAAAAAAGAATGAAAAGAACTGAGGACAGTCTCAGAGACCTCTGGGACAACATTAAACGCACCAACATTCGAATTATAGGGGTCCCAGAAGAAGAAGAGAAAAAGAAAGGGACTGAGAAAATATTTGAAGAGATTATAGTTGAAAACTTCCCTAATATGGGAAAGGAAATAGTTAATCAAGTCCTGGAAGCACAGAGAGTCCCATACAGGATAAATCCAAGGAGAAACACACCAAGACACATATTAATCAAACTATCAAAAATTAAATATAAAGAAAACATATTAAAAGCAGCAAGGGAAAAACAACAGATAACACACAAGGGCATCCCCATAAGGTTAACAGCTGATCTTTCAGCAGAAACGCTGCAAGCCAGAAGGGAGTGGCAGGATATACTTAAAGTGATGAAGGAGAAAAACCTACAACCAAGATTACTCTACCCAGCAAGGATCTCATTCAGATTTGATGGAGAAATTAAAACCTTTACAGACAAGCAAAAGCTGAGAGAGTTCAGCACCACCAAACCAGCTTTACAACAAATGCTAAAGGAACTTCTCTAGGCAAGAAACACAAGAGAAGGAAAACACCTACAATAACAAACCCAAAACATTTAAGAAAATGGGAATAGGAACATACATATCGATAATTACCTTAAATGTAAATGGATTAAATGCTCCCACCAAAAGACACAGACTGGCTGAATGGATACAAAAACAAGACCCATATATATGCTGTCTACAAGAGACCCACTTCAGACCTAGAGACACATACAGACTGAAAGTGAGGGGATGGAAAAAGATATTCCATGCAAATGGAAATCAAAAGAAAGCTGGAGTAGCAATTCTCATATCAGACAAAATAGACTTTAAAATAAAGACAATTACAAGAGACAAAGACGGACACTATATAATGATCAAGGGATCGATCCAAGAGGAAGGTATAACAATTGTAAATATTTATGCACCCAACATAGGAGCACCTCAATACATAAGGCAAATACTAACAGCCATAAAAGGGGAAATCGACAGTAACACAATCATAGTAGGGGACTTTAACACCCCACTTTCACCAATGGACAGATCATCCAAAATGAAAATAAATAAGGAAACACAAGCTTTAAATGATACATTAAACAAGATGGACTTAATTGATATTTATAGGACATTCCACCCAAAAACAACAGAATACACATTTTTCTCAAGTGCTCATGGAACATTCACCAGGATAGATCATATCTTGGGTCACAAATCAAGCCTTGGTAAATTTTAAAAAATTGAAATCGTATCAAGTATCTTTTCCGACCACAACGCTATGAGACTAGATATCAATTACAGGAAAAGATCTGTAAAAAATACAAACACATGGAGGCTACACAATACACTACTTAATAACGAAGTGATCACTGAAGAAATCAAAGGGGAAATCAAAAAATACCTAGAAACAAATGACAATGGAGACACGACGATCCAAAACCTATGGGATGCAGCAAAAGCAGTTCTAAGAGGGAAGTTTATAGCAATACAAGCCTACATCAAGAAACAGGAAACATCTCGAATAAACAACCTAACCTTGCACCTAAAGCAATTAGAGAAGGAAGAACAAAAAAACCCCAAAGCTAGCAGAAGGAAAGAAATCATAAAGATCAGATCAGAAATAAATGAAAAAGAAATGAAGGAAACAATAGCAAAAATCAATGAAACTAAAAGCTGGTTCTTTGAGAAGATAAACAAAATTGATAAACCATTAGCCAGACTCATCAAGAGAAAAAAGGAGAAGACTCAAATTAATAGAATTAGAAATGAAAAAGGAGAAGTAACCACTGACACTGCAGAAATACAAACGATCATAAGAGATTACTACAAGCAACTCTATGCTAATAAAATGGACAACCTGGAAGAAATGGACAGATTCTTAGAAATGCACAACCTGCCGAGACTGAACCAGGAAGAAATAGAAAATATGAACAGACCAATCACAAGCACTGAAATTGAAACTGTGATTAAAAATCTTCCAACACACAAAAGCCCAGGACCAGATGGCTTCACAGGCGAATTCTATCAAACATTTAGAGAAGAGCTAACACCTATCCTTCTCAAACTCTTCCAAAATATTGCAGAGGGAGGAACACTCCCCAACTCATTCTACGAGGCCACCATCACCCTGATACCAAAACCAGGCAAAGATGTCACAAAGAAAGAAAACTACAGGCCAATATCACTGATGAACATAGATGCAAAAATCCTCAACAAAATACTAGCAAACAGAATCCAACAGCACATTAAAAGGATCATACACCATGATCAAGTGGGGTTTATTCCAGGAATGCAAGGATTCTTCAATATACGCAAATCAATCAACGTGATACATCATATTAACAAATTGAAGGAGAAAAACCATATGATCATCTCAATAGATGCAGAGAAAGCTTTCGACAAAATTCAACACCCATTTATGATAAAAGTCCTGCAGAATGTAGGCAAAGAGGGAACTTTCCTCAACATAATAAAGGCCGTATATGACAAACCCACAGCCAACATTGTCCTCAATGGTGAAAAACTGAAACCATTTCCACTAAGATCAGGAACAAGACAAGGTTGCCCACTCTCACCACTATTATTCAACATAGTTTTGGAAGTGTTAGCCACAGCAATCAGAGACGAAAAAGAAATAAAAGGAATCCAAATCGGAAAAGAAGAAGTAAAGCTGTCACTGTTTGCAGATGACATGATACTATACATAGAGAATCCAAAAGATGCTACCAGAAAACTACTAGAGCTAATCAATGAATTTGGTAAAGTAGCAGGATACAAAATTAATGCACAGAAATCTCTTGCATTCCTGTATACTAATGATGAAAAATCTGAAAGTGAAATTAAGAAAACACTCCCGTTTACCATTGCAACAAAAAGAATAAAATACCTAGGAATAAACCTACCTAAGGAGACAAAAGACCTGTATGCAGAAAATTATAGGACACTGATGAAAGAAATTAAAGATGATACAAATAGATGGAGAGATATACCATGTTCTTGGATTGGAAGAATAAACATTGTGAAAATGACTCTGCTACCCAAAGCAATCTACAGATTCAATGCAATCCCTATCAAACTACCACTGGCATTTTTCACAGAACTAGAACAAAAAATTTCACAATTTGTATGGAAACACAAAAGACCCCGAATAGCCAAAGCAATCTTGAGAACGAAAAATGGAGCTGGAGGAATCAGGCTCCCTGACTTCAGACTATATTACAAAGCTACAGTAATCAAGACAGTTTGGTACTGGCACAAAAACAGAAATATAGATCAATGGAACAGGATAGAAAGCCCAGAGATAAGCCCACGCACATATGGTCACCTTATCTTTGATAAAGGAGGCAAGCATATACAGTGGAGAAAAGACAGCCTCTTCAATAAGTGGTGCTGGGAAAATTGGACAGGTACATGTAAAAGTATGAAATTAGAACACTCCCTAACACCATACACAAAAATAAACTCAAAATGGATTAAAGACCTAAGTGTAAGGCCAGACACTATCAAACTCTTAGAGGAAAACATAGGCAGAACACTGTATGACATAAGTCACAGCAAGATCCTTTTTGACCCAGCTCCTAGAGAAATGGAAATAAAAACACAAATAAACAAATGGGACCTAATGAAACTTAAAAGCTTTTGCACAGCAAAGGAAACCATAAACAAGACCAAAAGACAACCCTCAGAATGGGAGAAAATATTTGCAAATGAAGCAACGGACAAAGGATTAATCTCCAAGATTTACAAGGAGCTCATGCAGCTCAATAACAAAAAAACAAACAACCCAATCCAAAAATGGGCAGAAGACCTAAATAGACATTTCTCCAAAGAAGAGATACAGATTGCCAACAGACACATGAAAGAATGCTCAACATCATTAATCATTAGAGAAATGCAAATCAAAACTACAATGAGGTATCATCTCACACCGGTCAGAATGGCCATCATCAAAAAATCTAGAAACAATAAATGCTGGAGAGGGTGTGGAGAAAAGGGAACACTCTTGCACTGTTGGTGGGAATGTAAATTGATACAGCCACTATGGAGAACAGTATGGAGGTTCCTTAAAAAACTAAAAATAGAACTACCATATGACCCAGCAATCCCACTACTGGGCATATACCCTGAGAAAACCATAATTCAGAAAGAGTCATGTACCAAAATATTCATTGCAGCTCTGTTTACAATAGCCAGGACATGGAAGCAACCTAGGTGTCCATCATCGGATGAATGGATAAAGAAGATGTGGCACATATATACAATGGAATATTACTCAGCCATAAAAAGAAATGAAATGGAGGTGTTTGTAATGAGGTGGATGGAGTTAGAGTCTGTCATACAGAGTGAAGTAAGTCAGAAAGAGAAAAACAAATACAGTATGCTAACACATATATATGGAATCTAAGGGAAAAAAAAAAAAAAAAAAAAAGAGGTCATGAAGAACCTAGTGGCAAGATGGGAATAAAGACACAGACCTACTAGAGAATGGACTTGAGGATATGGGGAGGGGGAGGGGTGAGATGTGACAGGGTGAGAGAGTGTCATGGACATATATACACTACCAAATGTAAAATAGATAACTAGTGGGAAGCAGCCGCATAGCACAGGGAGATCAGCTCGGTGCTTTGTGACCACCTAGAGGGGTGGGATAGGGAGGGTGGGAGGGAGGGAGATACAAGAGGGAAGAGATATGGCAACATATGTATATGTGTAACTGATTCACTTTGTTGTAAAGCAGAAGCTAGCACACCATTGTAAAGCAATTATACTTCAATAAAGATGTTTAAAAAAAATAAATAAATAAAATAAAATAAAATTAAAAATGGAGTAAAAAGTAATAGAAATGGAAGTCTATCACTTTCTTCTTGTACATCATTGTATCATCTTTGGCACCCCAGCATGTGTGTCCTGTTCTAGGGATCACTGAGAGAGAAGAAAAGGGAAGGGCCTTGCTCTAGACAGAATGGTCGAGGAAGCTCTGAGAAGGTGCCACCTGTCCAAAGACCTGACCAATGACAAGAAGCTGCCAAGAGACCTGCGGGAGAATCTTCTAGGTACAGGAGCCACCAGCTACCAGGCCCAGAGGAGGGAGCAGGCTTGGTGTTTCTGAGGAAGAGACAGAGGGTCAGGGTGTCTGGAGCAGAGGGAATGGAGAGCAGAATGGCCAGAGGGCGGTCTGTGAGGAGGTCAGAGGCCAGATCCTGGAGGCCTGCAGGCCAGGCTGGGAGTGTGGATTTTATTCTAACACCACAGAAAACAATTAGAGGGTTTCCAGCAGGATGGTGGTGGGATCACATGGACATTTTAAACAATTTCACCAGCTGCTCTGCGAGAAGGGATTGTAGGTGCAGGATCAGAAGTGAGACCAGGTAGGAACTTCTTGCAATAGTCTAGGGAAGAGATGCTGATGACTCGAAGTTGGGAGGCGACTGAGGAGTGAGCAGGAAGTGGATGAATTAGGATGAATGAATGAATGAATGTTTTGGAGGAAGAGTTGACAGGATTGGGTTGGAAATGGGGAGCTGTCTGGTGATGGTAGGAGAAGCATCAAGACTGACTCCTAGGTTTCTGGCCTGAGATGCCCGGTGAAGAGTGGTGCCATTTACTTGTCTGGGGAAGTTGGGGTGAAGAAGTAATGCTCACTTCTGCTCCAGGTGGGGGAGGCAATAAGCAGGCGCTTGTGTATACCTGTCTGTATATGCACGTGGGGGAGGTCAGGACTGCGGGTGTCAACTTGGCTGTCACAGGGGACAGAGGTGAGGTGTCTGAGGGCAGCCTGTGGACAGCAGGGGGCAGCCGGAGAGCCCAAGATAGGGAAGCGCTGCAGACAGGAAGCAGGAAATCATCCAAGAGAAACTGCACCCTTGTCAGGTTTTGCCCAGATTCAGCCCAAATTGTTTCATATTGTGAAGCAATGCAGTTTGGCTGCAGCCTGGAGCTGCCGCCGCGGGCATGCCTGGAGGATCGACAGGGGCTCTGAGCCCCTTTGCTGGGGAAAAATGTCAAGTTCAGACCCCTGGCAGCAGGTGGCCGGGTTGCAAGCCTCTCCACCCTGGCCCCTGAGGAAGGCCTGAGAAGACTCACAGCACCCCCTGACCACCTCCTTCCACTGCATTGCAGCTGCTTCCAGGGCCTGGAGCTCGTGACATCTTGACAAACGATGCAACTGGCAAAGCAAATCAATGTTCCAGCCAGAGAGCTGCAGGTTTCCCCTCGGGGGCGGGGGGTGGGAGCAGGGGAAGGCGAATGCCTTTTCCCGAGTTTGCCCACAAAGTGGGTATGAATCCCAGCCACGAATCCCTCCTGTAAGAAATTGCGTTTTATTTTCTCATAACTGAATGTAATTTCTATGTGAAGTTCCCATGTCACCCAGTGGCAGAAGACATCACTTCCGTCAAGTCTAAGTTTCCCGTTTCCTTGAGGTTGTGTCCAGATGCCAGGGCTCTCAGAGGCCAGAGGTGTCAGCCGGGAGGGGGGCGTCAGGCAGGAGGCCTGTGGGTCTTGGTGTTGTCATCTGTGTGGGCTGGGACATCCTTGTGTCCCTCTGGTCCTTGGTCATCCGTCCATTCCCCTCAGGTCCACCAGCCCTCGCTCCCACTCCTCAGCCATCCTTGGGTCTGTGGGGGACATTCCACTGTGCCCCAGTTTCTGGGCCCTTGGACCATCTGCTTCAGGCTCCTCTCGATATGTGTGTTCATGACACTTTTGTGCTGCAACCCGGAATATGGGACCTGCTGCGATCCCATCATGGCCAGTCTGCCCAGTTACACACCTCTGGTCGATTCGGCTTCTGGCCCAACACAATGGGCCTGGCAGTCCCAAGTTTGGGCCACTTCCTTGGGTTCTGCCCAAGGAACGGGTTAGAGGTTGCTTCTCCTCTTGGAGGTCTGAGCTTATCTAGAAATGTTATTATCCCCTTGGGTGCAGCCCAGGGAATAGGCTGGAGGGGCCCCTTTGCTCTTTGCTTCCCCGATGCTGATGTTCTAAGAGGCTCAGGACTGCCAGCCTGCCCTGCTCTCACTCGGCCCCTGTCCCTGCCTTTTCTCCACAGGTGGCTCTTGACAGAGGCAAATAAGGTAGATGGGGCAGAGATTCACTGATGAAGCAAACGTTGGTAGAGAAGTTGACCCCTTCACCAATGTGTTAGGTCTGCCTTTTCAGTTCAACTTGGCTTTGGTTAAGACAGAAAATTCCCCTTCGTTTAACTGGCTGCTTGGGGTTCGATGAAGTAGCTGCGTTGGTGTGTTTCACTTTGCAAGGGGTTGGAATGGAGCCATTTAAGTGTGTCTGTAGGCTGGGTCCAATGATGCCTATAGACCCGGTTTCTAGGTAAAAATTGGTCTAAAAAGAGGAATTTCTCTTACAACTGTTTGTTTTTATGGCGAATGTATTTTATGCCCACAAAACCAGCAGAGCAGTGACAACTTTAATCCAACATAATAATTCATCATTGTACAAAGCCTTATACATTGCAATGTATATTTCTATCTGCATCCTCATTCGGGAGCCATAAACACCCCGAGAGACAGGCAGGATGTGTATTAGTTATCCCTGCCTTACCAATAGGGGAAAGTAACGACTGGTCTGGGATCTTGATCTCCCACCTCTGCTCTGGCACCCTTTCAATTTCCTGGTGTTTCAATCTTCCCACTGAATTGCCTGGTTTTGCAATATGCACCCTTGTGGAAGTAGCCATCCTGACCCAATCTGACCAGCTGTAGACACTGCCTGGGATGCATGCTGACCCTCCTATGTTCTGCAGCCATAGGACAATTCCTTGTACTCCTGCCTCCAGTTTGGAGAGATGAGAGAGTGATTCCAGCACTCAAGAATGAGGGTCCACCTCACTGTGCATCAAGATCATCCGGGAACTTTAAAAAACAATGTGTCTGCTATGGAAAACAGTATTGTGGCTCCTCAGAAAACTAAAAATGGAATGACCATATGATCCAGCAATCTCACTCCTGGGCATATATCCAGACAAAACTGTAATTCAAAAAGATACATGCACCCCTATGTTCATAGCAGCATTACTCACAATAGCCAAGACATGGAAACAACCTAAATGTCCATCGACAGATGAATGCATAAGGAAGACGTGGTACACATATACAATGGAATATTACTCAGTCATAAAAAAGGATGAAATAATGCCATTTGCAGCAACATGGATGGACCTAGAGATTATCACACTAAGTGAAGTCAGAAAGAGAAAGACATATACCATATGATATCACTTATATGTGGAATCTAAAATATGACAGAAACAAACCTATCTACCAAACAGAAACAGACTCTCAGACATAGAGAACAGACTTGTGGTTGCCTAGGGGGAGGGGGTTGGGGGAGGGATTGAGTGGGAGGTTGGGGTTAGCAGATGTAAGCTTTTATATACAGGATGGATAAACAACAAGGTCCTACTGTATAGCACAGAGAACTATATTCAGTATTCTATGATAAACCATAATGGAAAAGAATATTTAAAAAAAGAATGTATATATATGTATAACTGAATCACTTTGCTGTACAGCAGAAATTAACACAACATTGTAAATCAACTATACTTCAATAAAATGAAACAAAACAAACAAAAAAACAGTGTGTCTGGGTCCCACCCCAGAGGTTTGTTTTGATTGGTTGTTTTTGTTGCCATATTTAAGCTCTTCCAGGTGATTGTCATGTGCAGATAGGGTTGAATACCACTGGGCTACAATATGACCCATTTTACCTTGGCCCCCTTTCTAGGCATTAGACATTAGGTGCATCATTTCTCCTCAGCAGTGGCATTGGCTGCTTCTTGTACTTAAACATCTCTTTTGTGGGTCTCCTGCAGTGCTCCTGGTCCCCCGTGTATGATACGAGAGAGGGTGCCATTTGCTCTCATCTGAGGAGAACTGAGCATCAGTCTATAGCCAGGATTGGGCCTTAGTTGGGGGAAAGTTTGAGAGGACAAGTTCCACCTGTGTCAAGGCAACAAAGAGAGACTTGTTCGATGGTTGCCATAGAAATGCCAGTAAACCCCCACTTCCGTGTCCCACCTGAAGTCTCAGGAGTTGGCCTTGTGTGTGGGAGGCTGAAGAGGCAAGCCCAGCACTGCTGACCTCTGCCTGGGAGGGATGACCCACTTCCTGGGCCCACGATGGCTTGCTGGCATGGTGGCCTTTCCTGGACCTGGCTCTTGGCTGATCCCTGAAGTGTTGGCCTGGTGTGAAGGAACACAGGGAAGAAGCGGTGCCTAAGGAAGGCTCAGGGAGTCTTCTTTGAGGAAGCAGCATTGGAGGTGGGCCTTGGAGGATGAGCAGGAGATCCCAGAGGTCGAGATGGGAGGAGACGAGAGCCTTCTTGGCCAAGGGCAAACCAATATCACTTCCCACACTTAGGTATCATCAGCTCAGCATTGGGGAAGTGGAGAATGGGTTGATTCGGGTCAATGGAAAGGTTGGGCAAGACTCTGTACCTTCTCAGATGCCCTGTGCAGCTGTGGCTGAGGTTGCCAGCCACGCTGAGCGGCTGCAGACACCATGCTTAGGACCGGGGCACCCATAGGGAGTGGAGGTTGCACCCCGCGCCCTATGGGTTCCTTTGTCCCTCTTCATCATCCTCATTATCACATAATAAGAACATGATGCTGCTCAGCTTTCAGTGGCACCACTGTCTCACCATCTTATGAAGCAAACAGGACCGGGACCATTGTCCCCATTTGACAGATGCAGAAACGGAGGCTCAAAGGGGTTAAATGACATGGGTAATGCATACCAGAACGGCACACCCGATTCCAGGCTCTGGATACGAAGGGCTCATGGCTTCCTTTTTAGGCCTCAGGCACACTTGTGATGGAGACTGAAGTAGCTTTAGGTGACATCCCCACCAAGACATCCGTACCTGGCCCCGTGCTTCACTGGCAGTAGCATCGTGATCGAGTGCTTACTGTGAACTGCTCCAAGCATCCTCTCTGTTAATCCATGTAGTCCTCACAATATCTACATTTTACAGATGAGCAAACTGAGGCACAAGGATTAGCTGACCAGTTCAAGGAGCAGCCCCAGCTCTCAACCATGAGGCCCCACCACCTTGAAAGGAGGCCGACTGGAGAGGGCAGGGACGTCCGAATCAGACAAGTGCAAGTGTGGGTCTGGGGCTGTGATGACGTCTCCATCTGAGTCTCCTGCCCGTGACCAGGGGAGCGCTTACCCTGCTGGCTTGTCGTAAAGGTGAGATGAGGTTCCCTCTGCAGAGCACCCTGCACCGTGCCAGGGACCCAGTCACATTCACTCTGCACTAGGGATTCTGACTCTGAAACCACTGTTGAGCGTATTGATCCGGTCAGCGGGGACAGGAGGGGAGGCCAGGCGAGGGACCGGCAGGCCCAGTGTGGTGATCTTGCTCTCTGGCGGGACTTGCAACACCCCACACTGCGCTCCGCAAAAGCTGCTCCCTTGGCCGAAGCAGAATGTCAAACTAGAACTGGAAATGTGGCATTAAAATATTGCCGCGGCGGAACCACCAGCCATTGGGAATCCAGACGGCAATAAATTAAATGATGCTCCTAGCGTATGTGGCTTCCCTGTGGCCTCCCAGGAACACATTTCTATATAAATAATTTACCAGGTAAAGGGATATTGAACCGGCCACGTGGAGCTGCAGGAATGATGATAAATTCTGGTTTTGTGAATCAAAGAGAGGCATCACCTTGTAAAGCAAGGGCCCTGGACCTGGAGTCTGAAGTTCTGGGTCCCTGTCCTGGGTTGGCCCCCAGGACAGCAAACCCACCGGGTGGCTTCGGGCAGACCCCCGCACATCCCTGGGCCTCTGTCCAGAAAATCAGGTGCCTGCTCAGGCCAGAGAATCGTTCAAGTAAATACTTGTATGACTGATTTTTCCTCATCCTTCTCTTGCTTCCTCCTAGCTGCTCTCCAGATAGTGAGCCCTTTGGCTAGTCAGGCCGACTGCAGTTGTTTGAGAGGCATTTCACACACATGCACACACACCCACACGACACTGTAGAAAGAAGAAGTCCTTCTCTCGAGTGTTACTGTGAACAGATGAAAAATAATGCAAGTGATTTTTCAATGCAACGGACGGCAGAAGGCAAGTGGACAGAAGGGCAAAGTGGAAATGATAATGGCCAGAGCCTGTGGCTGGAAACGTTAACTGTCTGCTTGGGATAGCACAGGAAGGGGAAGTAGCTATCACCCCAGGAAAGGAGCCGGGATGCGTCCTCTGTGGTGCCTCTCCCAAACTCCTTTCGTTTCAGCCCAGGTTGCCTCCTTGGGCCTGGAGGTCAGTTTCTCCTCTTTCATCAGGACAGCAGCACTGGCTCTGAGCAGGGATGCTCCTGCTGTACCACGTTGCCAGACCCAGCGACCTCTTTCCCGGGCTCACCCTGCCCCTGCTTCCGGCGCCGGCTCACGTGTGGCTTGTCTTCTGCTCCGTAGTAGCTATTTTTACTGTCGCCACTTCCCAGAGCTGAGCCTTGGTCAGGAGCTGAGTGTTGGAGCCAACAGAGGCGGCCTGTCTGGTCCATCTCAGCCAGAAAATGAACAAGCAGACGCGAGAAGCTATTCAGTTCCAGATTAGAACCAAAAAGTCTTTACCTTCTAATCGTACCTTGATGCCAAAAGAGAATATATTCCACAACACACTTTGTGATCAGAAATAGGTACTGGGTGCCCAGGAAGTCACCTCAGGACACAAGAATTCTCTCTCTCCTTCTCTCCCTTCTTTCGTCCCTCCTTCCTTATGGAAATATTTCTCAAGCACATATTGTGAGGAAGAAACTCAGAGAGAGACAAAGCGGGAGGGAGAGAAGGCAGAGCCTCTGCTCTCCCGTAGGAGATACAGAAACATTAGGCAACAATTTCAAAGCAGTGCATTAAGTGTTATAATAAAAGGAACACAGGATGCCAGGGGTGCAAAGAAGAGGCATCTTATTTGATTGTGAAATAAATAAGATTTAGCATCAGTAAAGCTTCCTAGAAGAGGAGATACTGAAACTGAGCTGCAATTACAAGGTGGGGCTCAGAGCAAGTCAAGGTGGGGCTCAGAGCAAGTCACCGTGGGACAGAGTAGCATTCCAGACAGAGCACGCACAAAGCAACCAGCCAGAGAGAGCAATGCCTGCAGCTGAGTGCAGCAAGACAGTGAGGCCAGAGTTTTGCAGGCAGCCTGGACTGCATCCAAAATGAGATAGAGGCATGGGCTTGGGCCAGGTCATCGTGGGCCCAGAGTGCCATGCTAAGAGGTCGGAGCTTTGTCCCAAAGGTTCTCTGGAGCTGCATCAGTCAGGGTCTGGTCAGGAAGACATGAGAATCCCACTAGGTATTTCAAAGGCAGGGATTTAATAGAGGGAATTAATTGCACAGGTGCTGGAGGGCTCAAAGAGCAGAAAGGACTCAAGGGAACCCAAAGGTAATTGAAGAAAATGGCTACCACCTGTAGGAATTGGGGACAAAGGGAGGAGGGGATTCATGAGAACCAAGAGATGCAGAAGAGGGGGTGCTGTGGAGCTGGTGCTGGGGTCTCCGAAGGGGTGTGTCAGGCTGGTCCTGGGAGTATCAAGAGAAACCAGTCTTCACCCACCTGTTGCCCAGGGCACAGGGCACTGCTTGTGTAACTGGGGGCTTTCCCCACCACCAAGCAATTCTCCAGTACCAGCTGGGTGTCCTACAACCCAACTCAATTCTGACACTGTACCTGGAAATACCATCCGGTCCCACAGGTTAAGGGCTCAGTCCCACAAGACGCCCTCACACCCCCCACCCCCTTCAGATGCTGGTCGCAAATCCAGAGTTTGCGACAACCCCCTCCCTGGGTTCATTTAGTTTGCTAGGGTGGCTCACAGAACTCAGAGGGAAGCATTTTACTTCCTGGATTAATGGTTTATTATGAAAAGATATAACTTGGGAACAGCCAGATGGAAGAGACGCAGAGGGCAAGGGATGGGGAAAGGATGGGGAGATTCCATGCTTTCTCTGGGGTATCATTCTCCCAGCATCTCCACGTATTCAGCAACCCTCTCTCTGAACTCTGTCTTTTTGGGTATTTATGGAGGCTTCATTATATAGACATGACTGATTAAATCATTGGCCATTAGTGATGGATTAAACCTCCAGCCCCTCTCCTCTCCCTGGAGGTCAGGTGGGTGGGACTGAAAGTTCCAACCCTCTAATCACATGGTTGGTTCTCCAGGCAACCTGCTCGCATCCTCAGGTGCCTCCAAAAGCCGCCTCACTAACATGACAAAAGACACTTTATTCTCCCAACTCTCACCATCACAGGAAATTCCAAGGGTTTGAGGAGCTCTGTACCAGAAACAGGACTAAGACTAAATATATATTTCTTACTATAAGTCACAGTAGCACAAAATCACAATGCCACGGCTTGGGTGGAGCTGACACACGGGAAGGAGCAAGGCCCTTTTCCTCATGCAGAACCGGACAGGGACCAGCTGGCCACACGGTTCACAGAACCTCAGCCCAAGCATCACAGAGCAGGGTGTTGAAGGTGGGTGTGGAGCTGAGAGATACGAGCTGAAGAATCCACATAAAAAGGGACTGATGTGGGTTTGGGTTTTGGAAAGAGCAGTCTGGGTACAGTGTGGAGAAGGAATAGGATAGGCTGGGCGGCCCGTGAAGAGGAAGATGCTTTTCTCCAGGGGGGCCATGGTGGGTGGCAGGAGTCAGGCTGGGAAGAAGATTCAGAGATGAGGTGAAGGAACCTGGAGATCAACCACCCAGTGGGTTTGGGGTAGAAGGAGAGATGGAATTCAAGGCTGAACCACAGACGCCTACTTGGGCAAAGGCGTTGGTGGTACTGCTCCCAGCATAAGGCACATGGATGAAGATAAGGGGGGTTGGGGAGTGGAGAGACAGCCATGCTACCTCTGCCTGTCAGCTTCTAAGAACAGGAATGTCCGTCCTCGGCAGGACAGCATCCCACTGGTCCCTGTAATTGCTAACATCTCTGCCTTTTCGCAGAGGAAACAAGTGTCTCCTACAGTCTCCAGGCACAGGTCCTAACATCGCCCTCCAGAGCTACACAGAACACTCCTCTCCTCCCAGACAAACATTTGAAGACAACTGTTAGCGAAAAGAATGAGTAAGAGGTGTGTAAGGGGTTGTAATTCAAATTAAGACTCTCAGAGTGTTTGTTTTTTGGCCCAAAGCAGCACTAGCCAAGCGTGTGTCAAGAGCAGGCTGGAGCTCGAGGCCGAGAGGAGGTGATGGATGCCTTAGCCTCCCGACAGGGGCTTTTCGGTGAGGGTGATGAGCCCCCAGACAGAATAGAAGAAATACCACAGGAAGGAAAGTGGGGGATGTGGAGGACGAAGAGCAGGGGATGGTGTTGGCTTGTGCAGCAGAGTCAGATGTCAGCCCCTTGGAGGCCATGTTCCAATCCCCTTGGAGGTCAGGGGATTCCCAAGGGGTCAGCCTATCAGTGTTGAGAGAGTGAGGATGTGATGGGCACAGGTGTGGTCTTGGCCTTGGAGACTGTCTGGTCAAAAATAGTGGCCTGGGGCTTCTCTGGTGGTGCAGTGATTAAGAATCTGCCTGCCAATGCAGGGGACATGGGTTCAAGCCCTGGTCCAGGAAGATCCCACATGCCGTGGAGCAGCTAAGTTCATGCACCACAACTACTGAGCCCGCACACCTAGAGCCCGTGCACCACAACAAGAGAAGCCACTGCAATGAGAAGCCTGCACACTTCAACAAAGAGTAGCCCCCACTCACCGCAACTAGAGAAAGACTGCATGCAGCAACGAAGACCCAAGGCAGCCAAAAATAAATGAAATAAATTTAAAATATAATAATAAATAAAGTTTAAAAACAAAACAAAAAAACAGAGGCCTAATAAGGCTGTAGGGACACACAGCTCCTCACTGTGGAAGTGACAGAGACCAGAGGAGAAATCCCACCTGCTGCCACCATGCGGGGACAGGTGAGGGGGCCACAGGAGACTAGGGAGGAATCCATGGACCTGTGGCCACAGTTGATGCAATAACTGAGACTGTGGAAGGCAACAAGACTGTGGGGGTGATAGTGATAAAAGAGATATGATTTCTGGGCTTCCCTGGTGGCGCAGTGGTTGAGAATCTGCCTGCCAATGCAGGGGACACGGGTTCGAGCCCTGGTCCGGGAAGATCCCACATGCCGCGGAGCAACTAGGCCCGTGAGCCACAATTACTGAGCCTGCACATCTGGAGCCTGTGCTCCGCAACAAGAGAGGCCACGATAATGAGAGGCCCGCACACCGCGATGAAGAGTGGCCCCCACTTGCCGCAACTAGAGAAAGCCCTCGGACAGAAACGAAGACCCAACACAGCCATAAATAAATAAATAAATAAATAAATGAACCCAAAGTTTAAAAAAAAAAAAAAAGAGATATGATTTCTGCTCAATGCCCTACACCACTTTGCTAGGGCTGCCATAAAAAATACCACAGATGGGGTGGCTAAGAGAACAGACATTTATTTTCTTACAGTTCTAGAGGCTAGAAGTCTGAGATCAAGGGGGCGGCAGCATTGGTTTCCTCTGAGGCCTCACTCCTTGGCTTGCAGATGGCTGTCCTCTCCCTGTGTCCTCACACGGTCTTCTCTCCATGTGTCTGTGTCCTAATGTCCTCCTTTTATAAGGACACCAGTCATATTGGATTAGGGCCCACCCTAATGACCTCATGTTAATTACCTATTTAAAGACCCTATCTCCCATTGATAGAGGAATGGATAAAGAAGATGTGGTACACATATACAATGGAATATTACTCAGTCATAAAAAAGGATGAAATAATGCCATTTGCAGCAACATGGATGGACCTAGAGATTATCACACTAAGTGAAGTAAGTCAGACAGTGAAAGACAAATATCATATGATATCACTTATATGTGGAATCTAAAAAGATGATACAAATAGACTTATTTACAAAACAGAAAAAAAAAATAAAGAGCCTATCTCAAAATATAACCATATTCTGAGGTACTAGGGGTTAGAACTTCAACATATGAATTAGGTGGTGGGGAGACACAATTTAGCCCGTAACTCCCTCTGAAACCAGGGACCATGTCTTATATTTTTAATGCTCTTTTTCTACAGCTCATTCTCAGGCCACAGACATAATTGGCCCATGTTAACTGACTTGAGAACATAGTCTGGGCCCAGCCCTAAAATATCCCTCATTTGCTCTGTTGAATTCTGATCACTTTTTCAGGGCCTCGGTGGAACCCCCCAGGCTCTGCCTAAATATATGGCCTGAGTTAACAACTTTTAGTAAACCACGAAGTATCTGTGAATGAAATCTATCAAAACCCTGCAAATTTTTATTCATGCAGTTTCCATGTATAGAATGATAACTTGTTGGATTTTTTCCTGGAAGCCTAGTGAGGTTTGTTTGTTTGTTTTCCAGTGGGAGGTAGATATTAATGAGCTTTAGGAGAGAAAGTTAATAATTCAATATGATGCATCATGGGCACATCTGTACAAACATATATCTGTCAATGTTTCAAGAAATTTAGAGAAGGGAGTGATATGACACGTTCTTCTGTCTCTAGGCCCTCTGAAAAGGACAGAGGAAGCCGCATCCATCAAGAAAACTGCTGGAGTTCTTTCTAAACTTTTTTGAAGCATGAATACTCAAAATGGATATCTTTCTATTTTCCCTGTTGGACGTCTCATTTGAAATAGGCATGAAGACTTGTTTCTTATTTCACTGGATGTATGAAATATGCATTGAAGCTTGCTGTTATATTCAAACATAAGATACATTTTTTATCACGTATGCCTTGAAGAACCAAATTCATCAGAAACTTATTAATTCAAACACGCCTTAGAGCTCCTGATTGCCAAGCGTTTTAAAAAGATTATAGCTTTGCTCTACATGTCTACAGAAGAGCCTTCGTATTATTAATAATAATGGCTAACATCTATAAATTTCTTACTCTGAGCCAGGTGCTCTGCTGTATATTTTACATTGCAACATTTCATTTAATTCTCCCCATAAGTCTATGCAGTAAGGGTGATAATATCTCCATTTCCCCAAAGCTTAGAGAGCTCATAAAACTTGCCAAAGGTCATATAGCTAGAAAGTGTTGGAGCTGAGAGTCAAACCCAAATCTGGCTGCCACAGCCTGACTCAACAAACCCATGCCCATGACCTGTCATGGTCCAGGAAGAGTGAGATCCAAGATGGCATTCACCTACTGTATAGCACAGGGAACTCTATTCAATATTCTGTAATAACCTATATGGGAAAAGAATCTGAAAAAGAATGGATATATGTATATATATAACTGATTCATTTTGCTGTATACTTGAAAGTAACACAACATTGTAAATCAACTCTACTGCAATAAAAATTTAAAAAATATATTCACACACACACAAAATGGCAGTCAGGAATCCCTATTCTGTCAACAGATATCTACTGTATGTACCAGGGCTAGACTCTGTGCTAGATACTATTTTTTAAAAAATGGAAGACTCCCTCTTGCGAGAGCACCGGAATCACAACTAACTGCTGAACAATCATTGACAGGAAGACACTGGAACTCACCAAAAATGATACCCCACATCCAAAGACAAAGGAGAAGCCACAGTGAGATGGCAGGAGGGGTGCAATCACAATAAAATCAAATCCCATAACTGTTGGGTGGGTGACTCACAAACTAGAGAACACTTATACCACAGAAGTCCATCCACTGAGTGAAGGTTCTGAGCCCCACGTCAGGCTTCCCAACCTGGGGGTCCGGCAACGGGAGGAGGAATTCTCAGAGAATAAGACTTTGAAGGTTAGTGGGATTTGATTGCAGGACTTCAACAGGACTGGGGGAAACAGAGACTCCACTCTTGGAGGGCACACACAAAGTAGCATGCGCATCCCAGCATAAGGCACATGGATGAAGATAAGGGGGGTTGAGGAGTGGAGAAACAGCCAGGGGAAGGAGCAGTGACCCCATAGGAGACTGAACCAGACCTACCTGCTAGTGCTGGAGGGTCTCCTGCAGAGGCGGGGGGTGGCTGTGGCTCACCGTGAGGACAAGGACACTGGCAGCAGAAGTTCTGGGAAGTACTCCTTGGTGTGAACCCTCCCAGAGTCCGCCATTAGCCCCACCAAAGAGCCCAGGTAGGTTCCAGTGTTGGGTCGCCTCAGGCCAAACAACCAACAGGGAGGGAACCTAGCCCCACCCATCAGCAGACAAGCAGATTAAAGTTTTACTGAGCTCTGCCCACCAGAGCAACACCCAGCTCTACCCACCACCAGTCCCTCCCATCAGGAAGCTTGCACAAGCCTCTAAGATAGCCTCATACACCAGAGGGCAGACAGCAGAAGCAAGAAGAACTACAATCCTGCAGCCTGTGGAACAAAACCCACATTCACAGAAAGATATTCAAGAGGAAAAGGCAGAGGGCTATGTACCAGATGAAGGAACAAGATAAAACCCCAGAAAAACAACTAAATGAAGTGGAGATAGGCAACATTCCAGAAAAAGAATTCAGAATAATGATAGTGAAGATGATCCAGGACCTCAAAAAAAGAATGGAGGCAAAGATGGAGAAGATGCAAGAAATGTTTAACAAAGACCTAGAAGAATGAAAGAACAAACACCTAGAAGAATTAAAGAACAAACAAACAGAAATGAACAATACAATAACTGAAATGAAAGATACACTAGAAGGACTCAATAGCAGAATAACTGAGGCAGAAGAACGGATAAGTGACCTGGAAGACAGAATGGTGGAATTCACTGTTGTGGAACAGAATAAAGAAAAAAGAATGAAAAGAAATGAAGACAGCCTAAGAGAGCTCTGGGACAACATTAAATGCAACAACATTCGCATTATGGGGATCCCAGAAGGAGAAGAGAGAGAGAAAGTACCTGAGAAAATATCTGAAGAGATTATAGTCGAAAAATTCTCTAACACAGGAAAGGAAATAGCCACCCAAGTGCAGGAAGTGCAGAGAATCCCAACACAGGAAAGGAAATAGCCACCCAAGTGCAGGAAGTGCAGAGAATCCCAGGCAGGATAAAGCCAAGGAGAAACACGCCGAGACACATAGTAATCAAATTGGAAAAACTTAAAGACAAAGAAAAATTATTGAAAGCAACAAGGGAAAAACAACAAATAACATACAAGGGAACTCGCATAAGGTTAACAGCTGATTTCTCAGCAGAAACTCTACAAGCCAGAGGGAGTGGCAGGACATATTTAAAGTGATGAAAGAGAAGAACCTACAACCAAGATTACTCTACCCAGCAAGGATCACATTCAGATTCGACAGAGAAATCAAAAGCTTTACAGACAAGCAAAAGCTAAGAGAATTCAGCACCACCAAACCAGCTCTACAACAAATGCTAAAGGAACTTCTCTAAGAGGGAAACACAAGAGAAGAAAAGGACCTACTAAAACAAACCCATAACAATTAAGAAAATGGTAATAGGAACATATATATCAATAATTACCTTAAACGTGAATGGATTAAATGCTCCAACCAAAAGACACAGGCTCACTGAATGGATACAAAAACAAAACCCAAATATATGCTGTCTACAAGAGACCCACTTCAGACCTAGGGACACATACAGACTGAAAGCGAGGGGATGGAAAAAGATATTCCATGCAGATGGAAATCAAAAGAAAGCTGGAGTAGCAATACTCATATCAGATAAAATAGACTTTAAAATAAAGAATGTTACAAGAGACAAGGAAGGACACTACATAATGATCAAGGGATCAATCCAAGAAGAAGATATAACAATTATAATTATATATGCACGCAACATAGGAGCACCTCAATACATAAGGCAAATGCTAACAGCTATAAAAGAGGAAATCAACAGTAACACAATAATAGTGGAGGACTTTAACACCTCACTTACACCAATGGACAGATCATCCAAAATGAAAATAAATAAGGAAACACAAGCTTTAAATGACACAATAGACCAGATAGATTTAATAGATATTTATAGGATATTCCATCCAAAAACAGCAGATTACACTTTCTTCTCAAGTGCGCATGGAACATTCTCCAGGATAGATCACATCTTGGGTCACAAATCAAGCCTCAGTAAATTTAAGAAAATTGAAATCATATCAAGCATCTTTTCTGACCACAACACTATGAGATTAGAAATCAATTATAGGGGAAAAAATTGTAAAAAACAGAAACACATGGAGACTAACCAATACGTTACTAAATAACCAAGAGATCACTGAAGAAATCAAAGAGGAAATCAAAAAATACCTAGAGACAAATGACAATGAAAACATGACGATCCAAAACCTCTGGGTTACAGCAAAAAGCAGTTCTAAGAGGGAAGTTTATAACAGCACAAGCCTACCTCAAGAAACAAGAAAAATTTCAAATAAACAATCTAATCTTACCCCTAAAGGAACTAGAGAAAGAAGAACAAACAAAACCCAAAGTTAGTAGAAGGAAAGAAATCATAAAGATCAGAGCAGAAATAAATGAAATAGAAACAAAGAAAACAATAGCAAAGATCAATAAAACTAAAAGCTGGTTCTTTGAGAAGATAAACAAAACTGATAAACCTTTAGCCAGACTCATCAAGAAAAAGAGGGAGAGGACTCAAATCAATAAAATTAGAAATGAAAAAGGAGATGTTAAAACGGACACCACAGAAATACAAAGCATCCTAAGAGACTATTACAAGCAACTCCATGCCAATAAAATGGACAACCTGGAAGAAATGGACAAATTCTTAGAAAGGTATAACCTTCCAATACTGAACCAGGAAGAAATAGAAAATATGAACAGACCAATCACAAGTAATAAAATTGAAACTGTGATTAAAAATCTTCCAACAAACAAAAGTAGAGGACCAGATGGCTTCACAGGTGAATTCTATCAAACATTTAGAGAAGAGCTAACACCCATCCTTCTCAAACTCTAACAAAAAACTGTAGAGGAAGGAACACTCCCAAACTCATTCTATGAGGCCACCATCACCCTGATACCAAAACCAGACAAAGATACTACAAAAAAAGAAAATTACAGACCAATATCACTGATGAATATAGACGCAAAATTCCCCAGCAAAATACTAGCAAACAGATTCCAACAACATATTAAAAGGATCATACACCATGATCAAGTGGGATTTATCCCAGGAATGCAAGGATTCTTCAATATACACAAATCAATCAATGTGATACACCATATTAACAAATTGAAAAATAAAAACCATATGATCATCTCAATAGATGCAGAAAAAGCTTTTGACAAAATTCAACATCCATTTATGTGAAAACCCTCCAGAATGTGGGCATAGAGGGAACCTACCTCAACATAATAAAGGCCATATATGACAAACCCACAGAAAACATCATTCTCAATGGTGAAAAACTGAAAACATTTCCACTAAGATCAGGAACAAGGATGTCCATTCTCACTACTATTATTCAACATAGTTTTGGAAGCCCTAGCCATGGCAATCAGAGAAGAAAAAGAAATAAAAGGAATACAAAGTGGAAAAGAAGAAGTAAAACTGTCACTGTTTGCAGATGACATGATACTATACCCAGAGAATCCTTAAGATGCCACCAGAAAGCTACTAGAGCTAATCAAAGAATTTGGTAAAGTTGCAGGATACAAAATTAATGCACAGAAATCTCTTGCATTCCTATACACTAATGATGAAAAATCTGAAAGAGAAATTAAGGAAACACTCCCATTTACCACTGCAACAAAAAGAATAAAATACCTAGGATAAACCTACCTAGGGAGACAAAAGACCTGTATGCAGAAAACTATAAGACACTGATGAAAGAAATTAAAGATGATACCAACAGATGGAGAGATATACCATATTCTTGGATTGGAAGAATCAATATTGTGAAAATGACTATACTACCCAAAGCAATCTACAGATTCAATGCAATCCCTATCAAATTACCAATGGCATTTTTTACGGAACTAGAACAAAAAATCTTAAAATTTGTATGGAGACATAAAAGACCCCGAATAGCCAAAGCAGTCTTGAGGGAAAAAAACGGAGCTGGAGGAATCAGACTCCCTGACTTCAGACTATACCACAAAGCTACAGTAATCAAGACAATATGGTACTGGCACAAAAGCAGAAATATAGATGAACGGAACAGGATAGAAAGCCCAGAGATAAACCCATACACCTATGGTCAACTAATCTATGACAAAGGAGGCAAGGATATACAACGGAGAAAAGACAGCCTCTTCAATAAGTGGTGCTGGGAAAACTGGACAGCTACATGTAAAAGAATGGAATTAGAACACTCCCTAACACCATACACAAAAATAAACTCAAAATGGATTAGAGACCTAAATGTAAGACCAGACACTATAAAACTCTTAGAGGAAAACATAGGAAGAACAGTCTTTGACATAAATCACAGCAAGATCTTTTTTGATCTACCTCCTAGAGTAATGGAAATAAAAACAAAAATAAACAAATGGGACCTAATGAAACTTAAAAGCTTTTGCAAAGCAAAGGAAACTACAAACAAGACGAAAAGACAACCCTCTGAAGGCGAGAAAATATTTGCAAATGAACCAATGGACAAAGGATTAATCTCCAAAATATATAAACAGCTCATGCAGCTCAATATTAAAAAAACAAACAACCCAATCCAAAAATGGGCAGAAGACCTAAATAGACATTTCTCCAAAGAAGACATACAGATGGCCGAGAAGCACATGAAAAGCTCCTCAACATCACTAATTATTAGAGAAATGCAAATCAAAACTACAATGAGGTATCACCTCACACCAGTTAGAATGGGCATCATCAGAAAATCTACAAACAACAAATGCTGGAGAGGGTGTGGAGAAAAGGGAACCCTCTTGCACTGTTGGTAGGAATGTAAATTGATCCAGCCACTATGGAGAACAGTATGGAGGTTCCTTAAAAAACTAAAAATAGAATTACCATATGACCCAGCAATCCCACTACTGGGCATATACCCAGAGAAAACCATAATTCAAAAAGACACATGCACCCCAATGTTCATTTCAGCACTATTTACAATAGCCAGATCATGCAAGCAACCTAAATGCCCATCAACAGACAAATGGATAAAGAAGATGTGGTACATATATACAATGGAATATTACTCAGCCATAAAAAGGAACGAAATTGGGTCATTTGTAGAGACGTGGATGGATCTAGAGACTGCCATACAGAGTGAAGTAAGTCAGAAAAAGAAAAACAAATATCGTATACTAACGCATATATGTGGAACCTAGAGAAGTGGTACAGATGAACCGGTTTGCAGGGCAGAAATTGAGACACAGATGTAGAGAACAAATGTATGGACACCAAAGGGGGAAAGTGTGGGTTGGTGGTGGTGGTCGTGGGATGAATTGGGAGATTGGGAATGACATGTATACACTAATACGTATAAAATGGATAACTAATAAGAACCTGCTGTATAAATAAATAAATAAAATTCAAAAAATAAAAATAAAACATAAAAATGGAAGAGAGGGACTTCCCTGGGGGTACAGTGGCTAAGACTCCTTACTCCCAATGCAGTGGGCCCGGGTCCGATCCCTGGGCAGGGAACTAGATCCCACATGCTGCAATTAAAGATTCTGCATGCCACAAGTAAAAAAAAGAAGAAGATCCCGCATGCTGCAACTCAGACCCAGTGTAGCCAAATAAATTAATTAATTAATTAACTAATTTAAAAAAAAAAAAGTCAGAGAAACTACCTTCCAGAGACTGAGGAGTGGGGGAGTTCAGGCATAGAGGAGCCATTTCCTGAGCCCAGAGGGGAAGGCATCCATGTACAGGGTAAATTGGCCCATGACAGGCCATGGCAGGAAAGGCACAAAATGTTACGTGAGCACAAAGGAACACGCAACTAACCCCAGGGAAGAGGGCAGAGGCGTGCAAGAGGAGGTCGCTGACCTTTGCCCTGATATTACAGGCAGAAGCAGGAATTTACCAGGCAAACAAGAGGCATGAAAGACAGAATGATTACAGTTGTGAAATGGCCTGGCTGGTGTGAGGAGCAGCGAGACGTCCAGCAGGAGTGGTGAAGAATGACGATGGGGGCTTCCCTGGTGGCGCAGTGGTTGAGAATCTGCCTGCCAGTGCAGGGGACACGGGTTCGAGCCCTGGTCTGGGAGGATCCCGCATGCTGTGGAGCAACTGGGCCTGTGAGCCACAATTACTGAGCCTGTGCGTCTGGAGCCTGTGCTCCACAACAAGAGAGGCCGCGACAGCGAGAGGCCCGCGCACCGCGATGAAGAGAGGTCCCCGCTTGCCACAACTAGAGAAAGCTCTCGCACAGAAACGAAGACCCAACACAGCCATAAACAAATAAAAAAAAAACCAAAAAAAACCCAACCAGATATTAAAAAAAAAAAAAAAAAGAATGATGATGTTCCCAGCTTGGGAGGCGCGGTGGATGGTGATGCTCGTTGAAATCGGAGAGGGAAGAAGATGAGTCTGGTGATGGGTGTGGAATTCGGGGGCCTGCGGTACTTTCCAGGGAGAAATCAAGAATGAGAGTGGGTGGAGGCTTGGATTTGGGCATCATCGATAGACACGGGATTGTTGGAGCTGAAGTCTCTGATAAGTTCACCCAGGGAGGCGTGTAGAACAGAGGATGAAGGCAGCAAAGGCGGAGGCCTGGGGAAGAGCAAAATCGAGGGGAAGGCAGGGATGCTGCAATTGGACCGGAAGCCTGGGGGCCCATTGTCAGAGAGGAAAGGGGGAAACTGGGAAAAACTTTGAGACTTAGGGATGGTCAACAGCATTAGATGCCTCATAGAGCATTGAGTGAGAGGCTGGTAAGAGTCCATTGGGTATTGGTGTCCTAAGTCTCAGCAAATGGTCCAAGTTGAAGAAGGAAGAGAGTGACTCTGGGGAGACCTGAATACGCTGGTGAGCTGAGGGGATGGAGGTGGAGAGCATGGAGACGATGCTGTTAGAGCTGAGACGGGTTAACAAGCAGAGCCAGGTGAGGAAGAGGAGGACGGGGCTGAGACCCCGAGCACACCCAGGGGAGAAGGCATCTCTCCAAGGCAGGGGAGGGAGATGGGTGAAGTGAAGTCGAAGGAATTCCTGGGGTGTGACTTCTGTTTACCCTGGGAAGCTGGGGGAAGTTTACTTGTGAAGAGTCGGATGAGGGTGGGTCAGGTAGATTGAAAGGGAAGGTTGATGGCGATAGTGAAGGTGAGTGAAAGCCAATGAGAGTGGTGGGTCAGGGCCTGATAAGCGACCCACAAGTGTGTTTAGGAGCCAACTACAACTTTGTGGTCTCACGACCTGAATATTTATGTAATTTTCCTTAGTAGCACGCGGCCCTTTTGGAGGAAGATAAAAGAAAATAGACAGTTAGATAGACCCTGACCTGGGGTATTTCCAGGTGGGAATGGGGGATGATGGGGAGACAAGACACATGCAAGTACTGGCAGCAAAGTCTTCATATTGACCCAGAGGGTCAGGCTGGCTAGGAAAGCCAACGGAGCAAGAAGAGGAGAACTGAAGGTTGGCAAGAGTAAAGGCTAGAATTCTCCATGAGGTTAAAAAAAAAAAAGGCAGGCAGGAGAGCAAAAGGGCTGGAGCTGGCATGCCACATTCTAGAACTTCTAAGAAAGCGCATTCTGGGTAACGCTGGGGTCCGGGATGGGACCAAAGAGCGGGGCAGTCCAGGCATAGAGGAGCCATTTCCTGAGCTACATCCTTTCCCTGTTCACACACATTTCCCCCAAGCTTGCCTCTGGCCCAGCTTCCAGGCTTCTTTCCCCATGGAAGACAGAGGGGGTGACCGAGAAGGACAAGTAAAGTCTGTGTGGTTTCCTGTCTCTGAAGCATGTGGCCCTGGCCCCCACCCCTCCATGACATAGAACTCCATGCCTCGGCCCTGGGCTCAGGCCACAGAACCAGCCTGATGGACGGCAGCAGCTGCTAAACCCATCCTCTGCCATCCCCAGATTCTTGGGGGTTTCCCTAGGTAAGTGTGAGATGGGTACACTGTGTATTTACTTATTTTTTATTATTAACTAGAACAGGGAAAGAGAGCCAGAGCTGCAGTC
The DNA here is from genome assembly GCF_028564815.1 of Eubalaena glacialis. NCBI lineage: Eukaryota > Metazoa > Chordata > Mammalia > Artiodactyla > Balaenidae > Eubalaena > Eubalaena glacialis. Next base: position 81,613,202 of record NC_083728.1, on the reverse strand, counting down.
TGCTGAGATCGCAGTGATGTGAATGTCCAGCAGGACCTACTGGCCACAGGTGGGAAACCAGGTAGAAAGCCTGCCCCTCCCGCCCGCGCTGGGCCATGCCTGATCACTCAGGAGACCGGCACCCGTGACTCTCGGGGCCGCACACCTCGGGGCCTGATGGAAAGGGAGCAACCCCAGGAGCATCAGCCTCTGACAGGTGGTCAAAGGCACCTCACCTCCGCCAGGGGCAGCATGGATTAGACCCTCTCAGCCCCGCACCTGCCAAGAGCCCGAGACACTCTCCGCAGCTGCAAATGCCCACCGCGTTCGTCTGGGGTTCCTGGAGTGTCCACGACATCATCCTGCAGTCCCAGGCCTGAATGGATGAGGGTCACCTACAGAATACTGAGGACAGAGGGTCAGAGGAGACGAAGTAATTGCTTGTGCCTGCGCCAAAGCCCCAGCTGGGAGAATTAAGGGGATTTTTCTTCCCTCTCTCTCTGTGAAAGATACAGAAAACAGACTCTGGAGAAGCAGTCAGTGTCTCTGCTCGATGGGGCGGCTGTCTTTCCTCCATCAGAACGGTCTGCGTGGCCAGGACTGATTAAGGGTGGAAACAAATCCCCTCCTCTCCCAGTCCTAAGTCTGTTTTTGGTTTGTTTGTTTGTTTTTTAATTTTTTGGCCACACCTCGCGGAATGTGGGATCTTAGTTCCCCAACCAGGGATCGAACCCACGACCCCTGCATTGGAAGCGGAGTCTTAACCACTGGACCGGTAGGGAAGTCCCTTCCATCCCTAAGTCTGGATCATGGGAAGCCAGGCTGGTTTACACCCGCATTGAGGCGTCCAAGCAACCAGACCAGAACTTTCTGGTTTCTTCCTGTTCTGTGATTCTGTGTCTAAAAGGTAACATCTCAGACTCAACTGAACATGCAGTCCTGGATTTGTTTCCTTCTCTGAGCAAGTGAAAGTGTAATGGAGGTAAAAAGTGCCGTTAGCTTTCTCAACTAGAGATTTAGCTCCAGAAAATGACTTTGCTTCTTGGCAAGAGGTTCCAAAAATAAAGGTGTTAAAAGTGATGCCTTCAGGGACTTTTAGGATGGCAGAGTGTCTCCAGACTGTGACTATTCTAAACACCATTGCTCTTTAAAAAAAAAAAAAAAAAATCACTTACCAAAAAAAGCAAAGGTTCTCATTATTCTGACTTTTTTTTTTTTTTTTTTAGTCTCTCAAAAAATGCAAGCTTGCCAATGGAAGGGAGTAATCATGTGGCAGGCTGCCGAGGAGGTTTTCTTTCAAGAACAAATAGCCAGTCACTCCCAGTGGCTCTGGACTCCATCCTGGCCGGTTTGACTCAGCTCAGCTGGGGCTGAGCCACTAGAGGTTTCTCAAGCTTCTGTGTTCCCCATTGCAGACAGAGTGACTGTCTCTTTTGCAAGTGAAGTTCTGTTACTTATGAAGCCTCATCGCAAGCTAAGCAACCATGCCATACATATACATATAACCAACACTGGCACTTTTCTCATGCCTCTGAAGACGAACCTTTCCCCAAGTCTGCAACTACAATGAAACATTCAGGCATTTTGTTGTGTCCAAGAAGCAGCAATTATTGGTTCAAAGCAATCTGAAAATCTCTCTAGGTGTTATTATGTCTTCACATAAAAGTGGTCCTTTTACCAGTGTGTGTTTATTGGTAAAACAATACGATAACAACATTAAGGCTACGAAAAACGGAAATAGTCAAATTATACCTACATCTGTACACGACTGTTATAAATAATACTGAAAGTACATTTCAGTAATCAATCTTCGTCGACTTTTCTCGTTATTGCCCAAGAATTTATCCCTAGAAGAGGCATTATTGGCTCTAAGAGTATGGGTATTTTTCGAGATTATTGATACATTTTGCCCGACAGCTTTCCAGAAATAGTGTTTTACTACCTCATTGTTATTTAATTTACATTTCTTTGGTTATTAATGAGCTTAAGCAATACTTTATTTGCCATTTATATTTCTTCCTATGAATTATTTGTTTAATTCCTTTGTCTCTATACCTTTTTGTCAATTTGTATAAACCCTGTTTATTAAGGCTCTCATATTTATTGCCAACATTTCCCCATTTGCCCTTTAATTTTATTAATATTTTGATATATAGAATTTTAACAATTTCATGTGTTCAAATCTGTTCAACTATCCTTTACTATTTCCTGAATAATATATACCATTAATGGAACACCTACTACATGCTAGGCAATCTGTAAGAGGCTTTATGCTTATGTTCTGTTTGATCCTTCTGTCAAGCACTGGACGCAGGTGATATTATACCCATCATACAGATGAGAATGTGATCATAATGAAATAAAATAATAACAATAGGGCTTCCCTGGTGGTGCAGTGGTTGAGAATCTGCCTGCCAATGCAGGGGGCACGGGTTCGAGCCCTGGTCTGGGAAGATTCCACATGCCGTGGAGCAACTGGGCCCGTGAGCCACAACTACTGAGCCTGCGTGTCTGGAGCCTGTGCTCCGCAACAAGAGAGGCCCGCGTGCTGCAATGAAGAGTGGTCCCCACTCGCCGCAACTAGAGAAAGCCCTCGCACAGGAACGAAGACCCAAAACAGCCAAAAATAAATAAATAAATAAATAAATAAATTTATTTATTTAAAAATAACAACAACAATAATGATGGCTAACTTTGAGCAAGAACCATGTTCCAGGTATTGTTATTAGTACTTTAGATGTATTATTAACTCATTTAATACTCAAAACAACCCTACAAGGTCAGTATGATTATCATTCTCGTTTAATAGAGGAGAAAACTGAGGACAAGGAAGTTAAGCACATTGTCTAAGGATGCACACCTGGAAAGTGGCAGAGGTCAGACTAGGGGAGATTTCAGAATTTGTCCCAAGTCACAGAATTATTCAATGACAGCTGCGTGAGTCAACCCTGGCTCTGATCCTGACAGCCAGGGGTCTTTCTTTTACTGTTGAGTCCTTCCTTATTCAACCGTAACACTTGACTTAGTGTCTGTTGTCCTATATTAAAAACTTACATTTATACGACTCTTGTTTTCTTCCTCTTATGTCTTGTGTTGCATGAATCATGCTTAATTTTTCATTCGTTACATAGATTTGGAAGATAAACGTCTTATATTTTATTCTGTGGCATGAAACCTCATAGTATCTGGGTTTTTGCTGCTTAATGCCACACAATATCCCAAACAAAGTGCAATAAAAATAACATATAAAACCATCAACACTGTTCATTAAAAGGGTATATTAATGTCTCTAATGTGTATTATATACATGTCTGTTTTATTCTTTTTGTGATGAAGGCCATGGCCATTTCCAAAAGTCATGCTTCTCTGGAATTAATGTAAAATGTTGGGACATTTAAATGTCGGTGATCTTTCTTTAGCAAAAGCCCATGAGACCAGGAAGAAGGAGGAGGGCAGGAGAGCTGCCTATGTGTAAGGGAGGAAGCCGTGTATAAATCACGTTCAAAGCAAAGGGCTGCAGAACTTCCCTGGCAGTACAGTGGTTAAGATTCCACGCTTCCACTGCAGGGGGCGCAGGTTCGATCCCTGGTCGGGGAACTTGCATGCCTTGCAGTGCGGCCAAAAAAAAAAAAAATCCCAAAAAACAGAGCAAAGGGCTGACCTTGAGTTAGGGCCTTATGCAGGGAGCAAGGCTGGGTCACATTTAGCTCACACAAATTCAACTACACACATTTCAGAGTGATCATAGGCATATGTTTTCCTGCTTCTTGGAATGTCTAGTAATTTTAGATTTTGTTTTCTTCCCTCAAATATTGTGCTGAGCTTCTGGCAGGCAGATAAGCTACTGGTTCATCACTTTGGTCCCTTTGAGCTTTGCTAAGGTGGATCTAGAGTAGCCTCCACTCCAATGATAGTTGAGCCCTACTACTAAAGTGGGGGTCTCTGGGGTCTCCACTGGGTAATCAGTGATCACTCACCACTCTGCTGATTGGAGCTCAAATGTCTCCCTGTTCTGTGTAAGCTCTGGGAATTGTTCAGCTTAAACACTCAAGGCATCCTTTGTTGGCCTAGTGGAGTTTACTCTACGCATATGTAGCCAGTGCTCAGCAAACAATCGAGGGGATCCCTGTGCAGATTTATGAAGCACTTTTCATGCATAGCTCCCTCCTTTCCAGAACTCTGCCCTGAATTTCCAGCTGCCTCAGCCTCCCCAAGCTTCCAGCTCTATCTCCTCAACTCAGAGAGGCCCGACTGTATCCCCTTCCCTACTCCTGTGTTCTGCAAAGAAAGCTGGGCAATCAGAGGGTCACCTCAGTTGTTTCTCTTCCCCCCAGGGTTCACAGCCCCGTGCCACCTGTGCCCCAAAGTCTGAAAACAGTTGATTCACAGTCCAGTGCCTGGAAACAGAGTGTCCCGTTCTCTAGTTGTTTACGGTGGGAGGTAAAGTTCAATGCTTATTACTCCCAAATAGTCCAACAAGAGTGAGAACAATTTAGGTACCACGGGCTAATCTGCCTGGTGAGTGAATGCCCCAGCGAGCTGTGTGAAAGGAGGCCTGACTCTCCTGCTCTCTTGGTTTGTCTTGGGGTCCTTGGGCTACTCTGGGCTGAAGTTCATCCTGTGTTTAAAGAGATGTATTTTTCATACAATATGGTCCCACAGTGCAAGTCAATGGATTCATGTGGTGCTCATTCGAAGAACAAAGGTCTGTCCTCGCAGGAGGAAGAAGTGCTCAGTTGGACTTCCTGAGATATAGTACGTTATTCTCCAGTGGAGCAGACTTTCCAAGGGCCATTTTTACTCTAGGCAATTGTTACCTTATGGGCTGATGTTAGGACCCAACCTCCTCCTAAGACACACTCCATGGTACTTGGATCCCCTTTTAGAGGTTGGGTGAACCTGCCTTTTTTCCTTAGGAGTCTTGGGGTGAGGAGTTTTGCTCTATTCCTCAACTGGAGTTCCCAGAATGTTCTGCAACCAACATCGTACTATTCATGACCAATAGTTCCCACTTTAACCCAGGCCCTGCTTCTACCGGATGACATTTTATACCTATTAGCTTTCTTCCATGGAAGAATCCAAGTATTGTACATCTGGGCAGGCTTGGTATTAAATTTTCACTCTTTCTCCTACAGTATAAAAACCAAGGCACAGTCTTTACAGCTCTGAGCCTTGATCTTCTCATTTGTGAATGACAGTAATGATTCTCACCTTACAGGGTAGTTGGGGCGATGAAATGAGTTCATGCCTTTCTTTTTCAGCTCTCTGGTGTGGCTTCCAAACTCACCTCTTCATGGAAACTGCTCCTATTAAAGTCACCAACACCTATCAGGTGTCAAATCCAAAGACCCTTCTCTGGTCCTCATTTTACCAGATTGCTCAGCAATATTTGATATTGTAATCACTAGCTTTTTCCTGAAACACTTAAAAAATTTCCATGACATCCTATTCTTCTAGTTTTCCCTCTGCCTCTCTGGCCACTCCTTGGCTGGCTCATATTCTTCTATCCCAACGTCCAAATCAGTGGTCTTTCAATTTACATTAATTTTCATTTGAATCAATCTTAATTAAAAAAATCTCATCCTCCGAAATTGTGTATGTTTTATAGTGTATAAAATATTTGAGTACAGTGGCTCATGTACATAATTTTAAGTAAATGTGCACATTGGGAGTAGAGGCTAAACATCTTTACTGATGGAGGTGAAGTTGGAAATGCTTTGGAGGGTACCACTGCTCTAAATGTTGGAAGTGCTCTGTCTCCATCCTCACAGGACCATCTTCCCTCCCTGTGCCTCTGTCTTCATATGACATTCTCCTCTCTGTGTCTCTCTCCTTTTCTTATAAGGACATCAGTCATATAGGATTAAGAGTCTACCCTGTGGCTTCCCTGGTGGCGCAGTGGTTAAGAATCTGCCTGCCAATGCAGGGGACATGGGTTCGATCCCTGGTCCAGGAAGGTTCCACATGCCGCGGAGCAACTAAGCCCATGCGCCACAACTACTGAGCCTGTGCTCTAGAGCCCGTGAGCCACAATGACTGAGCCCGCGTGCCACAACTACTGAAGCCTGCACGCCTAGAGCCCGTACTCCGCCACAAGAGAAGCCACTGCAGTAAGAAGCCCGCGCACCACAACGAAGAGTAGCCCCCGCTCGCCGCAACTAGAGAAAGCCCGCGAGCAGCAACAAAGACCCAACACAGCCCAAAATAAGTAAAGTAAAATAAATAAAACATTAAAAAAAAAAGAATAGAGATTTCACTTGCATTAAAAATAAAAAAAAAAGAGTCTACCCTGCTCCAGTATGACCCATCTGAACTCAGCTAATTACATTTACAACTACCTTTTTTCCAAACAAGTTTCTTTCTGAAGTACTGGGGGTTAGGATTTCGACATACCTTTTTTTTGCAGGGGGGACACAGTTCAACCCATAGCAGCACCTATTTTTCTTTGGTAGCAATTTTACTGTTTACAGTTAAATTTTTTTGTGTGAGGTTACTAGTTTAAACTTGTCTCCTCTATTAGTCCATGAGGGTAAAAACTGTGTCCAGTTTATCACCACCGTCTACCCAGAGCCCAGCAGAGACCCTGGCATAACTATAGTGTCAATATAGAGTACCTACCTAATAACTGGCACATCAAAGAATCCAGCAAATGACAACTCCTTTTGATTCTTTAGGGAATTGTTGGAATATTTTCCATTTCCACCAGAATCTATTGTATTCTGTACACATCCAAGGACAGGGAATGAGGGTGGAGCTAAAATACCCAAGGGATATGTGTGTTCATCTTTAAATATTAAGAGTCATGCATGACTGAGGAATGGAATGGCCCTGCTTGGCCCCAGGTGTCTCTGAGGGGACCATGAGCTGCCATGCAAGAATGAGGGCCCTGCTGTGATGCCGAGGTGCACAGGCAGCCTCCGACCGTCTGGAATAGCGTCTGCATCCCTGCCAGTGTTCATCCTTTACCTCTGTCATCCATTTGCCACTGGCAGGGCTTTCTCTGGCTCAGGGGGGGAATATGAATCAGGCTGTCCCTGGTATCCAGAATTAATAATTTCTCATTCAAATTGATTGTGTACTCCCAGAGCACGGAGTTGAGCCAGAAGTTCTGGAATCTGTTTTCTAAAAAGATTTTCCAACTTGGCAAAAATGTTTCTGCTGGTGGAGGGGGAAAAGGTGAGTTAGGGAGGAGATTGTTAAAGCTTTGTAATAAGGGAAATGATTGTGGAGAGTTGAGATGAGATCTGACTGCCAGCTAATAGGAGGATGATCAGGCAGTAGTGGGAGGGGTGGGGGAGACCAGTCGGGATTAGGAATTTGCAGTGGCATCTTTCTGGGGCGGGGGGGGGTGGTGGGTGGTCTAACGTTCTCTAGCACCTCAGTCAGCTGAGAACCAGAATGAGGACTTCTTTGGTAGGGGGGTGCAATAGATGGGGCGGGGCAAGGGATTTTAGTGTGGAATAGAAAGAATTGAAGAAAGTAAGAGCATTAGAAGGAGAAATGAAGGGGTCGAGGAGAAATGGAGCAAAGGAAAGGGTATAGTGGTGAGACAGGCTGGGACCCGGGACCCTGTGCTGAGTGCTTGCACCTGGACAAACGTCTCCTCAAGGAACAGAATACAAGGAACTTCTATGAGAATAAAAATAGCTGTGTGCATGCACATTTGGGGCAAATTATGGACAAGATACAAAAACAACAAACACCCAACTGCCACTTCTGAAGAGCCGGGAGCAAAAGCAGGGTACTGCACATGCCCCCTGCACACAGCAGCACCAAGGGGGTGGGCAGACCACCTAAGCCACCCTCCAGCCCGACCCCTGGACACACCCCTACCCTCACCCCATGTAAGGAGCCAGCTCGCCCCCACTTGAGGAGCGAGCAAGGGAACCTGTTGCAGTAAGTCCCCTACATACAAACGAGTTCCATTCCCATCACAAGTCCAACTTGTTTGTGAGTCCAACAAAGTAAGTCTGTAAGTCAAAGCTGCAATTTCACTCATGCCTGATGTTGATGCAACGCACATTCACATCTTTGAAAGTTCTCAACTTGAAGGTTCGTATGTAGGGGACTTACTGTACTTGTTTTCGCTCCCTCCTGCTGCAGCAGGAACCCCTATAAAGCATTGCCTGAATTTTTTTGTCTGGCCCCTTATCAACTTCTATTGATTAAGGAAGGCCAAGAACCCAGGTCAGTAACAGTGAGATAAAGAGGGGGAGGGTTTCCCTGGTGGCGCAGTGGTTGAGAATCTGCCTGCCAATGCAGGAGACACGGGTTCAAGCCCTGGTCTGGGAAGATCCCACATGCCGCGGAGCAGCTGGGCCCGTGAGCCACAACTACTGAGCCTGCGCGTCTGGAGCCTGTGCCCCGCAACAAGAGTGGCTACGATAGGGAGAGGCCCGCGCACTGCGATGAAGAGTGGCCCCTGCTTGCCACAACTAGAGAAAGCCCTCGCACAGAAACGAAGACCCAACACAGCCATAAATAAATAAATAAATAAATAATTTAAAAAAAAAAAAAAGAGGGGGAGTGCTGAAAGGACTGAGGTTATAACACTTGAGTTTAAGATTTGAGAAGTGCAGGTATTCAGAGTGAAGGGGAGAGAAGATCCATTAGTGCGTGGCTGAATTGGAGTGGCAGTGGACGTGACTAGGATTGAAGAGGGAAGGACAGCAGTGGTACAGCTAAGTCTCCCAGCCAATCCAGGCAGGCTTTGAGCCCACCACTCAGTGGCAACTGCTCTCATCAAGGTCCACAATGACCTCTTGTTGCCATGTGTCTCATCTCATCACACTCCACCTGTTGGCAGCCTTTGACAAGTTGACCACTCCCTCTTCCTTGAAATGCTTTCTTAACTGGTGCTCGACCCCCCAAGCTCTTGGTGTCCATCTCTTCTGGCCACCCCTTATTTCCTTTACTGGCTCCTCTTTCTGACCTCCTAATGTGGACGTGCCCACACTCTGCCCTCAGACTTCTCCTCTGCACTCTTGCTCTAGATGTTCCCTTCCATACTTCCATTTAAGTACCATGGCTTAAATGCTATCCATACCCTCATGCCTTCCAATTTGCATGCCTAGTCTCTACTTTGCTTCTGAACTCCAGGTATCTGGATCCAAAGGCTTCCTTGACATTTCCACTTAGGTGCCTCACTGGCACCTCAGCTTTAACCTGTCAAAAATAGAAGTCATGATTTCCCTTGCCTAAATGTCCATCCCTCCTGGTCCTCCTCTTAGGAACTGGTGACTCCATCCTTCCGGCTCCTCAGATTTAGTTCAAGATGCTAAGCTTCTTTGTGTTTCCATTTTCTCATCTATAAAACAGAGTGAATGTTGGTGCTTACTATATAGGGATCCTGTAAGGATTAAATCATTGCATTTAAAGCACTTAACATTGTGTCCCAACTCATAGAAAATACTCCTAGTGTTGCCTATTATTACTATTAATATATATACGCAAAATCCTGACTCTACATTGCCTGCAGCTAACTGATAATGAGCTCCTGATAATGTAACTGGTTTAAAATGGAGTTGTTCTTGCTTAAAAACCATGAAGTCTGGCTTAATAAGAAAGAGTTCAAGATCAGTGTAGGTATTTAGTATTGGGGGAGGTAAGAAATTCCTTATGCTGTTTTAAATTTTGTTTGGGTAGCCAAAACATCTGGATAAAAATGAGCATTTCATCTGGACAAAAAATGAGCATTTCTACTTTCAGACATTCTGAGCCTATGAGGCCAAATGTCTGTTTTTTGGCAACCTTGGGGAAACCCATTCCCCAGGCAGCCCGTGCTGGGGCCCCAGCAAGGTCTTGTGGCCAAAGGCCCAGGCTATAGGGTAAGAGTGGGTGGTGGCTGAGCTTTATTCCAAGGTCTGGAATTTAAACAAATCCTGTTTTCAATTATCTAAATATTTCCTAGCAAACAGATGTTTAACATCACATAGCTGTTATATGAGAATAATCAGCTAAAATTCCCAAGCAGCCAGGAGAGAAGTGGAAAAGAACCATCCCTCTTCTGGAGGGCGGCTACAAAAATTTTGCTGCTGGTATTCTGCACCTTCTTTTTCCCCTTCTATAAACCCTTAGGCATATTCTTCAGCTGTGAGAGGAGATGCTATTTCAGAGCTCCTAACAGTTTCTCTTTCACTGTTGCCATCTTGGTCATCCCACACCTCTAGTACATGGATCTGAAGTTGGGGGAAGTAGTCTTCTTACCGCCATGCCTAGAGAATGCCCTTCTTGGGTGGGAAGGCCATCCTCTTCCACCAAGATGCAGCATTGCATGGGATGCCTTTAAAGGATTAAGGAGAACTGTGAACTGCCCTTCTGGACAATCCAGTCAGCCTCATCCCTAAGGGTAGATGGGATGATGGAGGTCCCAGCCAGGTCCCATCGCCTCCAGGATGATATTTATAGGAACTCTAAGGAGTAGGCTTTAAATTTTAAAAAAGAATTCAATAAACCAAGATTTGCTAAATTTAAACTGCTCAGAGGAAATCAAATGTAGAATCTTGAGAGAGAATAAAAACAAATAAATGAAGAGATGAAGACTCTGAGGTTGGAGACTCTGTAGTTGATTCTCTGTGTCTTAAGTGACAGGTTTTGTAGTCCTGAGTATTCTTGCCCCCAAAGCCCTTTGTCATCAAAGTGGAAGGGACATATACAGGGTTGGAGAAAAAGAAGGGGAAGGAGGCTGTGGTGATGCATGTGCCTACGAATCCCCACCATGGAATGAACCACGCTGTAAGCATGCAGATATTTTGTGTACATCGCCTCTGAGAACAGACCCGTTTCACCTTCAACTTACCACTAAATCTATGATTAAGTACTTGGTGTTTATGCCCACAACCTGAAAGAGGACTGGGGCTTCAGTGCCTTTATTTTCCATTAATCCAGCCAAGACTTAGTGAAGTAGATGGGGGGGGTTGTCTACTGTAGAATCTGCCACAAGTCCTATCACTGGATCCTACTGGCCAGCAGAAGATACAGGGAGATTTTGTTAAGAAAACTTAGAGAGAATAAAAAAAGAAAGAACAAAGAGATGAAGAAGAAAGGAGAAAGGCGAGAAGGAATACCACATCCCCCAAAGAATAAAAGTAGTACACGGTAGGCAAGGGGCTTCTGTGCCTGATGTCAGTGAAAGGCTTGAGAAATAGGAGTGAACCTGCACATTCAATAAAGAATTACCCCCCTTTCAAAGTAGTCCCCTTGAAAGTGAAGTTGTTGCATCCTTTTTTTTTTTAAATTGGGGTATAGTTGTTTTACAATGTGTTGCACCCTTTTCTTGGAAATATTCTGGCAGTCTTTATCATGAACCCCAAAAGTGTTCATACAATTTGAACAGTCATCCTTTTATTAGGAAGCAAGTTTAATAATCTGAAATAAGAAATTGTTTTGTATGCAAAGATGTGCATCTCAAACAGTGTTTCTCAACATTTTTCATCCTCTAGAATTACCTGGTGAGTTTTTAAAATAGGACTGGTGCCCGGGCCTCAACCCAAACCCTAGTGTGGAGCCAAAGTACAGCTAGTGATGTTTGCTGTTGTGGTTGTTTGTTTTTAAGCTCCCTGGGTGACTTCACCGCTGACGGAGATTTTTGCTTGACTGAAGCCCTCACACTGGTCAGGACTAATTCAAATTCCATTCCCTTTGAAAGGTTGTCTTGACCCTCTGTCCAATCCCACACTCCATCAGAGATACTCTATTTTCCTGTTTCACTTTCTTCAAGGTTTATCAACTATTTCTTTCTCCCTGTCTTGCTTTTCCCTAAGATCTTATATCATTATTTTTATTTGGTCTCTAATTCTGAGGACCTGTACTTATGGTAGATGTATGGTAGATTGGGGGCAGGCGATGTGGTGATGGGTAGTTGGTTGCTAGTTATTTAAACTCTAGCCTGGAGAGGCCATGAGGAAAGTTCTGGTCACTTCTCTGGCCTCCCCGATTTCCTGCAGCAGCAGTCAGAGACTCCTACTCTCCAAGCCAATGGTGTTTCCATGACTCCTCCTAGGGTTGCCTCTTCAGCCCCTCAGGTCATCCATTTAGGGGATGCTGTGAGAATCCCCCAGGCTTTGTTGATTCACAACTCACCTTCTCTGTGGGTTAGAAGCCACATCAGAATTCTGCTCACCAGAATCTTCCACCAGCTACCAATTTTCAAAGGGTAAGCCAGGAAGTTGTGCCCTAATTTGTTCCTGGGAAATTTGAGGACTGTTTTTCCCATTTCAGTTTTTTCTATTTTCCTTGGCTCATTTTGTTAGCTTGGGGAAGAGGAAGAATTATAAAGCCCATTTAACCCATCATTGTTATCAGGAAGTCAGCAGAAAGTTTTTGGTAATGTAATAAAATGCTGATATTATAATGTTCAACCCCCAAACCAGGCTAGATAGATAGTGACTATTTTTAATATAAAAAGTGTGGGCAGAAATACAACAAAATGATAACAGCAATGGAATTTTTATGAAGGAATTTTGAAAGAGGTTAGTTTAAAACTTTGCAGTACTTCTCAAGTTTTCCACAACATTCTTATTTTGCTTTTATAGTGATAAAAGGTACTGTAAAAAAAACAAAAGCACAAAGCAGTCCTCTTTGGAGGCTAAACCCTTTATCTCATAATTCTGTCATTGCTCAGATAGATAACCCTCCTCTTTCAGAATTGTCTAGATTCTGTGGTCTCTTCTTATGACTGTTGTAACTGAGGGTCCTCTTCACCCAAAGCCTTGGGCCAGGTTTGGTGAATCAGTGAGTGATCTGGCTGGGAAATCCCATTTAACCCCACTGATGGTTAGGGAGCGTGGCTAAGTGGTTGGCTTTGAGGTGGCCTCCCAGGGAAGAGCCCCAAGCTGCTTTGCAAACTGACAACAGCTAAAGTTTCTCAAGTGCATACCCTGTTCCAGGCAATATCCCGAGGACTTTACGTGTTCAAGTGTACTTAATACACAAGACAACTCCATGCATTTGGAATTATTTCAATCCCAATTTTGTAGATGAGAAAACCGAGGGTAAGTTACTTGTTCAAGATCCTGGAGCAAGTGGCAGAGCTTGAATCTAAACTCCTGAGCCCATACTCTCAACCACTGTTCTGTACTAACCCTTGTAGCAAGATGGTGGCATCACTGGAAAGATCCAATGTTCCAAAGAGATACATTAAAGAGGGCGGGCATGACAGACCTGGTATTATTGTTTCAAGCTGATTGGTTAACTGCAGTGATGGAGTATGAGTGAGTAGGGGATGGAGTGATGGAGTGTTATCCATATTGGGTACCGATCTGTCCCCAAGCACATGGACCGCCGACTAGTGCCAGTACCCAGCAAGGCCAATCCCTACAGCTGAAGGTACTTCAGGACTAATTCAGTATCTTCATAAAGACCCTCATCTGCTATTCTGCCTTGAGAGGGGAAGTTGGTTAAACAGGCCAGCATGTGGGTCATGGTGTCATTTGGTCCCCCAGAACTTGTTAGCTCACAAGCATCCACCTGCACACACACCCTTTCCCCTGAGCACTTAGCACTTGGCATATTTTAGAAACAAGCATAGGGCTCCAGTGCTTCACCTAAGGACTGCTGTGTGTGGAATGGTTCTTATTTCTTTCACTTCGCTCCCTTCTCTGTCTCTGTCCTCTTCCCTCTTCCCTTATCCTCTCTGACACTCCTCCTTTTCCCCTCTTTCTTCACTCACCTGCCTTTAAACTGTGCATCCTAATCTTTTACGAGGTCACAGATGCCTTTGAGAGGCTATGAAAGCCACTGAACTTCTCTCCCGCTAAATGCATGGATACACACACAAATTCACATACATATGTGCATGTGCGTGTGAAGCTTTTCCATGGACCAATCGTGCGCCTCTCTGTGCCTTCAGAAACCCCTGATCTCTGGGTGGAATCCTCCCTTCATCCTTTCCAGACCCCTGCTGATGAGAGCATGCGCTTGGCTTCTAACATCCTCTTCATGAACCAGAGAGTGTGTGTGGTCGCTCCGCCCCCTTCTCTCAGGCCCTTCCCATGGCGAAGTGATTGAAGGCACGGACCCTGAGGATGTCTGGGTAAAAATTCTGGTTCTTTCCTTCAGTTATGTGCTCTTGAGCAAGTTTCTTCACCAACAAATTGAGAATAACTGTACCTTCCCTATAGGGATTTAGTATAATTCCTTGCATCAGTAAACATAAAAGCCCTTAGAACAATGGCTGGCAGGGGGTAAATATCAGTATTTGCCATTTTTATCATTTGAGGGCTCAGTGAAAGAGGGAGCAGAATGTGCGTTTGTTTTGAGAGCTCATGGTAGCTTCTTCCCCTCCATCCTTGTTTCAGGAGGTAGTAGAACCGAGTAAGAACAGCCCGAATAATTTAAATATCTAGGAAACATTGAAGGCCTCTGGGGATGACTGAGATACACTTATGATCATTAGGGAGCTTAACATTTAGCCCCAGAAATAAAATAACCAAAACAACTTTAATGCAAGGCAGAATCTGACAAATGGTTCAAGAGAGGAATAAATCCAGGGCTGAGAAAGAGATTTTGTCCAGCTTCAGGTGGGTGGAGGGTGGGGTTTGGGAGGGTGGCCACGAAGAATGTGCAGGGCAGGCTGGGGTGAAGAGCAGGGAATTTTGCAGCAGGAGCAGCGTGGAGAGGTTCTGAGGCTGCCAGTGTCGGAGGGGTCAGAGAAACAGGAGAGTCTGGAGAAGACTGTCCTGGGAAGTGTCAGAAGAAATGTTAAAGAAAACTTGAACCACACGTGTCTTAGAGATAATTTGGTTGCAAGAGCAGAAACCCGCTCAAGCGAACTTACATAAGTAGCGATTTATTTGAAGATATTGTAGTTTCTCACAAAGCTCATGAAGATGAAGTAGAGCCGAGTCCTTCAAGAGACTTGAACTGGGAACCAGGAGGAGTACCCCCCTGGGTATCCTTCACACGCTTTCCTCATCCATCCATTGCCCCATCTCTCTGCCCTGCTGTGTCTTCATTGCTTTCGAGTCTGTCTCCCACATGTCTCTTCTATTCTCTCTGCTTCCTCTCCAGCATTCGGGATCTCGAAATGCCGGCCCTAAACCCACATCCAAGTGATTTCTGGGGTCTACGTACCCACAGACCGACTCCGTCTTCTCAGCAGGGTTGCTGTGGATGGTTGGGCAGGTTGTGCCCTGCACAAAGTTTCTCTGCCAAGCGGGTGAGTGACAGCTGAAACCCAGTGAAATTCCCTCACTGATGCATATTGGCCAAAGCAAAGCCCACGAACAAATTTCAAAGGGGATGGGGATGTCTATTTCTATCATGGGTCCAGAAGGACTTCGTGGGTCCGGACTTATTTGGGAGGAGCTCTAAAGTGGATCACATGGTAAAAAAGTTTAAACTGTACAAAATAATATTCAATGAAAATAATTTTCCACATCAGCACATTCCTTTTAACTGCTGAACATCTCATTACTATTGTGATATGGTGCATAATATTCCATTCTGTGGCTGTATCATGCTTTGTTTATGCTTCCTTTTTAAGGGACATTTGGGTTGTTTTCAGGCTTTCTTTATACTACAGATAATGAGGCAACACATTTCCTTGTATATATACATAGATTTTTTTTTTTTTTGAGAACATATATCTCTAGGATATGAAGAGAACACACACAAAAATAGATCATCCCCCACTGTTACAAAAAGATAAAAGCTGACCTGACATCACATTAATGACTTTGTGAACCTATCAGAGAACTGAAGTCACAGGACAAACAGCCATCCTGAAGAGAGACAGGTGCCTGTAGGGAGACACAGGACCTGAGAATTTGCTTATCTGGGCACAGAAGCCACTGAATACCATATAAACTGGTAGAAGCATTTTTTAAAATTATTTTATTTTATTTTATTTATTTTTTGGCTGCATTGGGTCTTCGTTGCTGTGTGCGGGTTTTTCTCTAGTTGCGGCAAGCGGGGGCCACTCCTGGCCGCAGTGTGCAGGCCCCCCACTGTGATGGCTTCCCCCATTGCAGAGCAACTTGGGGGCCTCAGCAGTCATGGCTCACGGGCTTCAGAGCACAGGCTCAGCAGCTGTGGGTCATGGGCTCAGCTGCTCTGCAGCATGTGGGACCTTCCCAGACCAGGTCCAGAATCCGTGTCCCCTGCATTCTACCCCTGGTAGAAGCATTAAACTAGAAGTTTTAGTGATTTGCTGGAGGCCAGATATGGACTAATATGAGAGTATGGGGCTGTAGTCATGGGGGGCAAAGATTCCCAGCCTTTTGGGGGTTTTTTCTCCAGGAAACCCACCCGGCTCTCACAGGAAGGATGGGGAAAACTTAGAGACATTGGCTGCACAAAGGGAATGGCAGGCACAGTTGAAACTCCACAGAGGCCTTTCTTCCTCACAGAACAAAGGGTTTAAACTGCAGGGGGATGTATATTGCCAGAGGCCACTCTACCCAGCTCCAGCCTCCAGGTCTCACTTAGGGGGAAAAAACTCAAACTTAATCTGCAGGCTCTTCAATGATTGAAGATACTGGAGGCTATTCGCTGCTGCAAGGGAAAGGAATAAGGGTAGAGGGATAAAATAGGGGAGGAGGGACAGAAGCCATTGCTAAGGCTACATCCCAGGATACAGTATGCTCTACATACTCCAAAGACTGAGACTTCAGTAGAAAATCAGAGAAGGCTCCCTGTCCTCCACACCCTACCACCATGCTAACAAGCATCTGGTAATAATGATAGTAAGTAAATAATCGTCAGCATACAGATGGGGGAGCTCCAGAGGCAAAAAACCAAAGACAAAGGCTTGAAAACAGCTGCAGAGGGAGAGAAAACAAATAAACAAACAAACACCTTAGTTACAGAGGAACAATGATATGGCTGTTTTCTCTTCAGAAACCATGCAAGCAAGAAGACAAGGGAGGAACACCTTTAAAGTATTGAAAGAAAAAAAAAACATGTCAACCTAGAATTCTATATCCAGTGAAAATATGCTACAAGAGTGAAGGAGAAATGGAGACTTTCTCAACCAAAAACAGGGAATTCACTGCCAGCAGGCCACTGTACAAAATAGGGCAAAAGAAGTTCTTCAGGCGGAAGGAATATTACTAAGGTGAGAAATGTAGATCTATCCAAGGAAATGAAGAGTATTGGAAATGGGATAAAGGTAAACTATAATATTTTTCTTATTTGTAGTTGCTTGAAAAAAATAACTGTGCAAAGCAATAACAGCAATGATATATCGGTGTTTATGTCATATGTAAATGGGAACATATGTCCACAGTGACACAAAGGAGGAAGGAATGGGGAGTATTCTGTTATAAGGTTCTTTCACTACATGTGAAGTGATACTACAGTATTAAGATAAAATATTGTATAGTGATAAAATATGGACTCAAATTATCTAAAAATGTATATTGTAAGCCCTAAGGAAACCACTAGAAAAGTTAGAGAGAAGTATAAATAATAAGTGAATAGAGAAGATAAAATGCAATCATAAAAGTGTTTAATTAAAACCAGAGAAGGCAAAAAAAGGAGGAAATAAGAAACAAAGAATATAACAAAAAGAAAACAGCTAGCAAAAATGATAGATTTTAATCCAAATATATCAATAATCACTTCAAATCCAAATAGTATAAACACACCAGTTAAAAGACTATCAGATTGGATTTTTAAAAAATCAAGCTTCAACTATATGCTGCCCAAAATAAACACACTTGAAATATAAAAACATGAATAGGTTAAAAGAAAAGGGATGGAGAAAAATAGACCAGGAAAATATTAACTAAAAGAAAACATGAGTAGTTATATTAATTTTGGATAAAGTAGACTTTAAAGAAGATTATCAGGGATAGAGAGAGATACTACATAATAATAAAGAGGTCAGTTCTCTAAAAAGATATAACATTCCTAAACCTGTATGAACCTAACAATATAGATTCAAAATACATAAAGCAAAAACTGATAGATCTGAAAGGAGAAGCAAATCTACAATTATAGCTGGAGACCTTAACACTTCTCTCTCAGTGATTGCTAGGAACAGATGACATGAAGAACATTATCAATCAACTTGACCTAATTGACATTTGTAGAACACTTTATTCAAAACACACATTCATCTCAAGTGCACATGGACCATTCATCAAGAGAGACCAAATTCCAGGCATGAACTATACCGTCACAAATTTAAAAGAATAGAAATCATACAGTATGTATTCTTGTATCACATCAAAATTAAACTAGAAATCAATAACAGAAAGATACTGGGAAAAGCCCAAATAATTTGGGAATTAAACAATACACTTCTAAATAGCCCATGGGTCAAAAAGGAAGTCTCAAGGGAAATTAAAAAATACTTTGAAGCAAATGAAAATGAAAATACAACTTAGCAAAATTTGTAGGATGCAGCAAAATTTGTAGGATCTGTAAAAAAAATGAACTGTAAAAAAAAGTGTACATCCTGTTTTATCATCTGCATTTTCCAACTCACAATATATTATTTTCCTACGTGCATATTTTCAGTTGAGTTCTGGGTTGAAAACATGATTGTGAGGGTTGAGGAGTGAGAGGAAGGTGAAGGGTTGGAGGTGTTTGGACTAAACCTCTACCAAGCTCAGTGGTTACAGGAAGGAGAAACATGGGGCAGCAGCCTGAGAATCGGCTGGGTTGAGGAATCATATTTTAAGGACGGATGAAACCACCCTCTTGTAGACCAAGAAACAATTGGGAAAGCGAGAGGGGACTAACGGGAGGAGGTAGGATGGAGGCAGAGGGGGAGGGGTGCTTTTCCAGGAGATGAGAGAAAAGGAGGGGAGTGTGGGTGAGGACACAGAAAAACTGATGCAGAGGGGATGGAATTCAAAGAAGTTTACTTTGTGTGATTCCAGTCTCCCTGAAGCAGATGAGGTCATCAGCTGAGCGCAGTTCAGACTGATGTGTGTTTGGGGCCTCCAGGAAGTGGGAAACATTTGGACCAGAGGCTCTGGGAAATGCAGCCGGGAGTCAGCAAGAGCAGCAGTGAGAAGCCAAGTAGGTGAAGAGTCAGAGCATCCACATGGTTCTCTCCAGGACCACTCAGGACTTCAAGAGTGGGAAAGATGGCAAGGAGGCTTGGGCATGGCCAGGGTGCAGACAGCAGGGAGAGATGGGTACAGCAGAGCCCTCTGGCCACGAGGAAGCACACTTGGGTGTCCAGAACCAGAGGACAAAAGCAGGGGGAAGGTGGCTTTCATGAGCACCGAGCTCTGCCATCTGCTCAGATAACCTGCCTCCTGCCTTCTTACTTCAGGGTTTCCATTTATGGCCTCCCCCCAATCTGTTTGGCCCTGCCTGGCTACCAGCCTCATCATCCCCTCCTCCTCACACCTGGGGCCTCCTGGTCTCCAGGTGCAGACCCTCCTCATCCCCAGATGCCAGGGAGCAGGGGAAATCAAGCAGTGATCCCCCTGCATCCTTGAACTCCTCAGCAAGGCACGTGGGTTCTCCACTGACCCTGCCCAAGAATGTTCAGATGGCTTCCCATCACCCCATGTCCCACCTGCATGAGTGTTCAGATCGACAATGTCTTGAGCATCCTGGTGTCAGGCCCTTTGCTGGGCACAAGGGGTGCAGAAATGGATCAGCTCGAGCTGCTGCCTGAGGAGGTTCAGAGTTCAGAGCAGAGACAATAGGGGTAACCTCTACCTCATCCAAGCAAATGATGCCAACACAGCAGGTTCCAACATGACAGAGGTCTGCAAAGGGCAGCCCTAGAGGTGAGCCCCATAGCACAGTAGGAGAGAATAGGATGAACCCCAGGAGCAAAGGCTGAGTCCAGACGAGCCTGCAATGTGGCGTCACCAAGATCAGAGCAACCAGAGCCCTTGGCACTGCGGGCCCCGACCCCCGACAGCGCAGGCTTGCATGTGCTTTGCTGTGGGCTGGGCCCTTGTCCTGCCATTGCTAAGGTGTAACCCGGTGAGGTTTCCACATGGTCTTGGACGCTGGCTGGGCTCTCGGGGCTGCTCAGCCACGCAGGTCCTAAGCCTTCAGAGTGGGCGTTTTGCTCTATGTCCCCTCGCTTGGATTCCTGCCTGTGGAAACGTCTCTCCTCCTTTTCCCAATGCTGTCATTCCTGCCAAGGCCTACTGAACGTAGTGGGGACACTGGCGCCCCTCGATCTGTGTTTAATGGAGTGCATTTCCCAGCCGAGTCGCTCCCTCTCCCTGGGTGTCAGTTTCTTCACCCTGGCAGGTGGGGGTGCCTAGAAGACATCTAAGACCTCCTCCAGCGCCCCAGTCCAGGTGCCTGCGCCCCCAGTTTGCCCTGCCTCGCCTTTCCCCGCTTCCTTCTGTACCCTAATCCTCGCCAGCAGGACACACTGTGTACCGTGGTTCGTCCTACGCTAATAATGTAATTATGTGCTTATAGGATCAGGTCAGCGGAATACCAGCCAGGACAGGAAATAAATCAAAGCTGGGCGTTGCAGGGAGAAGGTCCAAAATGTCTCTTCAGCAAGCCCCCACTGGGCTCCCAGCCCAGGGCGTGAGGCCTCCTAGCTGGACCAGGGAAGGAATTTGATGCAGCTGCCCAGCTGTTAATTCGAGGGCAAGTGCGGACAGGCCCAGCCCTCCCAGACCAGCTGCCCCTGGGCCTGGTCACCAACTAGCGTGGAAAAATGGGGTCCGCCACTAGGGGGCACTTCACAGGTTTCTGGGGCTTCCTCCTGTCCAAAGGAAGCCTGGATCTTAGTCTGGTGTGGCTCTCATACCCATGTTAAAGAGCAGAGAAGCACCAAGGAGTTCATGACCTTGCTAGTTAGGCATGCTAACTAGCTCCTCAGTGCTTGACTAAGAGACTAGAACTGGTCTTCTGACCCCAGAGAGAAGTGATTTTCACTCCACTCCATGCCTCCTCCAGTAATTGCCCGTCACTCTGGTTCCTTCGGAGCTGAGGGATTGGGGCGGTGGGTGGGGGCGTGGATGCTGGCGCTGGGGCGAGCACAGGTCACTCCCTTAGATGGTGCTTTTGATATGGCGAGTAATTTAATTCCCACGACAACACTTTTCAGTAGATATCATTCTTCTGATCTCTTACTCATGAGCAAACTGAAGCCTGTGTAAGTAATATGGTTGAATAAGCAATAGTTGGCCCCCTACATGGGGCCCTGATCTTGCGTTCTACCTGCTGGAGCCCACTTCCCATCCATCCTGGTATCTCTCGAATTGCAGTGGCCTGAACAGATCCATCTCCACACTGCCAGCGAGGGAAGGCTTTGGTAGAAGTGGGTGGGTCATTGCAGGAGGATGGTATTCACCTCTGCCCTTTGTTTTCTTTCTTTTTTTTTTTTTTGAAGGGTGAGGGTAATGACGAGGCAGGGCAGGATGGAGGCTCCTGGGATGCTGGCAATGTTCTTTTTTTTTTAATTAATTAATTAATTAATTTTATTTTTGGCTGTGTTGGGTCTCCGTTTCTGTGCGAGGGCTTTCTCTAGTTGCGGCAAGCGGGGGCCACTCTTCATTGCGGTGCGCGGGCCTCTCACTGTTGCGGCCTCTCTTGTTGCGGAGCACAGGCTCCAGACACGCAGGCTCAGTAGTTGTGGCTCACGGGCCTAGTTGCTCCGCGGCATGTGGGATCTTCCCAGACCAGGGCTCGAACCCATGTCTCCTGCATTAGCAGGCAGACTCTCAACCACTGCACCACCAGGGAAGCCCTGCCCTTTGATTTCTGCCTCTGGCTTTCACAGATGCATGGGGAACTCCTCTCTCCCAACTGTGGGAAACATTTGCTTATGGAAAAAAATACCTTTCCCAAAGTGAGGGGCTGGCTTTGAAGGGAAGTGTTCTTTGGGGGATGGCTTAGGACTGTGAAAGCTGGCTCTGAGAAAAAAGGAGAAAGAATTCTAAGTATTAAGGAGAAACAAGGATGTGGTTTGGGGAGGACCCCCAACCTCACTCTCGTGGGGGCAGCTGGTAGCTTGGCCACTAAGAGCCACTTTTCTCAGGCCCCAATGACTCTGAGGATTCTACTCTGGGGGCAGCTCTGGAGGGGTGTCAAGTCATTG
This sequence comes from Eubalaena glacialis, assembly GCF_028564815.1. Lineage (NCBI taxonomy): Eukaryota > Metazoa > Chordata > Mammalia > Artiodactyla > Balaenidae > Eubalaena > Eubalaena glacialis. Next base: position 81,591,238 of record NC_083728.1, on the reverse strand, counting down.
ATTTTTAACCACTAACTCTTGGGTTGAAAGGGGAAGAAATAGGATGAAAAGAAGGGAGAAAGAAGATGGGGGAAGGCAAGAGGGAGGAAGCAGACCCACATGAAACAGGCCAGGGCTGCGGAGAGCTGAGTGATAGTCACACCCCACTGACCGGGGCCCATCACTTTCCCGTCTCTACTGGCAGGATGGGCTTTCCAAGGGGGAGACCGTGAGCAAAGGATTTGTTCATGGAAATCCTAAGGAAGAGTAAATGAGGCAGAGGCCCCTTCTCATCTCTTTCTGGAAGCTCTCACTGCCAGGGGCCCTTTCCCCTCCGAGAACCTCCCAGGACCTGGATTCCATTAAATACCACGAGGTAAAATACTTTTTAACCATCTGCAAGGTTTGAACTGTTAAAGGCCCATGTCAGTGGTTCTCAAAATGCAGCCCCTAGATTAGCACCATAGGCAGCACCTGGGAGCGTGTTAGAGAACCGCAGAGGCAGCTAAACTCAATAACAGTGGATTGGAAAGCATCTCTCCTTCAGCAGTTATCCTCTGTCTGCTGATGCCCAGCTAAAGTGCCCTTGTCCTGGAGAAGCAAGGACAGACCAACGTTTACCAAGCACATGGCAAGTGCCAGGTACGGCGGCAAACACCTCACAAGACACCTCTGTTTTGCAGGGGGAGAAACTGAAGACCAGAGAACTTCAATGACTTACTTGCCCAAGACTGCACCACTACAAGGTAACGGCGCTGGCATATTTGAACCCAGGTCTGACTGCTTCTCTTCTGACTCAGAGTTTCTCTGGAGAAGCCGTCTTCCTTGGGAGATCTGCCCCGCTGGGAAATTGAGTCCAGGAGGCCGGTCAGCAGAGGCAGTGTTCTAAAGCCCTTAAGTTCCTTTAAGTAGAGCAGCAGTTTTCACGTCTTTTGATCTAGGAGTGTCTTTGCATTCTGAAAAATTATCGTGGGCCTCAAAAAGCTTTTGTTTCTCTGTGTGTGTGATATCCAGTGATATTTGCCATGTTAGAGGGTAGAGCTGAGAAATTTTAAAAATACTAATTAATTCATTTTAAACAACAATAAACCCATTACACATTAACATAAATAATGTGCTTGGGGCAAAAGAAAGCAACCCAGATTGTTTTTTAAATAGTGAGAAAAAGGCATCGTTTTACATTTTTGCAAATCTCTGTAATATCTGGCTTCACAGAAGACAGCTGGATTCTCATAGCTGCGTTTAATCTGTTGCAATACCCCATGTCATGTAGCTTCTGGAAAACTCCACTGTAGGCTTGTGAGAGAATGAGAGTGCATACATGTTCGTATTATTTTCAAGTAGTTTTGATCTTGCAGATGCCTTGAAATGTCCTCGGGGACCCCAGAGGTCCCTGGACCTCACTTTGAGAAGGGCTGGGTGCTTGTAGGTGCTCAGTTTTAGAATCCATCTTTCATAAGTAAATACTGGATCATCACATCATCACATTTAATTCTTACAACAACCCCATTTTGCAGCTTTGGAAACTGAGGCATGAAGTGGCTACAAGACTCACCTCAGATTCCATGTCAGCTCAAGAGGTGGAGCTGGAGTTTGATTCCATGTCTGGTCCTAAAGCCTTTTCTTAAATTGAAGTAGAGTTGATTGACAGTATTGTGTTAGTTTCAGGTGTGCAGCAAAATGATTCAGTTATATATATAGTCTTTTCCAGATTCTTTTCCATTATAAGTTATTATAAGATAGTGAATACTGTTCCCTGTACTATATAGTAAATCTTTGTGACTTACCTATTTTATATATAATAGTGTGTATCTGTTAATTCCATACTCCTAATTTATCTCTCCCCCTCTCCCTTTCCCCTTTGGTAACCATAAATTTGTTTTCTATGTCGGTGAATCTGTTTCTGTTTTGTAAATAAATTCATGTGTATTATAAGTGATATCTGAAGCCCTGCTTTGAATGACTGTGATAGACACCCTCCTTCAGAGCCCAAAGAGCAAAGTCAACTCCTGGGGTGCCACGTGCCATGGGGACCTTGGGACAGTTTAAGACTTTCACACCACGGTAGCCTCATCATTCGGGGTCCTCCAGCAAGCAGACACCAAGACAGGAATTAGACATGCAGATTATGGGAAAAGCCCACGAGGGAAGACAGGAAGGAAGTAGGCACAGGCTGGGGAAGGCATGAGACAGTAATGCAAGTCTGACCCCATGAAGGAGAAAGAAAAGGAAGGAAGGTCTGGGGCTGTGTGCGGTGCTCTGACGAGGCCCAGCCAGGGCGCCGAGTCTCCCAGAAGCGGGCCTGCCTGAGTGTCCCCGGAGCGCTCAGATGGCTGGGAAGCACAGCCTCAGTGTAAAGGTAGCCATCGTCTATCTCGGGGTGCACCAGCTGGGGCCCAGCAGGAGCTCTGGAGGTGCATTTCCATGGCTGCCACATAGCAATGCCTTCACTGGTTAGAACCAAAGGCCTCCTGGGTTTGACTCACGAGGATGGCAAAACAATCACGCCGACACACATGGGTAGACACAGTGATCCACCCAGGAAATGCCGTTGGGCTCCTTGGCTTTCAAGCTTCAGTTGGACTCTCTCCACGGGCCCCGCAGAAACATGCCCTCTGAAGCTGCTCACAAGAGGAGTGCAATCCTTCTGGGGAGGATGAGAGAAGAGGATGAGAAGGAGAGAGATGGATGCAGGGCCAGCCACAGACATGGAGAGAAAACACAAGTCATCAGAGAAAAGAAGGGAGCACCCCCCCCAGAAGACTGGGCCACGAGGAGGTAGGAAGAAGGCCCAGGGATATGGATAAGCTGAGCCAGGTTCCAGGAGGAGGATTCAATGGCCTGCAATTGGTTGGACCATAACAGGGCTGAGATGCCAGGACAAAGCAGGGGTGAGAGGCAAAGTTGGGCTTAGCAGAGAGACACACCAGGATGCCCAAGACTGACCACTGAATGCTGTTCAAGCACATACACTAGAGAGAAACTGTGGTATGAGGCCCAATATTCTGTGCTTCCTCAACATCTGGGAAAAGCAGAAGGGCCTCCAATGGTCTAATTGCAAGTTCCCCTCCACACTCTGCTCCTGTGGATAAGATATGCCAGCCAAACCACGCTCCTTATCAAACTGACCAGGCGCAGTTCCTGCTTTTCCTGAGTAGTGGGTATCCGTTCCCTCCAGCTCATGGAATTATTCAAACAAGCCAATCACATCTTCCTGTGGGAACCAGGGTTCACCCCACCCTCTTGAAACTACAAAGCCTGCCTTGCACAGCCCCTCCTTGTTCATTCAGCTGCCCAGTGCAACCCCGTGTGGTCTTATATGGTGTGCAATGTCCTCTTCCCCCCGGGCTATGAGTACATGTGATTGAGAAACAGCTGCCCAGTGTTGTGTGTTTGGCCATCTCCCTAGCCCTAGGGCAGGAATCCCTCCCTCACCAATGGGATGAATAAGAGGTGACTGAAACAAGAACAGACTTCATCCATGCCTTCAAGGAGTCCAGCTGGGAAGACAAGATGTGAAATATAATAAAGTGTTAAGTGAGCTGCACAGACCAGACAAGAAATCAGTCATTCAACAAATAGGAAGTGAGCCCCCACTATGTGCCAAGCACTGCTCTAGGCCCTGGAAACACAAGTCTGAAGAAAACAGACAAACTCCCTGCCTCCATAGAGCTTATGTTCTGGGAGCTCTAAGCGGTAGGGAGACAGACAATATGGGTTAGGAAGAAATGTAAGCAGAGTACAAGAGATGGAAAGACCAGGGTAGAGGTGGGGTTGTTATCTGGTTTACATAGGGTGCTCATGGAAGATCTCTCTAGTGAGGAGATATGCAAACAGGAACTTAAAGAACGTGAGGCAGCAAGCCACATGAGAAACTGAGGGAAAAGCATTCCCAGCAGAGGGAACAGCCAGGGCAAAGGCTGTGCGTTGGAGGAGAGGATGAGGGCTTGCTGTGCACTAGGAACTTCTGGAAGAGGAAGACTTGAGTAAACTTGGAGAATGGGCAAGTTTTGACCAAAGGAACTTGTGAGATCCTATGTGGACCTCTTCCATCAGCCTCTTACGGTGTGCCCAGGAGCTCAAGAGATGTGAAAAGGGGGCCTGGCAATAGCTGGACTTAGAATGCAGACTGGAGTCTGAGAAGCCTCTGCAGATCCCCATTCCTACCCCTGCTTTACAGGACTTGGACCTTAACAACTTGTACCAGCTCTAGACCTGATTCCAGATTTCTCCAGCAACAGGACAGATTAGGGCTCATGTTAGGGGCACAGATGTCTGTCTCTATGTCCCCACCCACTTCTGTTGAGAACCAAAAGCCTCTTTCCCACCGGCAGCGTGGGGTTGCCCCCCTTCCATAAAGGAGCTCACCACATCCCTCCTCTCTCCAAGAGCAAGGCAGTGTGCTTAAGACCATGAGACACTCTCTGAGCCTTCTCCAAACTGCGGGGTTCTTCAGAGCCATCCTCTTCCACAGTCATCTATTCATTTAACAATTATTGAGGTCTTACTCTGGGCAACTCTGCTGGGTGCTGGGCAGACAGAAATGAAAAGACGGACTTGGAGCTCATGCGTGATTTATCCAGCCCGCCAAGATCCCTTGCAATCCCAAGGCTGACATCTCTTCAGGGTTCCCAGAGGTCACTGTGCTCATTTAAATGCCCAGCTCCTGACTTCCCTGGTGGTCCAGTGGTTAAGACTCCTTAACCAATGCAGCTTCCAATGCAGGGGGTATGGGTTCAATCCCTGTTTAGGGAAGTTCCGCATGCCACATGGTGCAGTCAAAACAAACAAACAAAAATAGTAATAAATGCCCAGCTCCATCACTGGGAGCCATGACTATGACCCACCGGCTAAGCCAATGGAATAGCTACTCCTCCATCCCGAAGCAGACATCCTGCTGTGGACACATGGCCTCCACACACACACATGCACACACACAGAGCCCTTTCCCTGCATAGGATTTCCGCCTTCCAAGCTAGCTCCATTATCTCCTTTGTACTTCTACTGTGATTAAATTTATTTAATATATTACATATATGTATGTTGGTATAATACATATATTATACATGTATAAAACATGCATAAGATGTATCTGTACACACTGAGGCATTTGTGGGTCAAGTGATGTAACACCTGGAATTGGCTTTAAAGTGCCTAATGCTCCCCCAAATTGGGAGGCATGCATATGTGACACAAAAATAGCAAAAGCAGACAATTGTTGAAGCTGGGGTTTATCATACTATTGTCTCTACTTTGGAGAATGTTTGAAAATTTACAAAATAAAAAGTTAAACAGAAGTAAATAAAGCAAATTGGCAAAGAATTATGAAGCAAATGCCCAGGTAACTACCATGTAGGTCAAGAAATAGAAAATTGCCGGCCCCCCAAATCCTCTGTCCCCTCACCACACAGAACCATTATTCTAGCTTCTGTGATAATCATTTCCTAAGTTGCTTTATAGTTTCACTACCTAGACAATATAATCTAGTGTTGTCTGTAATTGAGCCCTGTAAGTGGAATCACATAGTATGTGTTCTTTTGTGACAAGAGGGAGAAAGATGTGAAGATATGGGGAAAGAGCATGGCTGAATTGGGAAGGGTTTGTATGAATTCGGAAACTGAAGCCCAGAGAGGTGGAATTCTCACCCCTGGTCCCACAAGATGAAGAGGCTGGATGCCAGGTCTCCTGACATCAGGGCAGAGCTATTCTGCTTACCTAACAGTTTTGTTCAAGGTCATATATTCAGCAGTAGGACTGGGAAGAGGGCCATCGCAACAGCTTGAATGAACTTCATGAGGACTTCTGACCACCAGGAGGATCTGCACACGAAGCAGGTTGCTCAAGGTGGATTCAGCTCAAGGAGGTATAGTTTGTAAAGGACCAAAGTACTTTCATACAGAAGTGACAGAGAACACAACTCCTAGGGAGTAACTTTAAGGACAGTATCATAGGAAGGGGAGCCAGTGCTTTACTTCACAGAAATTTATGCAGTATGTGACCTACGATGTAGGTAGGCTGAATAACGGCCCCCAACAGGTCCATGTGCTAATACCTAGAATCTGTGGCTGTTACCTTACATAGCAAAGCCTTTTCAGATGTCATTAAATTAAGGATCTTGAGATGGGGAGATTATCCTGGATTACACAGTGGTCCCTAAATGCAAGCACAAGTGTCCTTATAAGAGGGAGGAAGAGGGAGATGACAGATAGAAGAGGAGAAGGGAATGTGATCACAGAGGTAAAGATTGGAGTGATGCAGCCACAAGCCAAGGAACACCAGCCCCCACCAACATAATAAGAAGCAAGGAACGAATTCTTCCTTAGAGACTGCAGGGAGAGCACAGCCCTGCCAACATCTTGATTTTAGCTCAGTGAAATTGATTTCAGACTTCTGGCCTCCAGAACTGGTGAGAGAAATCTGTATCATTCTAAGCTACCAAATTTGTGGTAATTTGTTACAGCGGCTGTAGGAAAATAATACAGTTGTATGTATTGACTATCTACAGTTCTAGGTACTTGTGATAAAAGAATAAATTAGACATAGCCCCTGATGTCAAGAATTCTAAATAGTCTGATGGAAGGAGAGATGTGTGAAGGAAGGCTTCCTTGGAAGAGGTGATGCTTGAGCCCAATCTAAAAAGAATGAGCATTCTTTTTATTTCTTTTTCGTCTCTGATTGCTGTGGCTAAAACTTCCAAAACTATGTTGAATAATAGTGGTGAGAGTGGGCAACCTTGTCTTGTTCCTGATCTTAGTGGAAACGGTTTCAGTTTTTCACCATTAAGAACGATGTTGGCTGTGGGTTTGTCATATATGGCCTTTATTATGTTGAGGTAAGTTCCCTCTATGCCTACTTTATGGAGAGGTTTTACCATAAATAGGTGTTGAATTTTGCTGAAAGCTTTTTCTGCATCTATTGAGATGATCATATGGTTTTTATCCTTCAGTTTGTTAATATGGTGTATCACATTGATTGTGTATATTAAAGAATCCTTGCATTCCTGGGATAAACCCCACTTGATCATGGTTTATGATCCTTTTAATGTGCTGCTGGATTCTGTTTGCTAGCATTTTGTTGAGGATTTTTGCATCTATGTTCATCAGTGATACTGGCCTATAGTTTTCTTTTTTGGTAACATCTTTCTCTGGTTTTGGTATCAGGATGATGGTGGCCTCATAGAATGAGTTTGGGAGTGTTTCTCCCTCTGTTATATTTTGGAAGAGTTTGAGAAGGATGGGTGTTAGCTCTTCTCTAAATGTTTGATAGAATTCACCAGTGAATCCATCTGGTCCTGGGCTTTTGTTTGTTGGAAGATTTTTAATCACAGTCTCAATTTCAGTGCTTGTGATTGGTCTGTTTATATTTTCTATTTCTTCCTGGTTCAGTCTCAGAAGGTTGTGCTTTTCTACGAATTTGTCCATTTCTTCCAGGTTGTCCATTTTATTGGCATAGAGTTGCTTGTAATATCTCTCATGATCCTTTGTATTTCTGCAGTGTCAGTTGTTACTTCTCCTTTTGCATTTCCAATTCTGTTGATTTGAGTCTTCTCCCTTTTTCTCTTGATGAGTCTGGCTAATGGTTAATCAATTTTTTTTATCTTCTCAAAGAACCAGCTTTCAGTTTTATTGATCTTTGCTACTGTTTCCTTCATTTCTTTTTCATTTATTTCTGATCTGATGTTTATGATTTCTTTCCTTCTGCTAACTTTGGGGGTTTTTTGTTCTTCTTTCTCTAATTGCTATAGATGTAAGGTTAGGTTGTTATTTGAAATTTTTCTTGTTTCTTGAGGTAGGATAGTATTGCTATAAACTTCCCTCTTAGAACTGCTTTTGCTGCAGCCCATAGGTTTTCGGCTGTTGTGTTTTCATTGTCATTTTTTCTAGGTATTTTTTGATTTCCTCTTTGATTTCTTCAGTGATCTCTTGGTCATTTAGTAGCATATTGTTTAGCCTCCATGTGTTTGTATTTTTTACAGTTTTTTTCCTGTAATTGATATCTAGTCTCATAGTGTTGTTGTTGGAAAAGATACTTGATACAATTTCAATTTTCTTAAATTTACCAAGGCTTGATTTGTGACCCAAGATATGATCTATCCTGGAGAATGTTCCATGAGCACTTGAGAAGAAAGTGTATTCTGTTGTTTTTGGATGGAATGTCCTATAAATATCAATTAAGTCCATCTTGTTTAATGTATCATTTAAAGCTTGTGTTTCCTTATTTATTTTCATTTTGGTTGATCTGTCCACTGGTGAAAGTGGGGTGTTAAAGCCCCCTACTATTACTGTGTTACTGTTGATTTCCCCTTTTATAGCTGTTAGTGTTTGCCTTATGTATTGAGGTGCTCCTATGTTGGGTGCATAAATATTTACAATTGTTATATCTTCTTCTTGGATTGATCCCTTGATCATTATGTAGTGTCCTTCTTTGTCTCTTGTAATAGTCTTTATTTTAAAGTCTATTTTGTCTGATATGAGAATTGCTACTCCAGCTTTCTTTTGATTTTCATTTGCATGGAATATCTTTTTCCATCCCCTCACTTCCAGTCTGCATGTGTCCCTAGGTCTGAAGTGGGTCTCTTGTAGACAGCATATATATGGGTCTTGTTTTTGTATCCATTCAGCCAGTCTGTGTCTTTTGGTTGGAGCATTTAATCCATTTACATTTAAGGTAATTATAGATATGTATGTTCCTATTACCATTTTTGTAATTGTTTTGGGTTTGTTATTGTTGGTCTTTTCCTTCTCTTGTGTTGCCTACCTAGAGAAGTTCCTTTAGCATTTGTTGTAAAGCTGGTTTGCTGGTGCTGAATTCTCTTAGCTTTTGCTTGTCTGTAAAGGTTTTAATTTCTCTGTCCAATCTGAATGAGATCCTTGCTGGGTAATCTTTTTTTTAAACATCTTTATTGGAGTATAATTGCTTTACAATGGTATGTTAGTTTCTGCTGTATAAAAAATTGGGAACACTTCACAATTTGCATGTCATCGTTGTGCAGGGGCCATGCTAATCTTCTCTGTATCGTTCCAATTTTAGTATATGTGCTGCTGAAGCAAGCATGCTGGGTAGAGTAATCTTGATTGTAGGTTTTTCCCTTTCATCACTTTAAATATGTCCTGCCACTTCCTTCTGGCTTGCAGAGTTTCTGCTGAAAGATCAGCTGTTAACCTTATGGGGATTCCCTTGTATGTTATTTGTTGCTTTTCCCTTGCTGCTTTTAATATTTTTTATTTGTATTTAATTTTTGATAGTGTGATTAATGTGTCTTGGCATGTTTCTCCTTGGATTTATCCTGTATGGGACTCTCTGCGCTTCCTGGACTTGATTCCAAATCAGAAAAGCAGAAGTAAAATTGTCACTGTTTGCAGATGACATGATACTATACATAGAGAATCCTAAAGATGCTAACAGAAACCTACTAGAGCTCATCAATGAATTTGGTAAAGTAGCAAGATACAAAATTAAGGCACAGAAATCTCTTGCATTCCTATAAATCTGAAAGGGAAATTAAGGAAACATTCCCATTTACCACTGCAACAAAAAGAATAAAATACCTAGGAATAAACCTACCTAAGGAGACAAAAGACCTGTATGCAGAAAAGTATAAGACACTGATGAAAGAAATTAAAGGTGATACAAACAGATGGAGAGATATACCATGTTCTTGGATTGGAAGAATCAACATTGTGAAAATGACTCTACTACCCAAAGCAACCTACAAATTCAATGCAATCCCTATCAAACTATCAATGGCATTTTTCACAGAACTAGAACAAAAAATTTCACAGTTTGTATGGAAACACAAATGATCCCGAATGGCCAAAGCAATCTTGAGAAAGAAAAACGGAGCTAGAGGAATCATGCTCCCTGACTTCAGACTATACCACAAAGCTACAGTAATCAAGACAGTATGGTACTGGCAGAAAAACAGAAATATAGATCAATGGAACAGGATAGAAAGCCCAGAGATAAACCCACACACATATGGTCACCTTATCTTTGATAAAGGAGGCAAGAATATAGAATGGAGAAAAGACAGCCTCTTCAATAAGTGGTGCTGGGAAAACTGGACAGCTACATGTAAAAGAACGGAATTAGAACACTCCCTAACACCATACACAAAAATAAACTCAAAGTGGATTAAAGACCTAAGTGTAAGGCCAGACACTATAAAACTCTTAGAGGAAAACATAGGCAGAACACTCTATGACATAAATCACAGCAAGGTCCTTTTTGACCCACCTCCTAGAGAAATGGAAATAAAAACACAAATAAACAAATGGGACCTAATGAAACTTAAAAGCTTTTGCACAGCAAAGGAAACCATAAACAAGACAAAAAGACAACCTTCAGAATGGGAGAAAATATTTGCAAACAAAGCAACTGACATAGGATTAATCTCCAAAATATACAAGCAGCTCATGCAGCTCAGTGTCAAAAAAAACAAACAACCCAATCCAAAAATGGGCAGAAGACCTAAAAAGACATTTCTCCAAAGAAGACATACAGATGGCCAACAAACACATGAAAGGATGCTCAACATCACTAATCATGAGAGAAATGCAAATCAAAACTACAATGAGGTATCACCTCACAGTGGTCAGAAGGCCATCATCAAAAATTCTACAAACAGTAATTGCTGGAGAGGGTGTGGAGAAAAGGGAACCCTCTTGCACTGTTGGTGGGAATGTAAATTAATACCGCCACTATGGTGAACAGTATGGAGATTCATTAAAAAACTCAAAATAGAACTACCATACGACCCAGCAATCCCACTACTGGGCATACACCCTGAGAAAACCATAATTCAAAAAGAGTCATGTACCACAAAATTCATTGCAGCTCTATTTACAATAGCCAGGACATGGAAGCAACGTAAGTGTCCATCGACAGATGAATGGTTAAAGATGATGTGGCACATATATACATTGGAATATTACTCAGCCATAAAAAGAAATGAAATTGAGTTACTGGCAGTGAGGTGGATGGACCTAGAGTCTGTCATACAGAGTGAAGTAAGTCAGAAAGAGATAAACACATACCGTATGCTAACACATATATATGGAATCTAAAAAAAAAAAAAAAGGTTCCAAAGAACCTAGGGGCAGGACAGGAATACACAGACATAGAAAATGGACTTGAGGACACGGGGAGGGGGAAGGGTAAGCTGGGACGAAGTGAGAGAGTGGCATGGACATATATACACTACCAAATGTAAAATAGCTAGCTAGTGGGAAGCAGCCGCATTGCACAGGGAGATCAGTTCGGTGTTTTGTGACCACCTAGAGGGGTGGGATAGGGAGGGTGGGAGGGAGACGCAAGAGGGAGGGGATATGGGGATATATGTATATGTATAGATGATTCACTTTGTTATACAGCAGTAACTAACACAACAATGTAAAGCAATTATACTCCAATAAAGATGTTAAAAAAAAATAAAAAATAAAAAGAGTGAGCAGGAGTTAGCCGGGTGAAGAGAAAGAAGTATATGCCAACAAGAAGAGGAGCATCAACGATACAGTGAGGACTCCCAGAAGCCCAATAAGGCCTGAGAACCACACCCAGAGGGCATGTAAACAGGAATGATGTTCAAGGCTGCACTGCAGCGTGGCTCCATGGAGACAGGGCTGCCACTGTGAGATACTTTTCCTACCCCTCCACTGGGGACTGCATGAGAATTGACCCTATGACTCAGGAATCAGGATTCAAAATGCAGCTGCCACACCAGCTGCAAAATGACCCCAGGTATCCCCTGCTTCTTCACATTTCTAACTTCCGACTTGGAGTCCAGGCAGGGGCATGTGGTCAGCTGAACCAGGTGGTGGGTCCATGCCAAGCTTCAAGGGAGGCTGGGAAAGTGAGTGTCTTGGACTTTCAGCTTCTCAGTTGAAGTTGGGCTATATCAAGAGGGCTCAGAAGCTAGGCAGCCAGAAAGAAGGACAATTATCACTAGGAATGGAAATGAGGGGATGGATTTAAACGGCTTTGCAGATTTCCTCAGAGAGAAAGTGTCTCAACTACTGAAGGAAATTAAGGAACTCTTGGCCATTAGGATTTTATTAACTCCTAAAGCGAGCCCTCCACTGCCTAAGTGGACACTCTGGCCTTGCAAATTGAATGCCGCTCTCTGCAGTTGCATGATGTTTTATGATCGGTGTACACGGATACTATCCTTTACAAACCACCGTCCATTAAGGAAACAGCATGTGTTTCCATCGCTGCTTCTCTGATCAGCCCAGTCTGACATTTCAAGTATTTTCTATTTCAACCCAGAAGGCCATCGTTCATGTCTTTATCCTGAGCATCTCAGAAGGCTGAGGAGACGATTCTGGGGGCTACGTCTTGCCTAACAGGGATGTGGGAGCCCCCAGGGGCATCTTGGATTCCTCAGTCTTTGTTAGGAGGTCCTGCTTCTCCTTAGAGAGATGCTCTCCCTGGAGTTGAGTCTTTTCTTGCTTCTCCTTCTGCAGGAATATCCTCAAATCCAGACATTTTGGAAAGATTTCCACTTTTCCAGAAAACTTGAAGTCACGCATCATTGTCATCATTGTTATAATAACCAACTTTCATGGCTCAGCAAGTACCATAGAGTCCCTTCACTTAACGCCACAACAATCTTTTGAAGGCATATAGATTGTAATTCACATTTTTTTTGGCCATGCCGCGTGCCTTGCGGGATCTTAATTTCAGAGATCGAACCCGGGCCCCAGCAGTGAAAGCACCGAGTCCTAACCACTGGACCACCAGGGAACTCCCTGTAATTCACATTTCATAGGTGGGGAAGCTGAGACAATGAGAGATTAAGTGATTTAGGTAGCAAGAGTGCCAGGATGTAGATCAAGGCCAGAGAGGATGTGTTTTTCTTTCTCTACATATTTAATCTTAGCTCTGGTCACTCACAAGGATGTAGTAGGGCTTCACACTCAGGTCCTGCTACAGTGACATAAAGAAAAAGCCTCTGGGAGGGTGTGAAGAAATGCAAGGGTTTGCAGCAACTGAAGATTCCGCTTAGACCCCAAATACCCAGCTGAGAAATATGGACATTTGCTGTGTGGTGGGAAAATCAAGCAAAAGCCAGTACCATGCTCAAGACTCGGGACAGAGTGACAATGCCCTCTAGGTCCTGAGTGGCTAGCTCCTGGGCAGTGGGGGTTGGTCAGCAGAGGTAGGAAGGGGCACGGTCAAGGGCAGCAGCGGCAGCAGCGCAACAGCGCCAGGAGCATGTGGCGGCTACTATCAGCCGTGAGGACTCCGCTTACAGCCATGCTGGGGGGGTTCAGTGCCATGGCCCGCAGGAGGAGGGCATCGGTGACCCCTCTTGTACCCACAAGCTAGCGGAGGCTGGGGTGTATGGCGGTCACATCTGTGCTCCTCTCCCCACTCAGTCTGTGCTGACTCGGCTGCCTTTCTGCTGTGTCGCTCGCATTTATCTTGGCCACTTCTCCCTCCGTGGTGCTTACCGCTTGACCCCTCTCAGACATAAACATTAATGTTGTGGGGAGTAGTTATTAATAGCTCAGGGTTGTCACATGGCTAATTTAGGGGAGATAAACGGCTTTGCAGCTTTCATCTTCCCCAAATGAGAGAGGAAGGGGAAAAAATTGCGGGTACCAAAATAGATTATTTCTGGATAGCAGCTTCTAACATGAGAATGATGCTGAGATTTCCCATTTATTTTATGTGCTATGAAGTCAAATCATTTATAGGCAAAAACAAACACATTACTGAATTAAAAAAAAAACCAGATTATTTAAAAATGCTAACTCTTTATATGTATCTGGTAAAACTAGTTGAACAGAAAGAATGTGGAGGGGAAAACATGCTAACTTCTGCATTTCAGAGGATACTGGGCCTGAGGTAGATGGGCTCCCTGGGGTCTGGAAGGTGCCCATCCCACCTACATCTTTCCCAAGCTTAGTCTTTTCCCTGGCCAGTCAACTCATCACTGCCACAAGCTGGGTACCAAAGAACACAGCAGGATACAAATTTTGGCATGTAAAAGGGATCCTGATCTATTGCTACCTGGTGCTCTACTAGGCTTGGCCTTTGGGCCTCGTGTGCCTTAGTTGCCAGTGGAGAGAATATTTCCCTCATGGAAATAAATCAACACACAGTTGCTACATAAACCCAGAAGTGACCCACGTGAGTTCCTTAGGTCTCTTTAGAGTGGTGGCCTTCCTGTTCTTCCTGTTCACAGCTTGCTGCTGTAGCCACTGCAGACCACTTAACACACCTGCTCCCATTTGCTTCCCTAGGAAAAAAAAATTACTCATCAAAATGAGAGAAAAGTGTTGCTACGGCTGGTGAGACACCAATAGGAAGCAAACAGTGTTGAATTGTTGATTCATTTCTGAAAGTAAATATGCACATAGCCAAATGCAAAACACAAGCCACGTTGCTGGGTCAGGAAACAGAAATGATAGCTATCCCATTATTCTGAGCTTTTTCTGTATGAGCATGATGTGTTTCAGGGGACTCAATTTACAGATCAGCCAGAGGAGCCTCTGCGAGACTTCTGTGGACATCCGGGTTCTGTGGACATCCTGTGATCTGTGCAGTGTGCAAAGGCCATTAGCAGTCTACACGGCTGTGGGCTTAGTAATCAATTCTCTAGGGTCTTAGCTGAAAGTCTTGAGATGTGAGCCCCTGTTTCAGACATGCCCACTACGGGAGCCAATTCCGCCAGAGCGGATTAAAGGCATGTGTGGTAGGACAAATCTCTTCCTCCATTAAAGCCATCTTATCCTTGCCTTTTGAAGATGACACTTCTTCTTTAGAAGCCACAGTCACCAGCATGTAAACGAGGAGCTCTTTCCCAGGATTGGAGATTTATCCAGTTCTATCCACATGTTCTGGCCTGCTGCTTCTGCAAGAATTGTCAGGTACTGGCCAAGGTCAAGAGACCTGTCTGTGCCCCAGAGACTGGGACTCAGCAAACTGGCAGAGGGAGGAAGTGATGCTGTGATCCCTTGAGCCAGCCAGGCTCATCAGACCCCAGAGGTGGAGGCAAAAATGGGGAGGGGGAAGAACGCTTAGAGGGAAAACAGTTGACATTTGAACAATGCAGGGGTTGGGGAGCAGACCCCCTGTGCAGTCAAAAATCTGCATGTTATTTTTGACTCCCCCAAACTTAACTACTAATAGCCTCCTGCTGACTGGAAGTCTTACTGATAAATGGTCAATTAACACGCATTTTGTATGTTATATACATATCCATATATATTTTATGCATTCGTGACATACCTTTTTCTTTCTTTTTTTTTTTTTATATTTCTAGGCTACATAGTTCATCATGAGCGTCTCCAAATTTTTGCAAATTTCCAAATTTTCAATGTATTTATAGAAAAAAATCCATGTATAAGTGGACCTGTGCAGTTCAAACCCGTGTTGTTCAAGGGCCAACTGTACCCAGATTTGCTTCATTGTGAAGCTCTCAAAATCATTCATTTTAATCACAGCCTTCTCCATGCAGCTTTTAATCAGTGGATCCATCCTTCCATTTAATAACGTCCTTAGCACTTTTTTTGGTGAGAATGCTAAAGGGATTGAGGAATAAAGAGACACCATGATGCTGTTGATTGCACAAAACAGTCAACATTTGAGAAATTTTAATAGATAAACAAATAAACAAATTTACATGTAACTCTTACACTCCCACACCATGTTTCACTCTACAGAGGCTCTGAGGTAGCTTACAAGAATATAAATAATATGATAAATAAGAGTTGAAATTTTAAATTATAGCATAGGAAAATATAGACATAATAAAGAGGTATGTCTGGTAGAAACCCAAGAGTTATATACGGTTCAATAAGGAAAAAGGATAACTATTAAAATTGGGGAGAGTTTCCTGTCCACCAAAATAAATCAGAAATATAATTTATTACACATATCACTGTTTTGATTCCTTTCCCTTGAATTATATTAATTCTTCAGGCTAAATGAAAATTTTCTAGTCAGTGGGTCTAAAATTTTTTCTTTCACATGGAGCATCATAGAAGAGACAAAGCAACAGCTTCAGCATCATGTCTGCAGTAATGCAGAAGTAGATTTGTGCAGTAGTTTCTTATAGCATTCATCAGTGTGAGCAGAGGGGCCATTTAAGAAAGACTCTTTTACAAATCAGTGAGCTGGAAGCCAGAGTGGCAGAAATCACTGCCACGGAACAGAATAAAGAAAAAAGAATGAAAAGAAATGAGGATAGCTTGAGAGACCTCTGGGACAACGTCAAACACACCAACATTCTCATTATAGGGGTCCCAGAAGGAGAAGAGGGAGGGAAAAGGCCTGAGAAAATATTTGAAGAGATAATAGCTGAAAAATTCTCCAACATGGGAAGGGAAACAGTCACCCAAGTCCAGGAAGTGCAGAGAGTCCCATAGAGAATTAACCCAAGGAGGAACACACTGAGACACATAGTAATCAAACTGACAAAAATTAAAGACAAAGAGAAAATATTAAAAGCAACAAGGGGAAAGCAACAGATAACATACAAGGGAATCCCCATAAGACTATCAGTTGACTTTTCAGCAGGAACCCTACGGGCCAGAAGGGAGTGGCACGATATATTTAAAGTGATGAAAGGGAAAAACCTACAACCAAGAATACTCTACCCAGCAAGGCTCTCATTCAGATTTGACAGGGAAATCAAAAGCGTTACAGACAAAAGCTAAAAGAATTCAGGAAAGGCTCTTTTGCTGCAGGAACTAAGTAATATGTAGTTCTCCAGTGGTTGGGTCTAATGTCCTCAAGTACATTTGGTGTACTCGGTGTACATCAGAATTATTTGCTAACTTGTTTAAAAATATATAGATACTTAGATTCAGTATCTTGCCATAGATTCAGACTCAGTGAATTGAAGTGGGCATCTGTATTTTTAATAATCTCCCCAGGTGCCCCTTATATCTGCCAAAGACTGAAAAACATTGGTCTGTTCTGGTCCTAGAACTTCTCTGGTTCCACCAGCTAAGGTCCTTCTCTGGGGCTTCTTTTTAGATTTGCTTAACATATTGAGACACTTTAGGTAATCGCTTCAAAAGATACCTCACTGGACCTCCCCAGGTAAACAACCAAATCAATAATCTCAAAACATTTAAAGCTTTACTTTTATATACCAGATCAGCAAGTACAAGGAAACTTCCCCCGTGTCTTGGATTCTAGCAGATTTAAGTTGTATAGCATGAATTAAAGTTGTATTCATTAAACACCAGGAAGGTAATTATGTTTGGGAATATATAAGTGCTTTCCCCCATGGGTAGGAAGAAAGGCATATTAGAATCTCTACTGGATTCATTTCCCTTTCTCCTGATAACTTTTCCCTTTCCAGGATGTTTTCTTTGTGTCTACATGGGGCTCCCAGTTCAGCAATTTGGCTGAAATAGCTGAATATGAGTCAGTTTGGTTAACAAAAAGTTAATTAAATTGGTTGCTTATTAATTAAATAAGTAGCACATACGTTTAACAAAAACTGGCCTCAAAAACCTACAAAATTATTACATGTGCACAAAAATTTTTCAATGAATCATTAAATATATTAGCAAAATATACACATTTAAATATCCATGAAGGAAGGTGGCTAATTAAATTATGTTGCATTCACAGGATGAACTAATATGCAGTCATTAAAAAGTAATCCATTCACCATAAAAAGGAACAAAGTACTAATATTTTGTGAATGAACCTCAAAAATATGATGCTAAGAGAGGGGAGTGATGTCAACAAAATGGCATGAGAGGATGTCCCCAGCCCATAACCACACACACAAATAACAATCTGGCAGCCATTCATGGACAAAAGTGCCTTTGTGGGAGCTTTGAGAACCAGATGGAAGGTTGCAAAAACCTAGTGAAGCCCAAGATCAAAGAGACCTGCTTTGAGAAGGCATGTCCATGTCCTGGTGGAAGGCTTGTTGAATGTGGTCACAGCTGCAGACTGAAAGGGGTCCCATTCCCTTGTGGACTCAGCTCTAGCTTCTCTTGGCCATTGTCCTGCAACCAGTCCTGACTGCCACCCAACCATGCCCCTGGTAAGAGGCTTGTTGACCTTGGTTCCAACTGAAGACTCTGAATCAGGCCCCAACGCTACCATGGTCCAGAGTCAGCCCTGCCTGCCCTGGGACCCAACAATGCCAGTCTGTACCCCTGGTATCAGGCCTACTGACCTCAGTCCTGACTCTGGACTCTGAAGTATCCCTGTGGCCAGCTCTAGCACTGCTGTACTGAAGTCTCAGACTCAGTTCTGCCTGCCCAGGAGTGGACCGAGGGACTTGGTGGGGGGGCACGTTCAGGGACCTGACAGGAGCCACACTCATCTGTGTCACTGGGAACAGGCTTGCCAGCCATGTACTCACCCATGGCCCCAGCATCAGCTACAGGACGAAGCTCCAGTCCCACTCAACTATGATCTCAGAAGCAGTCTCAGTAGGAGAAAGCCTTACCTGCTAAAACCAGTCTGTAAAGAGGTGTTTTCTTCTTCAAATGCACAGACATCAACGTAAGGTTACATGGATCATGAAAAAATCAGGCAAACATGACACCACCAAAGCAAACTAATAAAGCTCTGGTAACTGACCCCAAAGAAATATAGATCTATGAATTGCCTAACAAGGAATTCAAGATAATTGTCTTAAGGAAGTTCCGTGAACAGCAAGAAAACAGAGATGAGTCAACAAAATCAGGAAAACAATACATAAACAAAATGAGAACTTCCTCAAAGTGATGAAAATTATAAAAATAACCAAAGTATGGAATGGAAGAATACAATGAATGAAATGGAAAAAAATGCAATTGAGCTTCAACAGCACAGAAGAAAGAATGTGTGAAGAAAGTAGAAGAAAATATCAGTGAACTTGAAGACAGCTCATTTGAAGTTATCTAGTCAGAGAAGAAAAAAGAAAAAAAGAATTTAAAAATTGAAGAAAGCCTGCAGGATTTATGAGAATCATAAAGTAAATCAGTTTAGGCATTATGGGATTCTCAGAAGGAGAAGAGCAAGATAAAGGGGCAGAAAATTGATTTAAAGAAATAATGGCTGAAAACCCTAAATCTTGGGAGGAATATGGACATCCAGGTTCATGAAGGTCAAAACTCCCCAAACAGGATCAATGCAAAGAAGATTACACCAAGCCATGTTATAATTAAAAAGTATCAAAAGTCAAGGACAAAGAGAATTTGAAAGCATCAGGAGAAAAGTGACTTGTCACATACAAGGGAACCCTGTAAGTCTACCAACAAATTTATCAGCAGAAACCTTGCTGTCAGGAGAGAGTGGGATCATAGATTCAAGTCCTAAAAGACAAAATTGTCAACCAGGAATATTACTCCCAGAAAAGCTATCCTTCAGAAATGAAGGAGAGATAAAGACTTTCTCAGATAATCAAAAGCTGAGGGAGTTCATTATCACCAGACCTGCCTTACAAAAATGTTAAAGGGATTTCTTCCAGTTGAAACAAAGGGGTATTAATTAATAACATGAAAGTGTATGAAAATATAAAACTCACTGGTAAAGGTAAGCGTATAGCCAAGTTCAGAATACTCTAATAGGGTATTGGTGGTATGTAAATCACTTATAACTCTAGTATAAAAGTTAAAATTTGAAAATATTAAAGATATATATTCAATAATTTGTTCATGGATATACAACATAAAAAGACCTAATTTGTGACATCAATAATACAAATGGGGGGGGAGAAAAGTGTAGAGTTTTGTACATGATTCAAGTTATCAGATTAAAATAGACTGTTATAGCCTATTATGTTATTTTATGTATGCCTCATGGTAACCACAAAGAAAAAAATCTCTAGCAGATACACAAAGATAAAGAGAAAGAAATCAAAACATACCACTACAAAAAAATTATCAAATCACAAAGGAAGATGGCTAGAGAGGAAGAAAGGCACAAAAGAACTACAAAACATTCAGAAAACAACTAACAAAATGGCAATAGTAAGTCCTTACCTACCATTAATTGCTTTAAGGATATATGGATTAAATTCTCCAATCAAAAGACATACAGTGACTGATTGGGGGAAAAAAAACCCACTAGATCCAACTATATGCTTTCTACAAGAGACTCACTTTTGCTTTAAAGAAAAACATCAGCTGAAAGTCAAGGGATGGAAAAAGATATTCCACGTAAATGGTAACCAAAAGGGAGCAAGAGTGGCTATATTTATATCAGACAAAATAGCTTTTGAGTCAAAAACTGTCACAAGAGACAAAGAAGGTCATTATATAATGATAAAAGGGTCAATTCAACAGGAAGATACAAAATTATAAATATATATGCAACCAGCATCAAAGTACCTACATGTATGAAAGCATTCTTTAAAGGTAACCTGGACTTGGAAAAATACATAAGGAACTGAACTCAGTACCGAGGAAAGAACACCACATGGTGAGTCAGGCGGCCTGGGGTCTGGCTCCGTGGGTTGACACTGGAAAGACCTTTAGCCCCTCTAGGCTTTGGTTGCTGTATTATTCAGGCTTCTCCAGAGAAACAGAATCAATAGGAGATATATATTACATGTATAATATGTACATACATATATATAAAATAATCATATACATATGAAGTCATATAGGAATGGCTCATGAGATTATGGAGGCTGAAAAGTCCCATGACCTGCCATCCGCAAGCTGGAGAACCAGGAAAGCCAATGCTGTAATTCAGTCCAAGTCCAAAGGCATGAGAACCAGGAGCGCTGGGGTCTCATGGCAGGAGAAGGATGACCCAGCTCAAGACATGAAAACAAATTTGCCCTTCCTCTGCCTTTCTGTTCTGTTTAGGCCCTCGATAGATTGGATGATGCCCGTCTTCATTGGTGAGGGTGATCTGCTTTACTCAGTCTACTGATTCAAATGCTATTCTTTTCCAGAAACATCTTCACAGACACACCCAGAAATAATGTTTTACCAGCTATCTGGGCATCCCTTAGCCCAATGAAGTTGACATAAAATTAACCATCACAGTCTCCTTTCTTGTAAAATGATAAAGTTGAAATTAAATGATCTATAAAATTTGCTCTTTCTGGAGCCAACATTCATTCTGTGATTCTACTTCTAACTCCACTGCCCATTCTACTTCTAACTCCTGCTGGCCCCGATCCTGACTCTTCCCCCCTTGTACCTTTCCTATGTCCACTGTAGTTGAGAGCCTTGCACATTTGCGACAGCAGTTGCCATGCTGTTGCCTGAGACTGCTACATCTGCTCACTCCTCTGGGCATGCTGACTTTTTTTTAAAATTTATTTGTTTGTTTTTATTTTTGGCTGCGTTGGGTCTTCGTTGCTGTGCGCGGGCTTTCTCTGGTTGTGGCGAGCAGGGGTTACTCTTTGTTGCAGTGCGTGGACTTCTCATTGTCGTGGCTTCTCTTGTTGCAGAGCATGGGCTCTAGGCGCGCAGGCTTCAGTAGTTGTGGCACGCGGGCTCAGTAGTTGTGGCACGTGGGCTCAGAAGTTGTGGCTCGCGGGCTCCAGAGCGCAGGATCAGTAGTTGTGGCACGTAGGCTTAGTTGCTCCGTGACATGTGGGATCTTCCCGGACCTGGGCTCGAACCCGTTTCCCCTGCATTGGCAGGCAGATTCCTAACCACTGTGCCACCAGGGAAGCCCCGTGCTGACTTTTTGTTCTTTACAGGTGTCTGTGAGAGGAGACAGGCCCATGGATTGATCAGGCAGCCCTTGCTCTGCCGACCCAAAGCCTGCTGCTTGGAAAAATCACAGGTAAAGCCTCTGACAGCATCATTAGTGTGAGTCAGTGTGCTGTTGTTCAGGCCCAGTATAATGGGGGGAGTGAAGGGTGTAATTTGCTTGAACACATACATTCTCCTGCAGAGTAATTACTTTGCAGCCCACATACTTTTAGGGGGCCAGAATTCCTCTTGAACCAAGCACAGCCTTCCTTGTCATATTCTGTCTGAAGAAAGACAGCTTCTCCATGGTCTGAGATGGAAGGTTGAGAAACACATGGAAAAACAAATAATGCAGAGAGGCAGGATGTTTTTTTTTGCATCATGTGCTGCTCAAAGGCTTTCTTTGCCATTGGGCGGAGTAGACACCCACATAGTTCATTGTTTTGGACTTTGGTACAAGCCCAAACAGGAGACCTGTCTAGCTTCCAAGCAAGTCAGTTTATCCAAAGCACAGTTCTCCTGATGGCATATGAGACTCTCACCTGTACGTGTGTCTCCCAACCTTTGGAACCATGCCCAAGGTTCCTCCCCAACCCTGGTCTGTTATCACCTCTGCTCTATGTTATGAATCTTGACTTGGAAAAACATATAGGGAGCTGAACTCACCATAGAGGAACGAGCACTACATTACATGGCGAGTCAGGGTGCCTGGGTCTTGGTCTGTGAGTTGAACTTGGAAAAGCAGTTAGCCACCCCAGGCCCTGGTTTCCTCTCTTGCAAAATGATAAGGTTGGAATAAACAACCTGTAAAATTTGCTCTTTCTAGAGCCAACATCCTGTGGTTCTATTGCTACCTCCATTGACCCAGGTGTCCTGCTGACCTTGACTCTCCCCCCTTGTCCCTTTCCTATGTCCACTTATTTGAGAGGGCTGGATATTTGAAGACACTGAAGACGTACCACCATGGTTTCAGTGATTTAACATAATTCAACATGCAAGTACAAAAAATACCAGCCCAGGGCTTCCCTGGTGTTGCAGTGGTTAAGAATCCTCCTGCCAATGCAGGGGACACAGTTTCGAGCCCTGGTCTGGGAAGATCCTACCTGCTGCGGAGCAACTAAGCCCATGCGCCACAACTATTCAGCCTGCGCTCTAGAGCCTGCGTGCCACAACTACTGGCCCACCTGACACAACTACTGAAGCCCGCGCGCCTAGAGCCCATGCTCCGCAACAAGAGAAGACACCCAATGAGAAGCCCACATACCACATGAAGAGTAGTCCCCGTTCGCCGCAACTAGAGAAAGCCCACACGCAGCAACGAAGACCCAATGCAGCCAAAAATAAATAAATAATTCAAACAAACAAAAAAACAAAAAATATCAGCCCAGTGAAATTATTACAATTACGCTTTCTTTACTGTTCATATAGTAATGAATATTGGGTTTCTGCTTTGGGCCTAGCTTGGCACTGGGCTCTCTGAGGTATATCTAAGGAGAATGCAATGTGGCCCCTGTTATACAGAATCTAAGGTTCCCTTGAAGATATTCAACCCTCATGATTTGAGCATTAATATGTGGGCTGACACATGAGAATAAAAGAAGCTCAAAGATTCACGTGGACAGAGGTGGAGAGAAGTATTTGGGAAGCAAGTATTTGGGGTTGAGGTTGGAGCTTCGAGGATGGGTGGGATCTGGATGGGCAGAAAGAACCACAGAAAGAGGGGGAGGAGCAGAAGTCACCGGCGTTGAGGGGAGGTGAAGACCCTGTGCTATTTGGAGCAGAAATTACATGTTGGAAATGAGGTAAAGTAAGAGAGAGGGGGTTATAATCATGCACATAAAGCAGTTGACTCATTAAAGAATTCTTCGTCTGGGTTATCTCGTTTAATGCTTATAACGTTCCTCTGAGGGATGGCCTCTGAGTGATCTTGTTATCTCTTTTGTATAGGTGAAGAAACTGTGACTCAGAGAAGTTACATAACTGGTCAACAGTCACAGAGCTAATGCAAGAGGCGAGGCAGAAACCCATGGCTTCCGAATTTAAGTCCAAGTTCCCTTTCTTCTGCAATGCTTTGAGAGTCAGATTATAGTGGGCCTTAACTGATAGGCCAGATATCAGGAGGAAAGGCCTGAGATTCTAGACTCACAAAGGTTATCATCATAACTTCCATTTTCTCATGTTGTCCCAACAATTTTTACCTGTTTGCCTGACTCAGCATAGAGCCATGGCTTTCTGAGAGGAACAGTTGGAGGGCAGACAGGGCAGAGCACATGTCCAAAGTGAGGGACTGGTCTGGCTAGGAATTTTGAGGTAGACTGGAGCAACAGTGGAGGAGAAAAACTCAGCTGGAGGAAGTTCATTCATGGAGAACTTACCACTTCAAGATTCTTTTCACATATTAAATATTTTATTGAGTACCTACTATGTGCTAGGCGCTATGCCTGGTACTACTTTTTCTTCTTTAATGTTGCCATTCCAACAATGCCTCACCATCTTACAACAGTTTCCCTCTGTGTCCTTCTACTGTTCTGACCTTCAGTTATAAATTCATTTGCTGATCACCTACAACATAACAATCCCTGTGTTAGGCTTAGAGGAAACATACACACTAAAGATAGGCTTCCCACTTCTGGTACAGGAATGAAAAAATTAAATAATGGGATAGAGTTAAAAACAGAAGGCTCTGAAACAGACACAAAATGAATATTGAAATTTGATACATAATTGGAATGGCATTTAAAATCATTGGATAGTGCTGAGATAACACACAATTTGGAAGGACTTGAACTTGGATCCCTACCTGTACAATAGATAGATAGATAGATAGATTCTGGATGGACTAAAGAGTTAAATATAAAGAAGAAAAACCATAAGAAGAAATTGGAAGACCATGTTTCTCTTCTCTTTGGATGGGAGAGATTTTTCTAAGCATAAAAGCAAGGGAAGAAATCATATAAAAATATCAATAGATCTAACTTCACATTTTATAAAAAAAGGTAACACAAAGAAAAACACTATAAACAATACTGATGGAGGTCTTTCAGGGCAATTTGATGCTGTGAGTTCACGGCTGAATGATGTTCTGTGCTAGAAACTCAGCAATGATGGATAAAAACAAAAGGGAAAACTAAAAGATAGATTGGGGCTCAAGTACAAGATAAATGTCTTCGTGGATTGGACACAGCAGAAAAACAAGCTGAAGCCATGGGCTTGCTGGACCCTGGGTCCAGAATCAGGCTGAGAGTGGGATATCTAAGCTAAAATCACTGCTCTGTTTGAAAACAGTCACTGAAGAGAGGCTTATGAACATCACAAAAGGAGGCTGAAAGCAAAATGCTACAAAAATGCTGCTGAAGGAAAACATCTCAGATCATACATCTGATAAGGGACTTGTGTCTAGATTACATAAAGAACTCTTACAACTCAACAGTAAAAAGGCAAATAACACAATTACACATGGACAAAGGATTTGAATAGGCATTTCTCCAAACAAGATACTCAAGTGGCCAATAAACACATGAAAAGGTGCTCAACGTCCCTCATTAGTCATTTGAGACAGGCAAATCAAAACCACGATGAGATACGCTTCACACCCATTAGGATGGCTCTAATAAAAGAGACGCGGATAATAACAAGTGTTGACAAGGATGTGGAGGAAATGGAATCCTTGTACATTGCTTGAGGGAAAGTCAAATGGTACAGCTGCTATGAAAAACAGGTTGGCAGTTCCTCAAAAAGCTAAACCTAAAATTAGCATATGACCAAGTAATTCCACCCCTAGGTATATACCCAAGGTATAAATGCCCATGTAAAAACTTGTACTGAAATGATCATAGCAGGTGCTATGGACTGCATTGTGTTCCCCCCCAAATTCATATGATGGAAGCCCTAATCCCCAGTGGGATGGAATATGGCGGTGAGGTCTTTGGAGATAATTAGATTTAGATAAGATCATGAGGGTAGGGCCTCTCTGATGGGATTAGTACCCTCATAAGAGACACCAGGAGAGCTTGCCCGTGAGCTCTCTCCCTCAGCCCCCTCCCCAGCCCCATTCTCTCTCTCTGTGCCATGTGAGGACACAGCAGGAAGGTGGCCATCTGCAAGCCAGGAGGGCAGTTTTCACCAGAACCCAACCATGCACGCACCCTGATCTCAGAATTCCGGCCTTCAGAACCATGAAAAAGAAATTTCTTGCTTCAGCCACTTAGTACAGAGTATTCTGTTATGGCAGCCTGAGCTAAGACAGATTTTAATAACAGACAGATCTGTCTTCTGAGCTAAGACAGATTTTAGTACAAAGAAGTGGGAGTGCTGCTGTAACAAATAGCTAAACACATGGAAGCCACTTTGGATCTGGGTAATGGGTAGAGGCTAGAAGAGCTCTGAGGTCCATGCTAGAAATATGGATGTTATGATTCTGACACTCATTCCAATGTGTGGGGTTTTTTTTACCCACACCAAGCAATTCTCTGACACAGCAGGGTGTCCCACAATTTAACTCAATGCTGATACTATCTACCTGGAAATAGAATCAGATCTCACAGGTTAAGGGCTCAGTTCCACAAGACTGCTCACAATTCAGATACCAATCACAGGTCTAGATTTTTACCTGCGCTTCTAACCAACTGGCTGTAAATCAGAGGTTCCCATGACCCCCTCCTTGGGTTTGATTAATTTGCTGGAGTCAACCACAGAATTCAGGAAACCAGTTCATGCACTAGATTACCAGTTTATTATAAAAGATATTAAAGGAGACTAATCAACAGCCAGATGAAGAGATACATAGGGTGAGATCCTGAACAAAGGAGCTTCTGTCCTCATGGAGACTGGGGCCTGGCATGGTGGCATATAGATGCATTCTGGTTTATCAACCTGGAAGCTCTCTGAACCCCATCCTTGTGGGTTTTTATGCAGGCTTCATTACATGGGCATAATTGATTAAATCATTAGCCATTGGCAGTTGAGCTAGATCTCCAGCCCCTCTTCCCTCCCCGATGTCCAGGGATGGGACTGAAGTTCTAATCCTCTAATCACATGGTTGGTTCTCTGTTGGCTGGCCCCCATCCTTTGGTTACCTAAGAGCTTTCCAAAAGTCACCTAGTTAACATAAAAAAGACACCTTTATAGCTCTCATCACTCAGGACATTCCAAGGGTTTTAGGAACTCTGTTCCAAGAACAGGGATGAGGACGAAATAATGTATTTCTTATTACAAATCACAGTATCACAGATGTTAATGGTGATTCTGGTGAGGACTGATAGAAATGCAGAACATGATATTGAAACTGGAGGAAAGGCAATCCTTGCTTTAAAGTGGTAAAGAACTTGGCTGAACTATGTTCTAGAGTTTTGTGGAAGGTAGAACTTGTGAGTGATGAAATTGGAGATTTAGCTGAGGAGATCATTCTAAGCAAAGAGTAAAAGGAGCAGCTTTGTTCTTCCTGATTCCTTACAGGAAAATACAAAAGGAGAGAGATGCATTGAAGAAGGGATTGTTAAGCCAAAAGGAACCAGAACTTGAAGATTTGGGAAAGTCTCAACCTATACATATTGCAAAACATGAGAAAACTTTGTTCTGTAGAGAACACTAATGGTATGATGGAACAAGCATTTGATAAAGAGATCATGGGTGCACTCAGGGATATAATCAGCTATCTCAGGAGAGGCAAAATAAATAAATAAATAAATAGAGATGGTACTATCCCAGCAAAGACACTGCCAGTCTGAACTAACATGGACAGAGAAAGTGGGATGGAATGAAGGAAGGCTGTCCTACTTCTTGGATTCTACAGAACTAGACCATTGAGATATTCAACGATGAACATGCACGATTCTTCATAAAAAAAGAAAGAATGACCTTAAAGGCAATTCAGAGATCATCAGGACTGCCTCCTTGGTTTCAGAGTGAGGTCTCTGCCTCAATTTCAACTGGCTGGACAGCCTCCACTAGGTGGAGGGTGGGACTGCCCAGAACCTTGGAGCCAGGACCTCTGCCTGCAGAGCTGAGGAGGCATGATTGCCACCTGAATGTATCATAAAGGCAGGAAGATGGGCTATCAGGCCAAAGAGGATCATTCATAAGCCTAAAGATGGAATTCGCCTCGCTAGGTTTTGGACTTGCTTGACCCCTTCATTCTTTCCTATTTCACCCTTTTAGAGTGTGGATGCCGATCCAGTCCCACAATTATATTGCACATAATTTGTTCGGTTTCACAGGTTCACAGGTGGAAAGGAAGTTTCCTTGAATGTGATGATATTTAGATAAGTCTTCAGACTTTAGACTTTAGACTTTAGAGTTAATGCTGGAATGAATTAAAGATTGGGGGCCTGTGTAAGGTGAAATGAATGTATTTTGCATGTGAGAAAGTGTTTGAACAGCAGCATTAAGAAGTAATTTGCAAGAAGAGGAATACTAACGACTTATGAACTTATGAAAGCAAGTTCAACATCACTGCAAAAATGAAGACTGAAGCAGCAATGAAGTACACTTTTTTTACTACCAAATTCTAGGAATTTACCCTTAGGAAGTGGCCAGGAATTCTATAAAGCTTTATTTTCAGGACCGTTATTCATGGTTCATTAGAGTGGTGAAAAATAGACAGCAATAAAGTGCATGCCTCTGTCCAAGCCAGCTATCAATATCTACGAGAAATATTTGATTCATTTTATCCCTTTACTCCCCATCACCAAATACTGGTAGTTCTGCTTACTAAATGCAGTGTCACACATTTCTGCTTCACATTTTAGCATCTGTGAAATTGGGATGTGTCTTACAGCCACTGCCGGCCAGGGGGCAGTCATGATGCAATTGTCATTGTCTAAACTTGTTCATCAAAACTTGTGAAATAAATAGGTGTCACACTCTTCTCATAAACGCTGTAAATGCTATATAAACTTTATATGAGCAAACAAGCTCAGAAATGCACATTCACCTCAAAAGTACCATCTTAGTACAAGTTAGAGCAAATTAAGATGAATCTAAGCAGGTTAAGTGAAACCAATGTCAAAATCACACATTTAGGGCTTCCCTGGTGGCGCGGTGGTTGAGAGTCTGCCTGCCAGTGCAGGGGACACGGGTTCGTGCCCTGGTCTGGGAAGATCCCACATGCCGCAGAACAGCTGGGCCCGTGAGCCACAACTACTGAGCCTGCGCGTCTGGAGCCTGTGCTCCGCAACAAGAGAGGCCGCGATAGTGAGAGGCCCGCGCACCGCGATGAAGAGTGGCCCCCACTTGTCACAACTAGAGAGAGCCCTTGCACAGAAACGAAGACCCAACACAGCCATAAATAAATTAATTAATTAATTTAAAAAAAAATCACACATTTATATCTAAGGTAACTTCCTAAGGTGACATAGAACAAATCTAAGTGAAACTAAGCAGACTGAAATAAGCAAGAAATGACACATTTAATGCAAATGAAATAGGAGTTAGAGTGAGTTTAGACAAAACTAAGCAGTTTGTGTCAAAGAAGCTCAGAATCTATCATTCTTCTTTTTAATTTTTTAAAAATTTTATTTTATTTATTTATTTTTGGCCTCATTGGGTCTTCATTGCTTTGCGTGGGCTTTCTCTAGTTGCGGCGAGCAGGGGCTACTTTTGGTTGCAGTGTGCAGGCTTCTCACTGCGGTGGCTTCTCTCGTTGCAGGGCACAGTCTCTAGGTGTGCAGGCTTCAGTAGTTGTGGCACGTGGGCTCTAGAGCACAGGCTCAGTAGTTGTGGCACACAGGCTTAGTTGCTCTGCGGCATGTGGGATCTTCCCGGACTAGTGCTCGAACCCGTGTTCCCTGCGTTGGCAGGCAGGTTCTTAACCACTGCGTCACCAGGGAAGCCCTATCATTCTTCTTAAAACCAGTTCCTCATGAGGCTTTAGAGCAAGTTCTAGTTGATACTAAACAGTTTATATGCCAAGCTCAAAATCACTTGTTCACATCAAACAAAAGTCCTTCCTGCTCATTAGAACTAATCAATATGCAACTAAACAGTTTATATTAAATCAAGTGCAGACTCAAACATTCTTCTCAAAAGTAACATCTTAGGATGAGTTAGAGTGTATGTCGTTGAAAATAAGCTGTATACGTGAAACAAAGCTTAAAGTTCCTCATTCATTTCAAACAAAACTCCTAAGCTTCATAAACTTTTTATGTGCAGATAAGACAGAAGAAATGTTCCTTGCCCTGGTTATCAAGGGGTCATTGGATTCAGTGACCATTTGCTGCCCACCCCTTGAAAGTCAGATTTGGGTTGTTTTGGATGAAAAGGATAATCTTAGCAGCTCCTTGGGGAAAGCATTTTAGGGACACATTAAGGAGGATTTGAAGGTGCTCTAAAGGAATGTACAAACAGTGATGGGACAAAAAGTTAACACCCTCATTGTGTAAAGGGCTACAGAAAATCTGTAAGAAAAAACTGCAAGTCTCCAGTAGAGGAATGGGCCAAGAACAGCGAGCTCACAAAGGGGGAAATACAGTCAGCCAAGAAATATTTGAAACATCTATAACCTCGAAGGAAATCAGAAAATGCAACTAGGACAAGAAATTAATTTTGCCTCTCTGGATTTCCAAGATTGAAATGATAAACTCTCCATTGTTGCTTAGGTTACAGTAAAACAGGAACTGTTATGTCCTCCTCCTGGGAGGGTTCATGGAAGCAGCCTTTCTGGAAAGCCATTTGCCAGCATGTGAAAGGAGCCTTAGACACATCCACACCTTGCTTATTTATGCAAAAATAAAAAATATGGGAAGGATAAACCAAAAAGTAAACAAATCGGTTACCTATGGAGGAGGGAGAAGTATAAAGAAGGGGAAAGAGGAAGGAAATCTTAGGGACAGGGAGCAAATGACCCTTCTGATATACGTACCTTTTATATAGCTCTGAATTTTAGAAACATTGTAATGCTTCACATACCCCCAAATTAATGATTAAAAATCAGCCAGGAAGTAGAGAGACCCCAAACAGAATACAGATAGCAACAAATGAACCTAATTACATTACAAATGATTAACTACACTGAACATAGTGGGGAAGAGAGGAATTAACCTTAGTAACTTTGGAAAATAGGATTTTGACTAGATATTGCAAGACTAAAGACCCAAAGAACAGTAAACATACTGTGCTCAAATTGGTAAGTGTGTTCCTCTCATGGGTGTAGGCTAATAATTCTGAAACCACTTTATGTGTATACTAGGATGGAATAAATAAATAAATATGTTGTAGATAGTATCTGCAGGGCTTCTCACTGTCAGAGAAAGAAGTTGCAAATAAGGAAAGGGGGAAGGTAGAATTAACCCTGTGGTTTGGGATTGCAGTCAGAGGTATCAGTATGAACTCATAGTTCTCAGACAGAAAAATGCAGAAATAAGCATAAAGGTATTTGTATGTGTGGATTAGTATAGCTTCACAGACTGTCTAGCTATGTCCACTGAGAAGGCCTAGAGACAATGACAACCTAGTAGCAATGAGGATACTTAGCAACCAGATTTTCATTTCTAAATACCCAATGAAAGGAACCAGGACTTGTCAAAGAATTGGATGATTCCAGAGCTGGGGCAGGGAAAAATGCAAGATGAACTTGGAGCATCTTGTGTTGCCAGAAATTAAGGAAGTACTCAAAAAGAAAGAAGACACTGAAGGAGCCCCTAATAGCCAAAGCTCGAACAAGTGAAGCAGCAAAATAAATAACTATATTGTTGGATTTTAACCCATAGAGTGAAAAACAAAGAAACAAAGGAACAACAAAAAGAAAAACCTTGAGTCTATATTGAAACAAAAAAATAATTGAATAAATAAATTAATAGGAGTAAAGGGATAACTCCTCTTTATAGAATTTCAATTCATAAATGTAAAAGGAATGAAGAGAATTTTAAAAAAATTATTAGGCAAACACCACAGTAATAATTGTAAGCAAGTTCTACCAACCGATGCTAAAATTAGTAGGAAAAAATGGACATTATTTGTATTTCCATACACTAACAATGAACAATCTGAAAAGGAAATTTTTTAAAAATTCAATTTATAATAGCATCAAAAAAGAATAAAATGCTGGACTTCCCTGGTGGTGCAGTGGTTAAGAATCCGCCTGCCAATGCGGGGGACATGGGTTCGATCTCGGGTCTGGGAAGATCCCATATGCCTCAGAGCAACTAAGCCTGTGCGCCACAACTATTGAGCCTGTACTCCAGAGCCCGCACGCTGCAACTGCTGAGCCCATGTGCTGCAACTTCTGAAGCCCATGCGCCTAGAGCCTGTGCTCTGCAACAAGAGAAGCCACTGCAATGAGAAGCCCGCACACTGCAACCAAGAGTAGCCCCCGCTCGCTGCAACTAGAGCAAGCCCATGCGCAGCAACAAAGACCCAATGCAACCAAAAATAAATAATAAATAAAATTAAAAAAAAAAAGAATAAAATGCTTTGCAGTAAATCTAACCAAGGAGGTAAAAGACTTGTACACTGAAAGCTATTAAAACGCTGCTAAAAGAAATTAAAGAAGACACAAATAAATGGAAAGATATCCATGTTCGTGGATTGGAAGACTTAACATTGTTGAGATGTCCCTACAACCCAAAGCAATCTACAGATTGAATGCAATCCCTATCAAAACTTCAATGGCATTTTTTTCCAGAAATAGAAAAATTTATCCCAAAATTCATATGGAATCTCAAAGGACCCAGAATAGCCAAAATCATTTTGAAAAAGAAGAATAAATTTGGTGGACCCACACTTCCTGATTTCAAAACATTACAAAGCGACACTAATCAAAACAGTGTGGTTCTGGCATAAAGACAGACATATAGACCAATGGAATAGAATAGAGAGTCTAGTAACAAATCCTTGTGTATGTGGTCAGATGATCTTTGATAAGAGTATCAAGACCAGTCAACAAGGAAAGAACAGTCTCTTCAACATATGATGTTGGGGAAACTGGATGCAAAAGAATGAAGTTGGGCCCTTATCTTATACACTGTATAAAAGTTAACTAAAAATGAGTTAAAGACCTAAATGCAAGATTTAAAACAATAAAACTCTAAAGGAAAACATAAAGGAAAACCTTCATGACATTGGACTTGGTAATGATTTCTTAGATATGACACCAAAATCACAGGCAACAAAAGCAACAATAGACAAATGGGACTATATCAAACTTAAAAACTTTTGTGCAAAGGACACAGTCAATAGAATGAAAAGGCAACCTACAGAATGGGAGAAAATATTTGTCAATCATATATCTGATAATGGGTTAATACTCAGAATATATAAAGCACTACAACTCAACAAAAAACAACAACAAAAAATCAAATAAACCAGTTAAAAAAATGGGCAAAGGACTTGAATAGACATTTCTCCAAAGATGATATACGAATGATCAACAGCGCAGATGGCTATTATTAAAAAACAAACAAAAAAACTGGAAAATAACAAGTGTTGACAAGAATGTGGAGAAATTGGAACCCTTGTGCACTGTTGGTGGGATTGCAAAATGGTGTGACTGCTATGGAAAACGGTATGGGATGTTCCTCAAAAAATTAAAAATAGAACTACCACATGATCCTGCAATCCACTTCTGTGTATATGGATCCCAACAAATTGAAATCAGGGTCTTGAAGAGATATGTGCACACCCATGTTCATAGCAGCATTATTCACAATAGCCAAGAGGTGGAAGCAATCCAAATGTCCATCAACAGATGAATGTATAAACAAAATGTGGTATATACAAATAATAGAATATTATTCAGTCTTAAAAAGGAAGGAAATCCTGTCACATGCTACAACATGGGTGAAACTTGAGGACCTTATGCTAAGTGAAATAAGCCAGTCACAAGACAAGTACTGTATGATTCCACTTACATGAAATATCTAAAATAGTCAAATTCATAGAAACAGTGAGTAGAATGTGGTTACCAGGAGCTGGGGGAAGCAGGAAGAGGGGAGTTGTTACTTGATGGGTATAGAGTTTCAGATTTGCAAGGAAAAAAAGTTCTGGAGTTCTGTTTCACAACAATGTGAATGTACTTTACTGAACTGCACACTTGAAAGTGTTTAAGATGGTAGCTTTCATGTTGTATGTTTTTTACCACAATAAAAATAAATAAAATTTTGATAAGAAACAGGATATTTGCATAGACTGAAAGAATCTCCTCTCACCTGAATACTTATTAATTACAAAGGGAAAAATAGTAACTTTACAGTGGGGAAAACCAGCAGACACCAGACATCACCTTAACCAAGTGATGATCAAAGTTAACACCACCAAAAATGACTTACCACCCTCGTGAACCCGCTCATTTAATGAACTGAGAAGGGCACAACATCATTTCTGTAGTTTTCTTGCCACAAATGCACAACTTCAATCTAACCATGAGAAACCATCAGACAAACTCACATTTAAGGACATTCTACAAAATACCTGACCAGTGCTCTTCAAGAGCCTGAAGTTCATGAAAGACAAAGCAAGGCTGAGGAACTGTCACAGATTGGAGGAAACAGAAAATGATAACTAGATACAGTGTATAACCCTGGACTGGATCCAGGACCAGAAAAAATGTTTTCACATTAGTGGAGAAACTGGTGAAATTGGAATAGACTCTATAATTTAGTTAATAGTATTCTTCCAGTTTCTAAATTTTGATAACTGTCCTCTGGTTACACAAGGTATTAACATTAGGGGAAGCTGGATGAAAGGCTTATAGGAACGCTCTGTATTATTTCTGCAACTTCTCTGTAAGTCTAAAATTATCCCAAATTACAATTTTAAAAATATCCATACATTGGGGGAAAAACGAGGAGTTCCTTTCCCAACAATCTTTCCTGAATAAATAATCTGAAATATAAAAGTGTTTATTTAAAAAGATGTTTATCATAGCATTATTCATAATGATTTTAAAAATCAGAAACAATCTGTCTGTTCATAAACATGGTGATGGTTGGTAAATTATGATCTCCTCTGGCATCTCAACTTTAAATACAACTGGTATGTTGACAATATCCAGATATACGTCTCTGCTCACAGAGTGGACTGCTGGCTTTGCATCTCCACTTAGAAGAAGGTCTAAGAGGCATATCAAGTTAGTATGGCTGATAGAGTATTCTCAACTCCTTCCCAAGCCCAACCCTTGTCTTCCTTGTGGCTTAGGGGAAAACATACAAGGCATCCTGGATTCCTTTCTTTTCCTTGTCTTCCATACTTTCTGCATAAGCAAGTCCCTTTGCTCTCCCTCCAAAACACACCACTGGTCCATTTACTTCTCTTCGGCACCACTGCTCCTCCTGATGCAAACCATCGTTGATCTCCCCGTGCTCTGGGGAGCACAGGCTCCCAATGGATCTCCCTGTTTTCTCTCTTGCCCTCTCTCGTCATTCTCCATGCAGCTGTCTGAATGATGCTAAAAGACATCCATCAACCTGTTCTTTCTCTGTCTAAAGCCCTCCAATGATTCCCCACTGCACTTAAAGCCCGACTTCCTTACCATCTTCTGCCAGGTCCTATAGGAGCCTGCCAGGCTTTCATCTAGGAGTAATAACCTCTCCACTCCTTTCTCCTGCGCTCTGGCCACAGTGGCCTCATTTAGTTTCTTGAACAGCAAGCTCCTTTCCTCCTCCAGGCCTCTACTCTTCCTTCATCCAGAAGGCTCTGTGCCTAAAGCTTCTCCTAGCTGTTTCCTTCTTGTCATTCAGGGCTTGAACCAGAAGCCGTCACCTCTCTGAGAGGCCTGCTTTGACCACTTGACACAAAGCAGTCCCCACCCCATCCCACCATCACTCCCTATGCTCACGATGTCTTTTAATGACTTCTGAAAACTAGTAATAATAATCTAAGATGATTTTGTTCATGGATTTACACAGCATTCTGCCTCCCTTCTCTAAAATGTAATCATCGTGAGAGTAGTTGAGTCGTATTTTGAAAAATTTCGGATCTACAGAGAAGTGGAAAGAATAGCACATACACCTAAGTTTCACCAAATGTTAACATCACATCACATTATCTCGATCTCTTTCTCTTTACACACACATGCACACACGCACTTTGTTTCCTTAACCATTTGAAATAAGTTGCAGACATCACGGCTCTTCATCCCTGCATACTTCCTCATGCAACCTAACAATAATGACATTTCTCTGCACACTATCGATATCATCATCACACTCAAGAAAGTTAATAATTCTATAACATCATCTTATATACAGCCTCAATTTGTCCAACTGTCCTAAAGATGTCTTTTATGTCAATTTTATTTTTTTCCCCCTGGTTCAGGATCAAATCTAGTGCCAAGCATTGCATTTGGTTATGTCTGTTTAGTCTCTTCCACTCACCCTGCCTCTTACTTTTTCATGACGTTGATTTTTTTAAAAAATAAATTTATTTATTTTTATTTTTGGCTGCATTGGGTCTTCGTTACTGCGCACGGGCTTTCTCTAGTTGCAGCGAGCGGGGTCTGCTCTTCGTTGAGGTACGCGGGCTTCTCATTGCGGTGGCTTCTCTTGTTGCAGAGCACGGGCTCTAGGCACGCGGGCTTCAGTAGTTGCGGTACGCAGGCTCAGTAGCTGTGGCTTGCGGGCTCTAGAGCGCGGGCTCAGTAGTTGTGGTGCACGGGCTTAGTTGCTCCGCGGCATGTGGAATCTTCCCGGACCAGGACTCGAACCCATGTCCCCTGCATTGGCAGGCGGATTCTTAACCACTGCGCCACCAGGGAAGCCCCAAGACATTGACTTTTTTGAAGAGCTTGTGCTCTTCAAAGAGCCCCCAGAGCCTGTCTGTCTGACAGCATGCACTGCACTCTGAAATTGTCAGATTACTTCCTTATGGTGTCAACTGACTATATCTTCTGTTTTCTTTCAGCTAGAGGTTAACTCCAGAGCCCCACTGTACAATATGGTGGCTACTGGCCCCATGTAGCTATTGGGCCCTTGAAATGTGGCTAGGGTGACCGAGGAACTGAATTTTAATTTTTATTCAGTTTTAATTAATTTATATTTAAATTTTAAAAAAATGGATACTCCTTACATTCATTGGGAACTTTCAAAGTAACATCACATAGTCACAATCACATAACTCACATATGTGGATCTATTTTTTTCACTGTATGCTATGAACTCTGATTTGAGATCTGCTTCAGGTGTAAAATAGAAACTGAATTTTGAGGACTTGGAAATGAAAAGGAATCCATCCATCCATCCATCCACAAAATCTGAATTCAAGTCGTGGTTAAGAAATGTAGTAACACACACACTCAAACACAATTTAAAAAGCTAGAGAGGCACAGGAAGGCAAAGGCAGGCTGAAAAATGACTCACCGGGTGGGAATCCTGTATCCCTTACTCACCAATGTATCTGTACCGTCTACACAATACCTGACATGGAGTGAGTGGGTAATGGATATTTGTGGAATGAATGAGAGTGAGGAAGGGAGGGAGTGACCAAATGGTCAGACCTTCGAGGAAGGAAGAATGGCTTTCTTTGCTCAGAGAGCGAAGGGAGCCCTTCCCAGTGGACCAGCCAGCACAAAGAGGCAAACAATGATGCTCTAATATTAAAAAAAAAAGTGACTCAAGTGAACAGAGGCAGGGAGGGCTGGGAAGACCTGGCAAAAGCCCAGGATAGCATTCCGAGTTCCTGGCACTGGCTCTGCCGATGCAGCACGGCTGCCAGGGGAGCAAAGAAAGTGACGGAATGAAACGGGATCTGGATATTCTTAGCGTGGGCTTGTTTTGGCTAAAATACCCCCTGAGGGGGGTAGCTCGCTGGGGTCTGCACTTGGGACATGGCTCCTGGCAAGCAGGAATGCAGGGTGACACCCGTGTTGGCGAGTGACCTGGCCCAGGTATAAGCCCTGGCAGCTGCATCTGGCCTCCCTGTGCCCTGAACAAGCACACACACAGGGACAGCAGCAGAGACCCTTCTGTCTCTCCTGGGCACAGCATTTGTCTTTCTTTTCTAGTAGAGGAACTGGCAAGTTGGGAACTAACATATGCATATTTTATCACATGAGTTTATTGTGCAAAATACTTAAGTATGTTCCAGATATTATTCTAATCCTGATGCACACTTTACAAGGTAGGTATCATTATCCTCAGTTTAGACAGGAAGACATCTGGTTTCACAGGGGTTGAATAATTTACCTACGGTCACAAAACTAGTCAGTGTCTGTGCCGGCTTCTGAGAGTAGCTGGTCCCCAAGTTGACACTCTTTTTTCACTTCTCTACCTTTCTCCGAGGGAGAATAAGACTATGTAATTCCATTTCCTGTCTGGGTTGTCTTTGCACAGCTCTGGTATCTGAGCCCTACAATAACTCTCTCTTATTAAGCTATGCTTCCCTAGAGGTATATATGCCATTGTCTGCATTTATATATACACATAAATATTGTATATGTGTATATTACATATATATTGCATTTTTTCTAATTATATTATAGGAAGGAAGTCTTGCCATCCAAATTTCTGGACCATATTATTAAAAGCTTGAGGGAAAAACTATTAAATCGTAACTCAACTGGCACCAAGCTATTCCTCATAAAAATGGTTTTCCACATTTGAATCGAATCCGATCCCTAGAACGGCATGGGAACTGTCTTCTTGTAAGACCAGCACTTCCAATCAGTGTCAGACCTTATTGTTTACTACAGAATTGTAGCCTCGGCTCAAGATGCCAAATCCTGGGAATGCAATCCTATGCCTGTCTAAGTGCTTTTATCTAAACATTCTTCCACTGAAAGGTTGAGTGTTTCCATTTGAGAGGGCTTTAACTTTATAGTGATCAGAAAGGGGGGGGCATTGATGCTCTGGCTCCCCCACTGAAGAGCATTATCTGTGGAGAGCATTTAAGAAATACTGAACAAGACCCACTTTAGAACCACAAATAAACTTCATTGTGATGCGGTCTGGGAAAACCAAGTTGTACAGAGCTCTTGAAGACTCCTACGTTAAAATGTGGATTGAATATGTACACTTATTTTCACTTCCTTCCTAAATCCCGCTGAGACTATAGAAAAGAGATTTGAAAACAAATATGTAAACACAAATGTATGGGGAAAACAAGAGATGAGAAGATAGCAAAAAATTCTGGGGAGATGCATGGAAGCATATGTTTGGTAACTGACTTAGGAAATCCAATAAAGCTACATCCTAAGCCACTGGTGGGCAGAGCTGCAAACCATTCTGATATATCCTGCAAAATCCTGAAGAGCTGTGGGAATTGGTACCTCTGAATCTAGGGGAAAGGCAATGGCTAGAGTGAGAGAACTGGATAAAAACCAAAAAGATCTAAAGCGAGGGAAGTGGAGGGGATGTAGCTCTGGGACCTACATCCTTATGTGTGTAAGATCCAGGGCCATCTTGAGAAGGCTAAGCTAGGCAAAGCCTTCTGTGTGCTTCTCTCCACATCGGCCTAACATGAAACACATCAAGTAACATTTGTTAAAATAAATGTCAAAAAGCAACTTTTAAAAAGGCAACTGCTTGAGGTTGTAAACAGAGTGAGAATTTGTAGATTAATGGTACGTATATAAGAATTAGTGTGTTTTTGCCCCATCGGACTAAATCCTCTCCCTCCCTTTGTGTACCTCTGATGGTAGGTGGTGGGAAGTTTCTAAAATATAGGGCTCTGGGGAATGACCCAAACTTCTTAGAGCTAAAAGAATCTCCACCTAAAGGCCCACACAGCTGCTGATAGAAAGACTGTCAGCTTCCTAGAATTTCTTTCTTGCCACCAACTGCTATAAACACCTTTGAGTTACACATTTCTGAAATTCATGAAGAATTACCTTCTAGAAATATACTGAGAGGTCTTTGTCTGGGCTTGGCGGTTTGATTTTCCAGCTATCTGAATTTAGCTCTCAGTCAGATGTAGTATAACCTGCCATGGCATCAGCACCAATGGTATTATAAAACGGCCTAGAAATAATTTTTGTGACAGGTTTAAGTAGTAAATAGAGAGACAGCTTAATGTAGCATAGCATTTTTCAATTTTAAGTAAAGAATCTCCTTGAAAGGGAGGTAAAAACAACAACAACAAAAAAAACCTTTCACGTACCTCAAGCATTGACTCAAATTATTTTTTGTTACTGAAACATATACAAACACTAAACAAGACATATATATTCCTTATGTTTATAGCTCTTAAGCTATATATATAAAGCCAAAACAGATACTCAAATTTAAACAAAATAGAGCAAAAAAAAAAAAACAGTACTTCTAAATTGATTGAGTTCCCTATAGTTTGGATATAGAAGGTCACGGCAGATTATTGCTCTTGTCATAATGACGAGGAAATAACTGGATAAAGGGAAACTTCACATTTTAAAGATACCAGAGAGCTGTGGGTGCAAATAAATTTAAAGGAATAAATTCCAGGGAGGAGAGAGCCCTTCTTAGGTGAGCAGAGATCAGCAAGCTTCCTTCCTAAAGGAATTTGCCAAATTTGGGCATAAGCAGAGGTTCAGGCTTAGCATAGGCAGATAACTCAGTAAAGGTCATGTGATGGAAAACTGGCAGGTGGGAAAAACCATCTTCCACTTCTTCATGACAATCCACAAGGTCATTAAAAATTACAGTGGCTTCTCTTGTCCTCATAGAGTGTACAAGGGTTGTGATTAAGACTAGGGCTTGCCAGAAAGGCAGAGAAAGGGTCCCTATAACCTTCTGGTTCTTGGGAAGGATAATCTCTGGAGGGGGGACCCTGAAATAAACATAAGACAGTTATCGCCATCAATATATTTGAAAGCAAAGGATAACTAAAACTAACTTAACCTGAAACACAGCCCCAATGCAGCTCAGTTCCTTGACAGAGAAAACAGCACGTTTTGTCTGGGGAAAATAGCATTGGTCTCAGTCTCTATGGCTCTATTATACACAATATCTGTCAGACAATAAAGAATTAAGTGATTTGCAAGGAAACAGTAAAATATGATTCATACTCAAGAGAAATAACATTCTACTGAAACAGACCTACAGAAAACCCATGTTTTAGAATTAGCAGAGGACCTTAAAAATCATCATTATAGATATTTTTTTTAATAAAAGAAAATCTAGACAAAAATGGACGAAAAGAGAGAGAATTTCAACAAATAAATAGAATCTATATCAAGAACAAAATGCCATCCTGGAACTTAAAAATACAACATTTGGAAGGAAGAATGGGGGGTGGCAGGCGGGGAACAGGACTTCCTAATTGGGGGAGTGAAAAGAATCAGCAAATCCTCTCCCCAGAAGCAGCTCTAAAACTGGGCACAACTGTTAAGAATAACTACTATAGGCTCCTTGCCTTGTCAAAATTCCTTCTTTTGATTCTTAAGCCTAGATTTCCTGCCAAAACTAGTTCAAGTTGGATTTCTATATTTTGCAACCAAAAAGGTTCTGACTGATGTAGTAATTTTCACCATAAGGAAGAAATATGGAAAGGAATGGTTTAGATCATGTCATCATCACGACTGGAAAAATAATTTTAAGTGCTCAAATACTAGTGGCATGTTAG
This sequence comes from Eubalaena glacialis, assembly GCF_028564815.1. NCBI lineage: Eukaryota > Metazoa > Chordata > Mammalia > Artiodactyla > Balaenidae > Eubalaena > Eubalaena glacialis. The sequence continues at coordinate 81,550,172 of NC_083728.1, read as the reverse complement.
TGATATCATCTTTAAGTATGGTGAACAATTTATATGTATATATACACATATATATGTGTGTGTGTGTATGTGTGTGTGTATATATATATATATATATATATATATATCCTCTGAAGTACAGTACTTGCTGAGCCAAACAAACACAAAAGTGGTCCTTGCCAATAAACAATTATAATTCAAAAAAAAAGACAACAACAACTATAGGACTCTGGAAATTGGCCAAAGGCATACAAAAAACTGAGCAGCATTTTATTTGAGAAAAACGACTGGACTTCGGATGAGAACAGTGGGAATCTATGGTATTTTAGCCTGGAGCTGCTTCTATTTGCCATGCTTCCCTCCCCAGCTCTGCTGAGGCAGGTAAAGAAATCCTTCAGCTTTACTGTTGAAAGGGACTGACTTGATTTGTTGCTAAATGCAGAAAAATCCATATTCAGGGCATTGTTGAAAACTATAGTGATCTTGATAGCAAAACCATCAGAAAAAGCTAATGTCTTAACTAGCCTATTATTGCAGTGAGCAACAGATCAGGCACATTAGCCAGAAATTTAAGAGATCCAGGGAATGAGATAGACATAATGGGCTTTGATGAACTTCCTGGTAATTTGTATTGAAATTTGTATGCTTGCTCAAGGTTGCTCAGAAATTCAGGAGAGACTGGAGAGGACACTAATGATCTCCTTTACATGTATAGAAGGCCCAGTAGAAAGTATAAACTAGGACCAGGACCTATAATTTGCAGAGCCTGTTGCAAAGTGAAAATGCAGGAGTCCTTGTTAAAAAAATTATAATGAATTTCAAGACGGCAATAACACAGCATTAAACAAAAGATAAGACCCTTCTAAGCAAGGGATCCCATGTGACTACACAGGTCACACACTCATGGAACTGGCCCTGGCTGGAGCTGACTTTTAAACAGTCTGAACTCTGAATGTGTTTCCCAAACTACAAACAGATTGGTAAAGAGTAGAAGATTTACAGGCTAAAGGTATTTAAGGCCAACCTTTGACCAACCATTGGCTGATCACTAAGCTATGCTGACTCAGGGTCAAACCTTAAGAAGGCAGGCTTAAACATAAATACAAATAAACAAATAAAAGACATTAAAAACTGAGCAAACACACTAGTAGCTACACACTGTGGGGGAGACAGAGTCTAAAGAATTAATATAGGCAGGTCACTGAGCAAACAAACAAAATCAGCAACAATAATTATCCCAGAAGGAGAGAATCAGAATTCAGACTTGCTACAATATATTACCTAAAATATTTAGTTTTCAACAACAACATAAAAACTGTGAGACATGCAAAGAAACAAGAATGTGTGACCCATACCCAGTAAACAAAGGAGTCAATAGAAACTGTCTCTGCTATGTTCAGTTGCTGGTATTAACAGCAGAGACTTGAAAGAATTTATAAATACGCTCAAAGAGTGAAAGGAAACCATGTTTAGTAATTAAAGTGTAATGACAATTTCTCAAAGAAAATATCAATAAAAAGACAAAATAAATAAAACATAAAATGTAAATAAATAAGAAGAAAATGAAAACTCTGGAATTGAATAGTCCTGAAATGAAAAAATTCATTAGAGGAGTTGAAAAGCAAATATGATATGAGCTGGCAGAAGACAGAATCAGTGAACTTGAAGACAGACAAATAGAAATGATCTAATCTGAAGAACAGAAAGAAAAAAACTGTGAAGAAAAGTGAACAGTGGCTCAGAGACCTGTGGGAAACCATCGAATACACCAATATGGAGTTCCAGGAGCAGATAAAAGAGGGAAAGGGACAGAAAAAACACTCAAAGAAATAATGGATGAAACTTTCTCAAATTTCATGAAAAACATTAATCAACACATCCAAGAAGCTCAATGAACTCTAATTATTATAAATACAAAGAGATTCACATCTAGATACATCATAGTGAGAGAAATTAAAGATCTGAATAAAGAGACAGTCCATGTTCATGCATTGGATACTCAATATTGTTAAGATGACAGTTCTCCCAAGTTGTGCAATAAATTCAATGCAATCCCTATCAAATGCAAGCAGGACTTTTTCTGGGGAGAAACTAATAAGCTAATACTAAAATTTACATGGAAATTTTAAAAAACTTAAAATAGCCAAAACAATTTTGAACAAGAAGAACAAAGTTTGGGGGCTTCCAGTAGCTGATCTCAAAACTTTTTATAATCAAAGAAAGTGTGGTGTTAGCATAAGTATAGACACATATATTAATGGAACTGAATAGAACGTCCAGAAATAAATCCTTACATTTATGGTCAATTGATTTTTGGCAAAGGTTTCAAGGCAGTTCAATGGGGAAAAGATAGTATTTTCAATAAATGGTGCTGAAAAAATTGGATATCCATATTTTAGAAAAGGAACTTAGACCTTTGTTTCAAACCACATACAAAAATTAAATCAAAATGGATCATAGACCTAAATGTAAGAGCTAAAATTATAAAACTTCTTGATGAAAATCTAAGAGAAATCTTTTTAACCTTGAGTTAAGTAAAGGTTTCTTAGATATAATCCTCGAAACACAATTTTTAAGAAAAGAATTAATAAATTGAACTTCTTTAAAATTAAAGACTTTTGCTCATCATAAGATATCCTTAAGAAAATAAAAGATTAGCCACTGACTGACTGAGAGAAAATATTTGCGAGTCGTACACCTGATAAAGGACCTGAATCCAGAATACATAAAGAACTCTCAAAACTTAAAAATAAGATAATCCAATTTTAAAATAGCCAAAAGATATGGAATAGACATTTTACCAGAGAATATATATATACAAATGGCTATTAAGCACATGAAAAGATGCTCAATGTCTTTAGTCATTAGGGAAATGCAAATCAAAAACCACAATGTGATACCACTTCACACGCACTAGAATGACTATAATCAAAAATATTGACATTGCCAAGTTCTGGTGAGCATGTAGAGAAACTGGAAACCTCATATATTGCTAGAAGGAATGTAAAATGGCACAGTTACTTTGGAAAACAATTTCGCCGTTTCTTAAATAGTTCAGCCTGTGCTTATGATATGACCCAATAATCTCACTTTTGGTGATATATGAAGAGAAATGAAAATATATTTCCATGTGAAGACATGTAAGTGCATGTTCATAGCAGCATTATCTATAATATCATCAAACTGGAAACTCAGACATGCATCAACTGGTGAATAGATGAACGAAATGTAAAGTTTTCATGTACTTGAATGTTATTCAGCAGTAAAAAGGAACTATTAATACATGTTACAACATGATTGGACCTCAAAAGTGTTATGCCAAGGAAAGAAGCCAGACACGAAAAAACTACATGCTTTGTAAACCTGTATTTATGTGAAATCATAGGAAAGTCTAGTCTCTAGACACAGGAAGCCGACCACCCTAGTGATTATCTGGGGCTGGGAGTGGGAGTAAATACTGACTGCTAATGGACATAACGGAACTTTCTGGGGTAATAAAAATGTTCTGAAACGGTATGGTGGTGATGGTTGAACAACTGTATAAGCTTACTAAAAATCACTGGACTGCACACCTAAAAAGGGTAAATTTTATGGTATGTAAGTTATATATCAATTCCCCTGTTAAATAAATCTGACAAGGATTTGGGGTAAGGAAAAATTACAGCCTCATTTTACTCATGATCACAGATGCAGAAATCCTACCCAGAACGTTAACAAACTGAACCCATGAATATATACAAAAAAGGATGCAATAGCATCATGAGACTGTGTTATTCCGGGAATGCAAGGTTGGTTGAACATTCAAAATTGACCAATGAAAATGCTCAGTGGAAATGATGAGACCAATGTCCCAACAGCTTTTGTTGGGTCAGTAGTGAGGGTTCTGACACCTGGCCCAGTGCGTGTGCACTCAGCTTAATTAGTTGCCTGTCTCCCCTGGTGGTTTGGGGATCCAGCCCTCTGCCTCAAAGGAAGCTTTGTTGGGATTGGGCTGTTGGGATTGGGCTGCTGCCTGTGCCTAGACCACGAGGCACATTCTGTGCTTTTGTCTCAGTCAGATGGAGCGGGGCTTTGGCTGTGGCTCTAGGCACGTGGGCTTCCCCACAGTTACCTTTCCAGAAAAGCCGGGATAATCTTCCAGCTCACGTACTTACTGGTCATTACTATGGTTGAGCTGATGTAGGTAACCAAGTTGTTCATAAGATGGTAGTGAGCCTAGGAAGGAACGTACACTACAGTAGTACTAGAAAGTCCATGGAAACTCATTATACGTAATACATAAAGAGGGTTCTACAGAGGAAATCCTCAGTGTGGCCACTTTTTTTGTGGTGTTAGAGAGTATTTAATTCTACAGAGGAAATGAGATATATTAAGTATACATAATGAGCAATCCATTAGCTTGTGATATATAACCAGAATTCCTAAGGAATTTAAGTTTAGAGAGCAATTAAGCAGGTAACCTGAAAGACATTTCCTCTGAAAAAAAATGATGGAACACTCAAGAATGTTACTTATGGGTAGAAAGGGATGGGAGTAAGTACATATCATGCCGCCACTAGTATGACAGCTATGTTATCCCCAAATTGATTATTCATTGGTACCTCCCATTTCTGGGCCACATCTCTGCCCAAGAAATGCAGATAAAATTCACAGGTGTTCATCACCCTAATTGGCTCCTCAGCTGTAGGTAGGCATACCTGTCCCTGATCCTGTCTCATAGAGCAAATGTGCTTTAGTGACCCCAGGTGACTCCATCCCTTTGCTTCCTTGTATGAACTGAACTGTGGTCATTGTAACCACATCATGTACCAGGAAGGTTGATGCAGGAGAGAGAGAGAGACAGAGAGAGAAGGGGAGAAAACATATGAATGAAACCAGATTTCAGGTTGTATACTTCTAGTCCGTCTCCATCTCTTCTTCCTGGCTTCTTTCTATGTGTTTTAAGCATCTTATTCTGGTCTCTGGGGCTTTCTGTTCTGTGACCTCCAGGAGATGCTGCCAGGTAATGCACTTGAGTACCATTTCATCAAGGTAATTTCCCACATGACACCATTATTGGCTACCTCAAACCAGAAACGATTTGTGATTCTTCAGACTCACTTATTTTAGCAACTCAAGATAATGGGAAACTAAGATAGATTTACCAAACCATGAATGGATTTGCTGAATGTTTGAAACATAAAAAAAGACAATTTCTTCCTGGTTCTCAAATGCAAAAGAATGAATCGCCACTACTGAAAAATCATCTTATTTATTTGTTCACTGTTATCATGTGTTTCACTGCTCTCTCTACTGTCTAATTCTTGGTTATATTTTTAAAATGAAACAATTTCCTATGGTTGGAATTCATTTAAATTGTATAGTGTAGTTACCATTTTATATTTCAAATGTCATATTAAGCCCATATTGTAAGAGTACTAAGAAGATCAGTTTAAAATTCAAGATGCTTTTTCTTTCCCCCTCTCCTTTCCTTTCCTTCCCCTTCCCTTCTCTTCTTTTCCTTTCTCTTTCCTCCCCTTCCTAATTCTTTTGCCCTTTCCCTTTTTTGCTTTCCTAAACAATTCAGTCCTGAGGCTGTTAGATAGAACACAGCAATAGAGATGTCCATGGTAGGAGACATGATGGTCCAGAGTGGGGTGAGGAGGGTGTCCGTACTGGGATGGCCAGAGTGGGATATCAGAGCCATAACAGGGTCTTACATAAAATTCATTTCCAGGTTGATCATAAAATTAAATGTGAGAGGCAAAAAAATTAAAAAAAAACTTCTAGAAAATAATACAATTGAATACTGTATAACTCTGGAGTATGGAAAGGTTTCTTAAGCAGCGCCATAAAAATCACTAACATAAAAGAGATTAAACATTAAAAACAAAAACTTTGTTCAAGAAAAAGCACCATTAAGAGAACAAAAAGACCATCAACAGAGCAGAAGAAATTTGCCATACATATAACCAACAAAAGGGCTTGTGAAAGAATATATAAATAACTTCTATGAATCAATAAGAAAAAGACAGCGAACAGAAAATAAAAATGGATGCGGGCCTTGAACAAGTTCTTCAAAAAAGAGCATAAACATCCAATAATCATATGAAAAGGTATTAAATGTCATTAATAACCATGAAAATGCCAATCAAGCCACAAAGTTATACCACTACACACCTACCAGCCTGGCTAACATTTAAAAGTCTGATGATAACACATTTGTTGACAAAGATGTTAAGCAAGGGGAATTCTCATATACTACTTGTGTTAGTGTAAATTGTTAAAACCACTTTGGAAAATAGTTTTTTTTTTAATATATTAAATTTAAAGATACACAGGGCCCGTGACCAAAAAACTTCACTCCTAAAAATTCCAACCTATATGAATGCATCCTTATGTGTGCTAAAAGACACGAATAAGAATGTTCTTGAAAGCATTACTCATACAGTATGTTACTAATAGAGAATTTGTAATTAAACTATATATGAATTCTTACACATTAATAAGAAAATAATCAACAGGAAAATGCATATAGCATATAAACAATCACTTTACAAAATAAGATATCCAAATGGCAAATAAGCATTTGATAAGATGTTAACCTCATTAACCATCAGGAGAGTGCAAATTAAAACCACTATTCAGTAACACTAGATGCCCACATCACTAGGGAAAAGCAAACACACAAATTTGAATGGTTTGACATTCAAACCATCTGAATGGTTAGAGCTCTCCTATATTGTTGGTGGGAGTTTAAGCTTTTGCAACACTGTCTGTTTGAACTGAAGTTAAACATAAGGCTGTGTATCTCCCATGACCCTATGACATAGTAATTCCTCCACTTTTAGGTACAGACTTAAACGAAATGGACACATGGGCCAAAAGATATTTACAGCAGCCTCATCTGTAATAATCCTAAGATGAGACAACCCAAGTCTATGGATGAGTCAGTTGTGATACACTGATTCAGTGGAACACTCAACAGCAACAGAAATGGATGAACCAGCTCTACAATCCATCACCCAACTGGACCTCATAATCGTAATGCTGAAAGATGCGATGCGGGCACAAAGAACACATAGTATATGAAGTCAAACAAATAGGAAAAAGGCCAGATGGCTTCACAGACGAAGTCTATCAAACATTTAGAGAAGAGCTAACACCCATCCTTCTCAAACTATTCCAAAAAATTGCAGAGGAAGGAACACGCCCAAGCTCATTCTACGAGGCCACTATTACCCTGACACCAAAACCAGACAAAGATATCACAAAAAAGAAAACTACAGGCCAGTATCACTAATGAACATTGACGCAAACATCCTCAACAAAATACTAGCAAACCGAGTCCAACAACACATTAAAAGGATCACACACCATGATCAAGTGGGATTTATCCCAGGGATGCAAGGATTCTTCAATATATGTTAAGTCAATCAATGTGATACACCACATTAACAAACTGAAGAATAAAAACCATATTATCATCTCAATAGATGCAGGAAAAAGGGAAATGACACAGTTAGGGATGTGTGGTTAGGTGGGAAAACTGTAAGAAAAAACAAGGAAGTCCTTACCATCGACAAAGATTGCCGTTTTGGCCATGCTCCTCAGAGCGTCTTTTCGACTAGGTCTCAACCTTGGCTTGTAACAAGTACAGACTCTCACCGCGTCCCCTCACATTCAAAGGCTTAAATAATACTAACACAATTTCTAGCAGCAAAGGGCCCATCCCTAGGGTGACCTAAGTCCCCTTAAAGTGCCTGCCTGAGAAAGTGCAAGGCTACCAAGAGGATTTACTGTTTGTTCTAGCCAGCCCCTGAATATAGACCCCTGGCCACCTGTTCTTAGAGCAGGGGCTAAAAATCCTTCCTCTGTCCCTTTGAGATGTATATGTATCTCCTACAGCTCAGGGCTGACTTTCTTAAGCACCTGAAAGCCATTCCTTTAAAATGTAATCATCAGGAAGGGCAGGAGCCCTGTCTCCCAGTGTCCTGGGAGGCAAGAATCCTAAGGATAATTGCCAGTGAACAGACTGCCCTAATCAGCATTGGTACTAACAAATCCTTTGTAATGTTTCACTCACCTGATTCTACTGAGCCCCAATTTTCCCCTCTTTCTACTCACTCATCCTTGCTTTAAGACACCCAGTCACCTCTGTACAAATCAAAGTTAAATTCAAGTTGGGCCCTCTTCCAATAGTATATATTACTAACTAAAATCTGTCCTTAGCACTTTAACTAGTGTCTGGCTTTATCTTTGACATAAAAATGGGGGTGGGGGAGGAGGATATAGATGGCAGGGATGCAAAGAGGGCCCCTGGGTGCTGAAGTTCTAGTTCTTGATTAGGGTATTTGTTACACCGGGGCTGCTTGCTGTTGGTTCCTTGAGCTGCCCTTTTTTGATTTGTAACCATTTCTGTAGGTGTGTTATATTTCACCATTTTTTAAAAGGGTTTAAAGAAAAGTACAACTTGCTCTGCTCCACGCTGGAGGCTGGTACTCAACCAATCACTTTCTCAGAATGTAAATACAAATGCCCCTCATTATCAGCTTCAGGAGAAAAACTGCACGGACTTGGGTACTGCTGATATGATGTATTGTAGGAAGAATATAGATTGTTATGTATTTGTAGCTTTTTGAGAAGCCACTTAGATTAGATTTTAAACTTTTGAAATTGAATCTTCCCACATACTTAATCGTTTCTTTACATTGCTTGAAGTGTGTATTACAGCGTAGGAAACTCCTAGGGACTATAGCATCCTGGTAAACCTTGGACTTTGAAGGAAGTTGCATCTTGCTGTTATTCTTTGGTTTTTCTCTAATTAATCACCTCCTCTCACGAGCACACCAAAACCACAACTATCTGCAGAACAACCATCAATGAAAAAGACCGAAATCTACCAGAAAAGATCTTCTACAACTAAAGACATAAAGACACCGGTAGGAGGGGTGGAATCATGATATAATCAAGTCCCATACCCATGCCCACCTCCCGTTGGGTGACCCACAAACTGGAGAATAATTATAGCGCAGAGCTTCCCCCAAAGGAGCAAGAGTTCTGAGTCCCACCTTGGGCTCTCCAGCCTGCGGGTCCGGCACTGGGAAGACGAGCCCCCGGAGCACTTGGCTTCGTAGGTCACTGGGGCTTAATTTTGGGAGCCCCATGGGACTGGGGGAAATAGAAACTCACTCTTAAAGGGCGCATACAAAGTCTCACATGCGCCGGGACCAGAGGCAGAAGTAGTAACTTGACAGGAGCCTGAGTCAGACCTACCTGCTGGTCCTGGAGAGTCTCCTGGAGAGGCATGGGCACAGACAGTGGTGGCAGCCATGTTCGGGAGCTCGTGCAGAGGATGATGTGGGCAGGTCTCATGATGGGGCCCGCCCTCTAGCTCATTAGCACCAAGACCTCCCCCGCCCAACAGCCTGCAGGTGTCAGTGGTGGGAGCCTTGGGCCAAACATCTAAATGGGCCAAGACACAGCCCCACCCATCAGCAGATAGCTGCCTAAAGACTTCCTGAGCCCCCAGCTGCCTCTAGATATGCATCTAGAGGCAGCCCTGCCCACCAGTGGGCCAAGACCCAGTTCCAGACACCAGTGGGCAAGCACTGGCCCTGCCCTCCGGGAAGCTGGCTCTAGCCTCTAGACCAGCCTCATCCACCAGTGGGCAGATACCAGATGCAAGAAAATCATAATCCCACTGCCTGTGGACCAAAGCTGCCCACAGTAGGCTAGACCCTGCCCTGGGACCAGCTGGGCCCTGGCTCTGCCCACTGGCAGACTAACACAAGCTTCAGGACACCCGGTACCCATCGGTGTCAGGAACCACCCCCGCTCCCCCTCAGCGATCTGACACCAGCTCTGGGATCCCTGGGCCCTGCAGCCAGACTCCAGGTCCCGGCTCTTCCTGCCAGTGGTCCTGCACTAACCCCAGGACCTGGCTTCATTCACCAGCGTGGGGGCAGGGGGCACAGCCCCAGAGGCTTCCGGACCCTGAATCCACCCACCAGTGAGCCAGCACTAAGCCCCGGGGCTCCCCGGGGTTCTGCAGTCAGCTGCCTCATGACCGGGCCCCACTAACCAGCAGCCAGTAGCATCCACACAAGGCAGGGCCTGGCAACACACCAGGCCGGGGGCCAACCAAGCCTACCAGATATATTCACATTATAGAGGTCCCAGAGGGAGAAGAGAGAGAGAGAAGGGGGCTGCGAACATATTTGAAAACATAATAGCTGAAAACTTCCTTACCCTGGGAAGGGAAACAGTCACCCAAGTCCAGGAAGTGAAGAGAGTCCCATACAAGATGAACCCAAAGAGGAACACACCAAGACACATTGTAATTAACATGACAAAAATTAAAGATAAAGAGAGAATACTAAAAGCAGCAAGGGAAAAGCAGCAAATAACATACAGGTGAACTCTCATAAGGCTGTCAGCTGATTTTTCAGCAGAAAGTCTACAGGCCTGGCACAATACAGTCAAAGTGATGGAAGGGAAAAACCTACAGCCAAGAATACTCTACCCAGCAAGGCTCTCCTTCAGATTTGATGGAGAAATCAAAAGCTTTACAGACAAGCAAAAGCTAAAAGAGTTTAGCACCACCAAACCAGCTTTACAACAAATAAAAGAACTTCTAGGCAAAAAAAGAAAAGGCCACAAGGAGAAATAAGAAAATTACAAACTAAAAAGCTCACTGGTAAAGGCAAACGTATAGTAAAGGCAGGAAATTGTCCACACACAAAGCTAGCAGGGAAGTTCAAAGACAAAAGCAGTAAAATCATCTATATCTACAATAAGCAGTTAAGGGATACACAAAACAACTAGATGTAAAATATATCAAAAACAGTAATCATGAGGGGAGGAGAGTACAGCTGCAGGGTTTCTAAAATGCATCTAAAATTAAGAGGTTAGCAACTTAAAACAATCACGTATATATATAGACTGCTATACAAAAACTTCATGGTAATCATAAAACAAAAATCTATAACAGATATACACATAAAAAAAGGAATCCAAACATAACACGAAAGATAGTCATCAAATCACAAAGAAGAGAACAAAAGAAAAAGAAAGGGGAAAAAAAGACCTACAAAAGCAAATCCAAAACAATTAACAACATGGCAGAAAGAACGTATATATTGATAATTACCTTAAATTTAAATGAACTAAATGCTCCAACCAAAAGACATGGACTGGCTGAATGGATACAGAAACAAGACCCCTATGAATGCTTCTTACAAGAGACTCACTTCAGATCTAGAGACATATATAAACTGAAAGTGAGGGGATGGAAAAATGTATCTCATGCAAATAGAAATCAAAAGAAAGCCAGAGCAGCAATATTTAGACAAAATAGGCTTTAAAATAAAGACTGTTACACCCAGTGTTCATAGCAGCTTTATTATAATTGCCAAGGTATGGAAACAACCTGTGTCCATCAACAGATGAATGGATAAAGAAGATGATGTTTTATACATACACACACACACACACACACACACACACACACACACACACACACACACACAATGGAATACTACTCAGCCATAAAAAAGAATGAAATTTTGCCATATGCTGCAACATGGATGGACTTGGAGGGCATTATGCTAAGTGAAATAAGTCAGAGGAAGACAAATACCGTATGATATCACTTATATGTGGAATCTAAAAAATACAACAAACTGGTGAATGAAGCAAAAAAGAAGTAAACTCACAGATATAGAGAACAAACTAGTGGTTACCAGTGGGGACAGGGAAGGGGGAGGGGCAATAGAGGGGTAGGGAAAAAAAGGGGGGGTTATTACGGGATTATATGAAATCATGTGTGTAAACTTTTGAAAATTGTAAAGCACCATAAAATTTAAAGAATCTTTCATTCAATAAAATAAAACACATTTCTGAGTTAATGACTACATCATTCCTGCTTTAACCTCTGTGGACACATGATCAACAGTCATTACTTGACTACTTCCATCAGTCTGCCCTCAAGTTTAACTAATAATGTAAATTGAATCCATTGTAAGAAGTCTTGGGTACTCCAGCCCTTTCCAAACTTCTAGCTAGCATTCATTTTCCTCTTTTTTTTTCCCAAGGCCAGTATTAGTCCCCAGCCCCAAACAACAAATAAACTTTGGAGGAAGTTTCTAAAAACAGCCTTGGAATTTCCTTCTGGGGTATAGTATGCCTCAGGGCCATTGCAAGAGAGGCCTTGTCAAGATTTGTTCTGCAAAAACAAAGGAAGAAGGACTATTTGACTTTCAAAACCTCTGTTCCAACTGTGAGATTCTGCAGTTTCCTGATTAGACAGAATGAAGGATGGAACCCTGGCATTTACCCATTAAAGCAATGAGGAGAAGGTCTAATTTGTGGTATCTCTAACTGATAGTTTGCATTTTAAGGTTAAGATATTTTATTGCTTCCAGATGGTCAGCTAACTTCCAGCCAGAGGAAAGTTACTGCAGAGTTTAAGAATAGCTATGATACAAAGAGAGATTTTAATTATCATGTAAAGGATCTAATTAAAAAGACATACAGTAGTCGGCTTTTCACATGCTCAAGCCTATAAAAATCAGTAGTTTAAAAAATCACTGTAAGGAGGAAATTGGAAAATTATTCAATTTGAAACAGAGACACTTGAGGAATTTCTCAATTTAGGGAACTAGAATTAGGTTAACTGCTTGTTTCTAGATGTCTTGATTTCCAGGTTGTTCCTTCTATTCTGTTTTATGGAACAAGCTCATGAAGGTTCTTGAGTCTTTTTGCTTCTTTGTTAGTTTATTTCCGGAATAAGGCAGAGTCTCTTCAATCAATTAAGCAAGCGAGCAAGAAAGCGATTGATCAATTTCTGCGTCTCTGAAATTGACACCTGTATTCAGATCCAGATCCTGCTGCTGATTGGGTGACCTTGGGCAAAGCACATAACCTCTCTGAGCCCCAGCTTCCTGCTTTGTAAAATGATAAGCCCTCTCCTTAGGGTTTCTGGAGCGTATCATGAGACAATAAAAGTTAGCCATTGTTATCTGCAGAGGTTTAGAATGTGCAACTATTCACAGATGAGGCCAAAGACTGTGGAAGACGGGTAACTAGTGGGTGGAATTCTACAGGCAATATTCTACAAGGCACTGTCTTCTCTGTGACTTCCTCTCCCTGGCTCCTGAGCTCTGCAGCACAGAAATATTTTGCAAGAGAAACAGTGATCGGTGTTTGTAGGAAGGATGGGCAGCGTCCTGTTGGAGGCCGGCTGAGCTCTTTGGATTTAATGATTTGGAACCAGAAAGCTACTGAATTGTAACACAATGACCTTGAATAAACACTGTCTCCTCACTTCCCTGCATGATACATCAAGACCTCCTGACCCACCCATCCCATTTTTTCTGTTTGGCACCTTGGCACAGTGCTGGAACAAAAAGCTGAAAATGGCCAGCAAACTCAATTTAAAATAAGCCCCATCCATACTGTTTAACTTTGTGGCCTCCAGGGGGTCTTTTTTTTTTTTTTTTACCTTTTGTAAAAATTGAAATATAGTTGATTTACAATGTCATGTTAGTTTCAGGTGTATAGCAAAGTGATTCGGTTATACGTATATTTGTGTGTATCTATCTATCTATATATATTCTTTTTCAGATTCTTTTCCCTTATAGTTTATTATAAGATAGTGAATAAAGTTCCCTGTGCTATATAGTAGGTCCTGTTGTTTATCTATTTTATGTATAGTAGTGTATATCTGTTAACCCCAAACTCCTAATTTATCCCTCCCCACCTTTCCCCTTTGGTAACCATAAGTTTGTTTTCTGTGTCTGTGAGTCTGTTTCTGGTTTGTAAATAAGTTTATTTGTGTCAGGCCTCCGGTTGTCTTAAAAGTCTCTCTAGCCTCCCCACACTTTCTCTCCTTCTCCCTTCCCATTGGAACTTGACCCAGGGAATTCATTTAACCTGAATAAACCTGAAGACTCCAAATATGTCAGTCCCATTCTTAGAGGCTGCTGTTTCCATAGCCCAGTCTCCTCCATAGCTCTGCTAAGTGCAGTAGGCTTGGCCAGATGCTATGAAAGAAAAAAAAAATCCCTTCTCCTATTGCTCTGTGTTGGAAACCTTAATTTATTTAGTACCAAGCCTTCCTCTTGATAAGCATAGGCCAACCCGACAGCTGACCTACCACCTGTGGAATCTTTACATTTCTGAAGGGGAGGTGATTGAAAGCTGGAGGGATCATTGTGTAGTGTAGAGATCTAATGGACAGCATGGTGACTACAGTTAGTAATACTGTACTGAATACTGGAAATTTGCTAAAAGGGTAGATTTTAGTTACCCTCAACACAGGAAAAAAAAAGTATGTGAGATGTGTTAATTACCTTGATTGTAGTAATCATTTCACTTTGTGTATGTATATCAAATCATTGTGTTGTACAACTTAAATGTATAGAATTTTATTTAAGAATAAAATTAAATGAATATATAACTAAAACTTTTTAATCTTGAAAGTGGTAGTTATTACGAATGCATATATTTGTTAAAATTCATTGAAATATGTGCTTAAAACAGGTATGTTTTATTACATGTAATTTACACCTCAATAAAATTGATTTAAAAAAAGAATAGGAAAGTCCAACTCTGAACCCAAATGAATAAACACAAACCAAAAATGTTGCTAAGACTTCCGAGTGGGCTGAGGAATTACCATGGGGGTAAAGTAACCAAAACTCACAGCAGAAGGCAAATCAGCTGTGCCAAATCAGAAATATTTCATGTTTCTTCAGGAAGAATTTTTTTCTTCCAGGGGAATTTTCCCCTCCATAGTAGTTTGCACACAGCTGTCTTTCTCCAACTATAACAGTGGTCTGGCTGGTTAAGTTTGAAGGACAGACAGTGGTTAGGTGGTTCTCTATAAAATCACATCTATCAGGCTAAGAGTAAAACCAAGTTACTTGTAAGTGGTAGACGATAAAGGGAAGTCAGGGGTTTCTGAACTCAGAAAATGTCAGCTAACATGCTTTTATAGGTCTGCATTGAGACATGAATAAGCTTAGGGATACTCTTGTGGGTCTGGGAGGCATGGGGCAGATGCTATGATGTTGGCTTTATAGATACCCATAAAGAAATTCTCCTGTGAATTGGACACAAATAAGCTTTTACCCCCTACCAGATTCAAAATTTTCCTTCATTCTTTTTTATAGGAATAAAAGCCTGTATGTACAACATCAAACACAAATCAACTTCCAGTGGAGATGCTCCATATTTCAGGCTGAAGAACATAAACAAGGGCCACTGTGGGTTAGCTTTATGACCCATTCAGACTAGAGGCTGTTCATTTATTTATTAAGTTCATTAATTCACTTACTTCTTCAGCCAATATGCATTGTGAAGCTATTGCATGCCAAGTGTCGAAGACATAGGACATGATTCTGACTTTAAATCTCTCACAGCCTGTTTGGTGACAGCAATGTGAACAAATAATCGCAATGCAATATGATCATCGAGGTGAGCATTCACAAAGCTGTGGGAATACAGACAAAGGAGTAACTAACACAATCCAGGGAATTAGGAAGATTTTTTGCACACAGACACACACACACACACACACACACGTACTCATCTGACAGAGATGCCAAGGCCAGTTTGGTGAGAGATCTCTGACCTTCAACATTCCCTTAAACAATCCACAGTAAGTATTGTAACCGAGCAGGACCCTAGGAGGTCTTCCCAGAACAGACCACCCCCCATGTCCTCCGCCTGCCTTTTGTCTGCAGAAAAACTTTAGTCAATGAATAAATTTAATCAGAGAAGTGAGAAAATGCAGAAAGAAAAACAGTCAAGCAAGACAAAATAATAATGCTTTAGTCATTAAACAAAGTCAAGGACCTTTAGTTCTTCCTCAAGAACTGTAGATAATATTCTGAGCCATCTCCTTTGAGCTGTTTTGCAGATGCTGAAAATCCCACCAGGTGGAAGAAGTTAACTGTATGCTGTCCACAAGCGCTTAGACCCTAGACCGGTTGGAACCAGAAGGTTGATGATGTTGACTCCCAATTACCTCACCACCAACCAATCAGAAGAATGTCCACGAGTTGATCATGCCCTGCTCCTTGAACACTATAAGACTCCTCACTACCCCCTCCAGGGCGGGACACACAGTCTTGAGGGCATAAGTTCGCTGTGGCCCCCTTTGCCTGGTAAAGCAACAAAGCTATTTCTTTCTACTTCACCCAAAACTCTGCCTCCGAGATTTAATCCAGCACCAGTGTACAGAGGCCAAATTTCGGCAACAGTATATCATCTGCGGATTTCTCTAAACCCATCTAAGGCTGAAAATAACAGAAAAATGAGTAAAGTTGCTTTGAGTGTCTCCAATTCTGGGATGAAGAGGATGGGCAATCTTATTTCCATAATCCTATTAAAGCATAAACCATCTTCTGGGTGAAGGAAATAGCACTTTGGTATAATTTATTCATTCATCTTATTTATTAATGTGTGTGGATGAACATATTGATTGCCATTATGCAATTTTACAGATACATTTCCCCCAAATCCACAAGATGCTTGGATTTGGTTACATCACTCTTGACTTCCATTCTCCGTTCTGGCTTTCCTTTTCTTCCTTTGAGATACCTTCAACTTACTTGTCCTTCTAGGCAAACAGATCAATAAAAAAAAGTGTTACTTGCAAATTTTGCAATGACATTCTGAAAATGAGGGTTAATGATAGAGGACTCTGGAGCTGACTGTATGATGGAGGAGGGAGGGACCTGCTCTGCCCACTGGTTTCTCTGACAGAGCCCCTCTCCTCCCAGTTATGGATGCTTGATGTCTACCCAAAGGTTCCACCCCTTTCCCCGATCTGGGAGCCAGCCTGGCTTTGAGCTGTCATTGGGAGGCCAGGAATAGGGAGATCATATGGAATAACACTCCGGGACTCCATGCATCTGGTGGGCCACGCTGCCCATCCAGATGCCCAGGTCAAAGTCTCTCCTTGCCCCCTGGTTCTCTCTCTGATCCCTGCCTGGTAGCCATTAGCTCAGGTGTCCTTCTTTTTCCTGGTCAGTCTTCTCTCCCAGGAAAGTAGTCAGATCCCTGCTCCCCTAATCTGTGGCCAGGAATCTAAGACCTGATGACAGACCCATATGGTATGGATCAGATCCTTGCATATTTCATGCCCCAACGTGATCTGGGACTCAGTTACCTGTTACTGGACCTATCATGGTTCGGTGGGTGCCATGTTTCATCAGCCTGCCCGGACTTCCTCCATCACCTGGTATTGGTTCTGCCCACTCCCTCAATGCCTGCTGCCACTCCCCTCTTGCCTCCCCCAGAACCCTGTGAACACCATCCTGTGAATGACACCCAGCCCCACCTCCACCACGAAGGCTGCCCTTAGTCTATCTCGTCCGCCTGGAGTTGGGTCCCCTGTGTAGAGTAAAGATGAAAAAGAGTCATTTGCAAGGCTTTCTTCAGTTTGTTCAGGGCCGTGTTTGCTAAAGTGTGATACCCATATCCTTAATGGAATCTGAGAAAAATGAGGTGGTCTGTGGGTGGGCCATATTTTGTAAAAAAGTTAATCACTTAATGTGCATTTTGAGCAAATATAGTTTTCAAAACAAACCCATGAGAAAAGGCAGCAGCCTATAATGGTTCAGAGCATGAAGTCTAAGGTTAAACTACCTGGTTCAAATCCTGGCTCTTCCACGTACCAGTTGAGGGACCTTGGTAGTTACTAAATGTCTCTGTGACTCAGTGTCCCCATGTGTTAAATAGGCACGATAATAATAGTATCTATGTTATAGGGCTCTTACGAGGATTAAAATGAGTTAATGCATGTAAAACATTAAATAAGTTAAAACATGTATATTAAAAGCATGACATGACACATTGTAATCACTTAATAAAATTTGCTTTTTTATTTTGTGGCTATTATTGCCTAAAATGTAGCTAACTGAAAAGAGAAGTGAGTTTGTTTAGTTAAAAAATTATGTACATAATACCGTTGGTACGTAAACATTAAAAGATTGGTAAATATAACCATTAGGGATGGCTAAGTGGTTGCAATGAACAGAACCCCAAAATTCAGTGGCTTAAAGTGCAAGAAGTTTATTATTTTCTTCACAATACAGGATAGGTGTTTCTGGTTAGCAGGTGGATTTGCTCCATGTGGTGTTTTGGGGCGCCAGGGTCCTTCAATCCTGAGGCTCTTCCTACCCCTTTGGGTCTCATCATCACCTGCTTGATCAAGGTTGCATTGCCATCTTCAGGTTCTTCAGAGTGTCTTAAAGTTCCTTGGCCCAGAAGTGGCAACACTACTTCAGCTCATATTCCGTTGGCTAAAACTTACTCACATGTTCATACCTAACTGCCAGGGGAGACCAGGAAGAGGAGTACAGCTGTGTCCCAGGTTCTGATGGATAGCTAGCTGACTCTGAGTGTCAATGACTGAAGTTTGGGAAATGCTGCTCTTGGGGTGGGTGGTGGGATTCTTCTCAAGACCAGGGCCAAGGAGCAAGATGGTAGCTAAGGGGTTCCCTGTGACAGGGAAGTGCCAAAGAGTTTTAGGCCCACGGATAGTTAATACTGAGTTTTAAGTTTCTCCGTTCTCTGTCGTAATTCCCATGACACACTCTGCTCTTACAGAAAATCTCTTACATACGTGCTTTGAGTTGGAGGTGCCTGGGGCATGAGGGAGGGGGGGCTGTGATGGGGAGAATAATGCTTCCCGCCACCCCACAAAGATGTCAGCACCCTAATCCCCAGAACTTATGAATGTATTAGTTTACCTGGCAAAGAGACTTTGCAGGTACAATTAAGATTAAAGACCTTGAGATGGGAGCGTGTCCTTGATTTTCCAGGTGGGGCCAGTCAAATCATATGAGTCCTCGTAAACAGAAAATCTTTTCTGTGGTCAGAGAACCAGAGAGATGGCAGTGTAAGAACTCAGCCTGATATTCTTGGCTTTGAAGATGGAGGAAGGGGCCATGAGCCAAGGAATGCAGGCAGCCTCTGGAAGCCAGAAAAAGCAAAGAAATGGATTCTGAACTAGAGCCTCCAGGGAAGAAGACAGCCCTGTCAATACCTTGACCTTAGTCCAGTGAGGCCCTTGTTGTGCTTCTGATTTACAGAGCTGTAGGATACATTTGTGCTGTTTTAAACCTCTTTGTTTACGGTAATTTTTCACAGTGGCAATAGAAAACGAATACAGGGACCTACTCCCTTGGTTGAAAAAAAATGGCAACATGGCAACATGAAGCACGGAAAAATATTGACTGGGGAACAAAGGGTTATGAGCACGAGATTACAAGGATGGCCAGGTGAAGATGAGCAAACCCAGGGAATCTTACCCTTAGAAGGACTGGGCGAGGGCGTTGGACTTCCTACAGCAACTGCGATGGAGGATGTTAAAGGAAGGGGTAACCCAGGAGCCTGGAGAACTTGGGGACAATTGGTTTTCACGTCCTTGGCCATGGAGTTAAGTTAAGGACTGCCAAGACAAAAATCCCATAAACTTCTCTTTATTCCAGAAACTCCACCTGCACCGTGAGAACTCTAGTAACCTCGTTCTTTTCCAAAGTACTTGCAGAATGTTTTGGGCTGTTCCACGTGAACTATTAAAAATTATGCCTCCCTGGGTATTTTCTCCAAACGATTTGTTGCATTCAGCAAAATAACCCAGGAAGCTGTAGTTTCCAGGGTTACCTCTGGAAGCTTCATGAAAGCACCCAGCGGAGCTAGTCTTGAGGTCAAGCCACTACCCATTGGAGAGAGGTTCTTGTACCTTATCGACCAGGAGATACGTGTCGACTGAAAAAAAATGCACAACATGAGAGTTGTGAGTTAAGTTTTATTTGGGGTAAAATGAGGACTATAGCCCGGGAGACAGCATTTCAGATAGCTCTGAGAAACCGCTCCAAAGAGGTGGGGGGAAGGTCAGTATATATGTGATTTTGGTGAAGGGGGAGTACATGCAATCAAGCTCATCTTTTTTGAGGAAGGTTTCTGCTAGTCTTGTGAAGGTTACTGCTAGTCATGAGGAGCAGACGTCACCATGAAGGATTTTAGTGCTTTTCTAGATACGAGGAGAATTGCAAGAATTGGGCTCATACAATCTTCTCCTGAAAATCTCTAACTATCTGAAGACCTGTTCTGCCAGTTTTTCCCAGAGCACAGAGTGCCTCATTTCTGATCTCCACCTGAACTCCTTTCAAGGGGTGTTGAAGGTCAGCAGCTGCGGCGGCTCAGAATTTAATCCTTGTAGAGTTCGATGGCAAGTGCCATTCTGTAGTTGGCATACGTAACAAGAAAGGCATCGTGGAGTGTATGAATACACATTTAATAACAGCTCTGGTGTGGAGGTCATCTTGTGGACGGAGAAGGCAGAGTTCTAATCCTTGAAAAAGAGGACGGAGACCAATGGTTAAACAGATGCCTCCAGTTTGCCCTCCTCTGATCCCGAGCACCCACATCCGCTCTTGTTAACTGGAGCAGGACTTGCCAGGTAGGACTGGAGCTGGCATGGAGGCTGAGGGGAGGTCAGGGAGTGAGGGCTTTGTTGCCGCCCCTCTTACGGATGATTCCAGCCCCTGGTCATCCCCTTTCTTTCTGAGCTGCTTAGTCCACTCAGGCCAGGGTCCTGCTGATGAGCATCACACAGCATCTGTGTGGCCCACGACAGGGAGAATCCAGAGAATCTCTTGGCCTCTCTCCTGCACACCCTCACTCTGAAGCCAAAGCAAGCACTGGTCCTATGATGGCTTTTACTCATAATAATAATGAGCCATGAACAGACAGTGAAAAGTCACCTTCCTTGCTCCTTCTCTGCGTGTCTCTCTTTTTTCCACTTAGAAAAATGACAGCTCTTCTGGCTGCTGTAAATGTTAATTAAGTTAAGAAAAGTTGCATACTTAAATAGAATAGGAGCTCCTGCATGTGAAGGACCAGGGTAAGGTTCATCTACACTTGAGAAGAATATCAGGGCCCAGGCATTCCCCAGGGAGGGAGTTGTCCTTGGGAGGAGTGTGGGAGTCCCTGAGTGAGAATGAGAAGGGGTCCAGCAGCAGGGCGGAGGGAAGGGTATTCCCCCAGCAGCTCCTTGGACTTGGCCCCCTGAAGCCCTATGACTCTATGAACAAACAGCAACCCCCTGCCCCTGCCCGCCCCACAGCGTTAGGCCCTGTTGTTTCTCCTAAGTGCAATTTAATAATTTTGGTGTTACGATTTGTTTACTATTTGCCTCTTCTGCTAGACAGTAAGCTCCCGAGGGCAGGGAGCATG
Organism: Eubalaena glacialis; assembly: GCF_028564815.1. Taxonomy (NCBI): domain Eukaryota; kingdom Metazoa; phylum Chordata; class Mammalia; order Artiodactyla; family Balaenidae; genus Eubalaena; species Eubalaena glacialis. Next base: position 81,528,959 of record NC_083728.1, on the reverse strand, counting down.
TGTCTACCATACCCTGCACACAGTGGCGCACAACAAGTGCTCAATAAATGTTCAATTAACGAATAAGTCAAGGACTAGATACTTTTTAGATTTGTAGATAAATTTGTGGGTAATTTGTTGATAAAAAGCTGTGTATGTTTAGGCTCTCTGATAGGACTCCACAAAGGACTGGGTTGCTGAAATGGCCTTTTAAGGGTCTTTGAGTTTTAGAAGGAATCCAACTTCTGGCAGAAAGGGAGCATTTTAGGGAAAAATACAACCCCAGGGCTGCCATGCAACTTGGCCAGTAGGCAAGTATTTCCTTTTCATGGCAGATCCTACCAGGAAAAGATATGAAAGGTACATGCCCATTATATGTATCATTATTTATTTCTTTATTTTCAATTTTTTTTTTTTTTTTTTTTGGCTGTGCGGCTTGCAGGATCTCAGTTCCCCAACCAGGGACTGAACCCGGGCCACGGCAGTGGGAGCCTGGAAACCTAACCATTAGGCCTCCAGCGAACTCCCTATGTATCATCATTTAGAAATTATATACATGCATCTCTGTCATCGTTCATATTAAATATCAATATATGTAGATTTTGTTCTCATTTTAGTTAACAGTACATAGGCGTTCTAATATTTTATTTCTGTGCCCTAGTGGGTTGTCTTGTGCACCTGCTTTGGAAGCCACCGCTGCTGTCTGATGAGGCTGTGGTCAGCGGAGTGGGCCCTGGGCTGGAGGGGGTGGCCTACGTCTCTTGGGCAGGCAGACCTGCTTTGATGTATGTTTCTACCAACTAGTACTTTCTTAGTTCTCGAAATTTTAATAACAGCAATAATAACCAATATTTATTGAGTGATGAGAGGTTGAAATACAAACAATGGCCAAACCATCTGTGACTGTACAACTCTGACCCACAACTTCTCCAGCAACCAATCTGGGAAGCCCAACCATAGCCCTTGCTGCCGGTGGCTCAAAATGGTCAGGATTTAGTCAGTAATTGCCAGCTTCTTAAGTTTTTGTCCCCACTTAGGTCCGAACGTAGGACCAATCATAGAAAGCCAAATATGTTCCCTTAACCGATCACAGAGGAGGCTCGACTGCTAGTTATTTTGCCTCTACTCTCCCCAGGCCAACAGCCTCCAATCAGGGCGTATCTGAAGCCTTCCCTTTTTCCACTATAAAGCTTTCCCTCTCCACTGCTTGCCTTTGAGTCTCTGCCAAACACAAGTAATGGTGGCTGACTCCTCTGTGTGAGTGAAAGAATGTTGCCTGCCCTATCGGTAAACAAAGGATGTTGCAGCCATCAAGCCATCACATTGCAGCTGCCCATAATGGTGAGCCCTGAAGGAACTCAGGGTGGAAACAGGATGCCCCCCCTCCCCATCAAGCCCTCAGCCACTGCAGCTGCCCCCAAACAGTGCACCTGAGGAGGCTCAGCCTGGGAAAACACAGGATACTGGCCCCATTTAGCCCAGGTACATATCAAAGGAATGATTTCAATGAGCCCGTTTGCATCTTCCCATATATAGAAAAGCACTAAATTCCTTAACTTGAGATGCCTGATTTTCTTTAATTAACAGTAATCTTTTGGTGTTCTGACCACCTGGTCTTTGTTGCAAAAACTCTTATATATCCTGGCTCCTCCCTGACCTCTTCTGAGCAATCTCTCAGAGCTATCTGAGAGGCTGCATCCCAGGCTTAAGTCCTCAGTTTTGTCTGCCAAATAAAACATAATATTCAACTTTTAGGTTGTGCTTTTTTTTTTGTTTTCAGTCGACACTTGCAATAGCAAGCTGAATATACAAGCTTTGCTTGTCCTCAGTTGGATGATCTTTGTTTATTTCCACAGTGCTTACTATATGCCTAGCCCTGTGCTAAGTGATTTACATGCATTTATCTTTGCAACTTCATGAGGTAGTATTATGGATATTGTTCCTGTTTTACAGCTGGGGAAACATATGAGACCCAGGGAGGTTAGGTAACTTGCTCAGAATCGCACAGCTAATAAGTGGTGAGTCTAGGCTGATGTGTGTGCAGTGGCTGGCACACAAGGCAGGCCTTCAGCACACGCAGCAACTTGGTCTCTCCCATTTCATTTATCCCCCCTTGTCATAGTCTTTTCTCCCCTTATATTATGCATCCTTGAAGTGGAGGAAAGGATGGATTCTGTCTCGTTTTTTTCCTTTAAAAAGAAACTCCAGTGGGATCCTTTCACAATGCATACATATATCAAATTATCACACCGTATACTTTAGATTCTCAAATTTTTTTTTGTCATTAATATTGCCAATAAAGTTGGGAAAAAAAGAATAAGCAAAACAAACAAACAAACAAAAAAACCTCCAGTGGGCTTCCCTGGTGGCGCAGTGGTTAAGAATCTGCCTGCCAATGCAGGGGACACGGGTTCGAGCCCTGGTCCGGGAAGATCCCACATGCCGCGGAGCAACTAAGCCCGTGCGCCACAACTCCTGAGCCTGCGCTCTAGAGCCCGTGAGCCACAACTACTGAGCCCACGTGCCACAACTACTGAAGCCCACGCGCCTAGAGCCCATGCTTCACAACAAGAGAAGCCACCGCAATGAGGAGCCCGCACACCGCAGCAAAGAGTAGCCCCCGCTCACCGCAACCAGAGAAAAGCCTGCGCGCAGCAACCAAGACCCAACGCAGCCAAAAATAAAATAAATAAAATAAAATAATAAATTTATTTAAAAAAAAAAAAAACAAAAACCTCCAGTGAAATAAGTCAAACAGAAAAAGACAAACACTATACAACCTCTTATATGTGGAATCTGAAAACAAAAACAAAAACCCAGAATCATAGGTACAGAGAACAGATTGGTGGTTGCCAGAGGTGAGCGCTGGTGGGAGAAATGGGTGAAGGTGGTCAAAAGGTAGACACTTCCAGCTATAAAACAAATAAGTCATGGGAATGCAATGTACAGCATGGTGACTATAGTTAATAATATTATTTGTATGTTTGAAAGTTACTAAGAGAGCAGATCTTAAAAGTTCTCATCACAAGAAAAAAAATTTGTAACTCTGTATGGTGATGGATGTTAACTAGACTTCTGTGGTGAGCATTTCATAATATACAAATATTGAATCATTATGTTGTACGCCTGAAATTAACATAATGATATATGCCAATTATATCTCAGTTAAAAAATCAAATAACAATTCCAGTATCTGCTGTAATGTTCAGGGTTTTATGAGAGTGAAGTCTCTACCTCTCTGTTTCTGGAAGATTAAGGAGATTGGCAAAGCCTCTGGAGAAAGATGAACCCTGGGTTTTCCTTGATGAACTTCCAAGTATTTTTTGTAATAATAAACTGGACTTTATTAAAATTAAAAGCTTTTCTTCTGCATAAAACATTCTTAATAGAATTAAAATAATATTTGTGGGGCTTCCCTGGTGGCACAGTGGTTGAGAATCTGCCTGCCAATGCAGGGGACACGGGTTCGAGCCCTGGTCTGGGAAGATCCCACATGCCGTGGAGCAACTAGGCCCGTGAGCCACAACGACTGAGCCTGCGCGTCTGGAGCCTGTGCTCCGCAACAAGAGAGGCCGCGACAGTGAGAGGCCCGCGCACCGCGATGAAGAGTGGCCCCCGCTTGCCACAACTAGAGAAAGCCCTCGCACAGAAACGAAGACCCAACACAGCCATAAATAAATAAAATTAAAAAAAAAAAAAGAACCATGTGCTCTGACATATCTCAAAACGGTTCCTTAAAAAAAAAAAAAAAATTTGCAAAATATTTGCAAACCATATTTCTTACAAAGGTCTTGTATCCAGAATATATAAAGAACTCTCAGGGGACTTCCCTGGTGGCGCAGTGGTTAAGAATCCACCTGCCAATATAGGGGACATGGGTTCAAGCCCTGGTCTGGGAAGAACTAAGCCCGTGTGCCACAACTACTAAGCCTGCACTCTAGAGCCCGTGAGCCGCAACTACTGAGCCCGCATGCCACAACTATTGAAGCCCATGTGCCTAGAGCCCGTGCTCTGCAACAAGAGAAGCCACCGCAATGAGAAGACTGCGCACCACAATGAAGAGCAGCCCCCGCTCGCCGCAACTAGAGAAAGCCCGCACAGCAACGAAAACCCAATGCAGCCAGAAATAAATAAATACATTTATTAAAAAAAAAAAAAACCTCTCAAAACTCCACAAGAAAGAAACAATTTGATTTTTAAAAAATGGTCCAAAGATTTGAACAGACATTTCACCAAAGAAGATATTTGGATGGCAAAGTATTTATTTTTTTTGGCTGCATGGCATGAGGGATATTAGTTCCCTGACCAGGGGCCAAACCTGCACCCCCTGCATTGGAAGCACAGCGTCTTAAGCACTGGACCACCAGAGAAGTCCCAGGACGGCCAAGTATTTTTAACTTTGGTGATGGATTAGGCTGAGATGTGAGAGGTTTTTAACAGGCAAGCAAAGGTAACACAGTCCAGTCAGAGCTCCATATCTTCTGGACCATGGCTGATGAATGAAAAATGTATCTGGAATCAAAATCCTTGGTGACCTACGAACAGAAATACATCAATCTCCTTCCTTTGTTTGCTAAAAACAAACAAATATACCAATAAACCTCTTTTAAAAAATGTTGTTTGTAGTTTAACTGAATTTTATGCTTAGGAAAGATTTTTGGAGCCATCCAAGAGAAATTTCTTATTTTAAAGTCGAGAATTGATTTGCTTCTTGGTAACAGGGGTAATAAAACCCAGATCCCCTGGTGAACAGACCACACAGCCACTGAGGTATAATTTCGTTGGTTTTACTAGCTGGATTGGGGGCAAATGGTATGTAGACAGATGGCAGTCATTGATTGAGGGAGGTCACTCACCCCTCTGGGAGCCTCTGGGCACAGGGCAATTGATGACTCTGTCAACGGGTCCTTTAATCTCTGTGTATGTAGTTTAAGTGGCTAGGTGTGCTCCTTTTAGGCCTGAGAATTTACTCAGCATGCAGACTCTATTTAGTTCCGTCCCTTCACATCAGTTCAACCTTCATTCATACAAGCATGTTGGCTTTAGTCCAGAGTTTTCTTTCTTCCGTCAAGATATGCAAGCAACCGGAGAGCTCCATCAACCTTGTGTGCCTTGGCACCACTGGTTTCATAAGCAGCTGGCCTACAATAAATATTCAGCTGCTTATGTTTTTGCATATCTAACATATGCCAGGCAGGTTCTTAAAATTTGGGTGTCACTGACCACATTAAGAATCTGAAGGAAGTTACGGGTCTTTCCCCCCAGAAAAAATGCCCAAATGATATACACACACAAATTTCTGTATCTGATTGAGGGTTGTTTATGGACTTCTGGTCTACCTCGGACATCTCCGGGGAGAGGAGCTGATTAGGGACATGGAACAGTGTTTCTGAGCAGAATGAAGGATGCAGCTCACATTATACACCACCAGTTGGTAATGTCCCCAAGCTTTGGGGTGATATGGTTTTCCCTAGGTGCCCTCTCTTGCCTGGGTGGGATTGATTCAGAGGTGGGGATTGCCAGACTGGGGGCACAGTGGGAGACCATGTCTATGAGTGTGTGTGAATCATGGCCACTACTGGGAATGTGTTTGAAATAAATGAGTAACCAGGTCTCGAGTAATCAGGAAGGGTAGAGAAGGAACTCAAGAGGGCATGGAAGGGCTGAAATACTTGGGAGGGAGAGAGGGGTTGCTGGTGGCTGGAGAATCTGTTTGGTTGGAATTGACAGTAGGAAAGCAGTGGGCACAGGGTGGGATTTTAGTGCAGGATTGCATGAGTGCAGCACTTCTGTGTGATGACAGGGTTCAGGGTGTGACCATGACAGTGGGTCGCTCATTGGGTCTAGAGTGTCAGATGTCATTTATAAATGTAGCTGTCCAGGAGGCATGTGGAAGGTGAGGGGAGAAACCTATAAGATTCATGATAAGATCATCAGTTAATTTGGGCAAGGGACCTCTCTGCTTTTAGAGGGAGAAAAGAAATCTCACTGAAGTTGAATTTTGCCTGGAAACATCTCCATTACTCTGAGGCCATTTCCTCTAATTTGCTTCAGGTCTCTTACTCCCAAATATGCATATGCCTGGGAGTCAGACCCACCACGGTTTAGACCCACTTACTACTGGGACACCCTAGCCCAATGCCTCAACCTCTCCAGCTGCAGTCCTGTGGATGAACGAATGCCCAAAAATTATTTTTGCAGAAGCTTCCCTCCGAGTGTGGTTATAATAACACCTAACTCAGCTGGGTATTCAGTGAGATAACATGGAGAGGGTGCGTGGCCCAGTGCCTGTCTTATAACTGCTCAATAACTCAGGTTTCTTCCTACTCAACCCCTTTCCTGCCCAACCCGTGGGGTTAAAAACTGTCCCTTGTGGCTTTTTTCATCTAACAGTTTTGTATTCACTTTCTTGTAGATTATATGAAGCAAAACCTATTGAACCGGGACACAGAGTTCCAACGGAATTAAATTAAAAGATTGTTATATTTTTTCATTCATTTAGATTCTATGTTGAAAATCAACAATTCAAATAATAAATCAGCAACCAAACACAAAAACCCAACGGTAACAACAACAACAACAAAACACTTCAATGAGATCGAAATGGTAAGGTGGAAACCACCAGATTTATTGGGCTTCGCTGCCCGATCTTTTTTAGTTGGCAGCCTTATTTCTTGCTTCAGGCCCAAGGAATTAAATGGATCAACGCGGGGTTTTGAATTCCAGCATTTGGAGCTCCTGGCTTTGGGAAGAGGAAGAGATTTCGGAAATCCAAGAGCCAAAATATGCTTCTTACGATAAAATTCGTATAGAGGTGGGAGTGGACACAGAAACTGTAACCTGAACGATGAGAATTCGCACACGGAGGGAACCCACCCAGCCCACTAACGCTCGGCCTGGCTCCCAAAGTAACAGAATCCGAGTCTCCAGGCCAGATTTTCCCTCTAGCCATTCCTGGCCACGCAAAGCGGAGCTGCGAGCACACAGAAAGGGATGTCTTCATCGCCAACCAGGATGGAACAAACCCGCCCGCTCGGGGAGTGCTGAGAACCAAAGGGTCCCTCCAACGCGGGCAGCCGTCAGCATGACTTGACTGCCCCCATCCCGCGCGGTCCGCACTCTCCAGGCGCCCCCAGCCTTTCCGGGTGCGCGCGCAAGAGCCGGCGAGCCGGCGAGCTGTGCGTCCAGCAGCCTGCGGGCGGCGGTGGCCGACTGGCTCGCGGGCAGAGGGGTGGCCAGCAGCGGCGGAGGAGGAGCTGGCGCTCCTCGGGCCGCGCCCCGCCCTCCGCCGCCACCTGCGCGTCCCCTCCGGGCTCTCGCGCCCCGGGGCAGTGTGGGCTCTCCCTTCCGCAGCGGCGGTATCACGGCGTCCGCCAATTAGAAGACTCGGCGTTTGGCTCCTTGGGGCGCGGGAAGAGCTGCGCTGCCTGTTCGGGCGAGTGGAGGGTGCGACGGCGCGCGTCCCTCCCCTCCGCGCTCCCCGCGACGTTCGTGGAGGGGGGTACAGAACTGCTGTGACTTTTGAGGTCCGACTACTCCTTCCGGCTAGCCTCCCAACGCGCGAGCTCGGAGAAAGGCCGGCGTGACCGGCAGGCCCAGAGGACTCGCTGCGTGGGCTCGGGACTTGGAACGTGTCCGGGAGCCCGTGGCGCTGTGCGCGCTGTTGAGTTTGGCGGCGGGGTGGGGTGTCCCCCGGCGCAAGGGGCGGAGAGGACGTTGCGCTCTGCCCCTTCCCCGGCCCCCTAGTGCTGCCCCCACTTTGAGAGTAAGCGAGACTTGAGTGTGACTGCGGAGCCGCGAGGATGCGGGCCCTGGGCGCGGGTTTTTCCTCAGCTCGGCGCGATGGAGCGGGTCGGTGAGCGGAACAAAGGCGCCCGCCCCGGGGAGCCGGTCCTCGGCTGAAGACCGCGGGGCGCGCGCCACGACGGCCGCCTGCGGACTAGGGTGGTGGCTGTGCGGCCCGAGGCGCGGCGCGCTCCTCCGCGGGCGGGCGGCGAACCCTGAGCCCGGCACCTGCGCGCCGCTCCTGCTGCGGCGCCGGGGCAGCCCCGCCTGCCGGCCCGCGGGCCCCGGGGGTCCGCTGCGCTCGCAGCCCCGCTCCCGGTGACCCAAGGTCCAGCGGCGAACCACTTGGTGGTGCAGAGGAGAGACCCCCGGCCCCTCGCCAAGAAGCCAAGGCGCCTGCTAGGGGCCGTGCACCGTGGACTGAGCAGGCATCATCTCTGGGAGCACTTCTGCAGACCGAAGGCTTCGGTGTGAGCTATCTAGCTCTCCCCGCGACCGCCCGGACCTCCCAACCGTCTCCGCTGCCCTAGCCTCCGCGCCGTGGGGCCGGGAGCGGCTGGGATCCTCGCCAGCCGTCCGGAGCGCGAGGCTCGCACGGCCCCCGGCTGCCCCGCGCCTCGCCGGAGCCCGAGGGGGCGCGGGTCCGGGGCGAGGGCCGACCGGGCGTGTTTGATGGCTTCACTGAGAAGAGTCAAAGTGCTGTTGGTGTTGAACTTGATTGCGGTGGCCGGCTTCGTGCTCTTCCTAGCCAAGTGCCGGCCCATCTCGGTGCGCAGCGGAGACGCCTTCCACGAGATTCGGCCGCGCGCCGAGGCGGCCAACCTCAGCGCGCACAGCGCCAGCCCCATACAGGATGCGGTCCTGAAGCGCCTCTCTCTGCTCGAGGACATTGTCTACCGACAACTGAATGGTAAGGACGCACTCGGGTGCCCACGGGGCTCGGCGCGGGCGGGCCGGGCACTGGGTTCCCCCCGGGGGCCCTGCGCGCGGTGCGGGTGGCAAGCACCTCCTGGCTCCCCCGCGCCCTTTTACTCTCCCTGCCCAGTCTCGGCCAGGAGGCCAGGGCTGCTGGAAAGAATTACCCGTTTCTTTTCTGTTCTCCAGCTGTAAGTTTGCTTTTATCGTGGAAACACGTCAGCACAGCTGGCTCCCGGTCTCCGCGTGCAGGAATGATTACCTGGCCGCTCCGGCCCAAGTGCGGAAACTAGACGTGCGGCCAAATGGGACTGGAGGCGCAGGCGACTTAAGGGAGGAAAGAGCTCTTACAGCTTAGCGTTTGGTGGCGTCGGACAGGGGAGGGACACTGGCGTGCTTAAATGTGTGCGAAAGTCAAGGCCTCAGGTCTGGAGCTAACGCGCTTCGGTAGTAGGTTGGAGGAATGTCATCTCTCTAGGAGGCGGGCTGCAAGCTAGCAGTGAGGACTCCTCCCTTCCCGTAGCTGCCTTGGTGAGCCTGCTATTAAAAACACGCTCGGATTCTCCCGAGAGAGCTGCCTGAGGGCAATTGTTAAAGTTTGAGGTGGGTTGGGGAAGCAGGTTTTTAGAGAGTGTAGCAAAGAGAGGTGTGCCATCCAATCAGTGATAGTTGTCAGAGTCTGTCCCATATATAATGTTCTCCTCAGTGCTTCAGGAGAAGAGGGAGACTTTTAATATACCCTGGTCACATCTGGTCCAGGAACTGATGGGTCATTGGACATTTGCTCCCCGCAAGGTCAGAGTATTACTCTCTTGAGTATGGGCAGCTCTCCAGGGTCCATGTGACTGGTATCCAAGTCAGATTCAAGGCTGCCACCTCCCTTCCTGAGCTTCTAACTCATGTCCTCATGGTAATTCCAGAGCTACTGATAGTCATAAAGATAATGATAATAATTAGTGGTGGAATTCTTATTGTGCCAGACACAGTGCCAAGACTGTTACAAAGGCATTATCTCACTGAGTGGTCACATCAGTCCAGGGTGGTTCCTTCCATTCCCCATATCAGAAATAAGAAAAGGAGGCTTGGAGGGGTTAACTAAGTTGCCTGATGTCCTGCTGCTAGTAAGTGGTAGAGTCTGGAGTCAGAACCCCATGTCTGGTTGACCAAAGAGCCTGTGTTCTTGACAACTTCTATCTACTGTCTCCTCCTAGTTATAAGGAGTATTCATTTTGATTACAAAAAGATTCTACATTAGTAAGACCTGACTCAACTGCTGTCCTACCTGCATTTGGAGCAAGAGACCAGTCCGGTGGCAGGCAGGGAGAAGGATGTCACATTGTCTTCTTCCTGCTTTCCAATGCTCCCTTCTGGGTACTTCAGGTGGGATGGGGTCAGATTTCCAAGCACCCTCTGAAAGGACCCCTTGGTCTTCTCGATGTCGTTCAGCAAGTATCCAGGGGATACCTTGAACTTGTATCTGCAGTGGGACGCTGCAGTCCCACTGACCCCTTGTAGATAGTGGGGCCTAGCTGTAGGTATGTCCCAGCTGTAGGTGTCCCCTGTGGGGTTCTTGTGGGAGCTCTTCCCCCGAGTGTCGAAGAACCAAGGCACAGAGTGAAACAAAAGCCCACAGTTCACCTCTGGAGGAATTAGATGCTTATGGGATGGGCCTTATTATTTTACACAGATCCGTGCCATAGACCAATCCATAGGACCCAAAAGAGAGTGCAGGATAGCTGGTTCCCTCAAGTGTCAGGCTGTACCCAGGGACACAAGTCGTTTCAATTAGGAAATGAAATATGATATACCAACCCCCCCAGTGCCCCAAATAAGAATAATAAAATTCTAAAGGGTATTTACTAAGTGCCACTAACACGCAGGGGCTCGTTAAGTCTTTGCAGCAACCCTAGGAGATGGGTGCTGATACTTCCCCCTAAGTAGCTTGCTCACAGCCACCCAGCTAGGGGATGACAGAGCTGGGAATTGAACTTGGACAGTCTGGTTCCAGGATTGAGGTTCTCAGCTGCTGCACTGGCGTGTCTCAACCTTTGGCATGTGTCAGAGTCACGTGGAGGGCCTGTTAAGATGCAGATTTCTAGGCCCAACCAAAGAATCTCAGATTAAGTAGATCTGGGGTGGGGGCCCGAGACTTTGCATCTCCGACAAGCTTGTGGCCTGGACCATGGCCCAGTGCCCTCTACTGCCTACGCCAGACAGAGTAAAGAGGAAAATCCATTTGCCTGTTGGTTGGAGTGGGGGTGGGGACTTCTGGGAAGCTGTGAGTTTGCCTCAGATGGGCTGGGGTTCGGCTTCTTTCCTTGTATACTCCTCTGCCCGGTAAGCGATTCCCTGGGGGTTTGGGGATGTCTGCCACTTGGGACTGGTTGGGTTGGGTTGGGTTGGGTGTGGTGGGGTGGGAAGATGAGTTTCCTTTACTTGCAGTCTCTGAGGAAGGCTGGGTTGAGAACTTTTCCTGGGCAAGCCAGGAATTCAAGCTGTAACTAAGGTAGATGTTCTCTTCTTGGCTGACCAGTGTCATTTGTAATGACCCTCCTTATCTCCACCCCACCCCCCAGCGCTCCATCCTCTGTCTGTGCTAGTTTTGGGTAAAGTGTGCCCCACCTGTTGATACTGTAGGCCTGCCGGGGTCTCCTGCTGTGGCGGGAGAGTGCCAGGGGAGGAGAGTGCCTGGGAGGTGGGACCTGGATTCCCGTGTCCATTTGCTCTGCAGCCTGTCTCCACCCCTTGCTACTGAAGGAGGAGAAGGTAACCTTGACCTTGGTGCTCATTATTCCTCAGGAATTAATGGAGGGCTCGAGAGAGCCGGACACTGGGCATACAGGAGGAACAGAGCCACCTGGGTCCAGCCCCTCGGGTACCAAGTGGGAGCTGGTGTTTTAATGATGATTTCTCAGACCTTTCCAGTGGACCCTTATAAAGTTCAAGTAGGAGGGACACAGCACAGCCATCTCCAGTGTTCTCTCACTCCTGGAACGGTTTCCTTGGGTGTCCTGAGAGGGGCCCCTGGGCTGGGGGGCCCAGGGATGACCCAGACTTCCTCAGAACTGGCCTCTCTGCTAAGACTCTCGGTGCCTGCCTTTTGAAAATCAGTTACACGTTGTTATTGTTTTGTTTTTCTTAATACAGGCTGAAAAGGATACTTGAAAGGGAAAGTGGAAAAGCTGGTATGGAGGGGAAAGCACACAGAGATGAGTTCATTTTTGCCCCTCCAGACTCTCTTGCAGCTGCCCTTCCATTCTTTCTGTGAGGCCCCCTCTGCTGCCCCCTCACTGTTGCTGCAGTACCCTTTAACCCAGGGCCCTGCCACCCCTCCTTTCTGTGGTTCCAGCTGTCTGCGTGGAAAGCACTGCTTCCAAAGGGCCCAAGACCTTCCAGTGGTTTTGTGTTTCCTAAGGAACCGTGGTCAAGCCTGGAGGCTCACAGTCAGGACCTCCGCCTGCCCCCCGCCCCCCGCCCATGTTCCCGCCCTGGCCCAGTGCCTCGGCCTCTTCAAGCAAGTCTGATCTACTTGCTGAAATAACCCTGCATTTGTCTTACGAGTGTAGCCTCCATGTTTCAGCCCCCGTCTTTGAGAAGTGCTAGCTGTCCTGGTTTGCTCTCCCCGCCTCCTTTCTGCATCCATCCGTCCTTTAAAGCTTGGCTCAAGGTCACCATCTGGGGGTGGGCAGTGGTGCCAAGCCACACGGTCTGAGCTCTCCCTGCTCCAAGGTGCTTGAAGCTTTCTTGTCTGTGTCCATTTGCACCCATGGCTTTGACTTTTGTGCCTCGATGGCTTTATCTTTTGAGTCCAGAACTGGACTGCAGGCTTTTTAAGGGCTCGAACCATATATTGGGTTATTTAATACCACCTCCATCCTTCAGCATGTGTCACAGCATCTCGTACATAATGTGGGCCCCAAAGGTGTATTGGTTGATTAATTGAATGGGAGCTAGTTTTAGGAGGTAAATGATAGCCACAGAGGAAATAACCTTGACATTGTAAAGGCTGGATTGGGTTGGGTGGACGTGGTGAGGGGAAGGAGTTGGGAAGACTTAGATGGGGGGACTGAGTGTGAGGTAGCCATCTTGCCTGTGCCATCCTGTCTCTGCCGTCTTGCCTGTGCCATCCTGTCTCTGCCGTCTTGCCTGTGCCATCTTGAGGCTGCTCTGGTCCTTCACCAGATCCTGACTCAAGAGCACCAGATCCTTGGGAGGAGCCTGGAAGTGAAGCGGTCCCCAGGTTAGGGACCAGCACGTTTCAGTACGTTTTCTTTGAATGTGTGATTTTATAACATGATGGTTTTATGTTCCTTTCTCTCTCTAGAATGAAATTAATTCATTTTTATTGTGGAAATTTTGGAAAATCCGAAACGATTATACAGAAGAAAATAATACCATGTTAAAATTTTTTTTTTTAAATGGTGGTTTTGTCCTGGGATAAGGAAAATGGACACAGGGATAGATTTCTTGTTAGAATTCCCGTGTAACTCTGTACAGGGCTTTTGGCTGTCTGTCACCTTCTGAGGAAGTTACTGGTTTCTCTCATTTTAGAGCTGAGAAAAGTGAGACACAGAGATACTGTGTGACTTAGCCAGGATGACACAGCCAGTGAGGGGCAGAGTCAAGATTCCTGAATATCACGGGACTTTTCCCAGGTCCAGCATCCCCCTGATAGGGCAGGCAGGGTGAAGGTCCTGTGCCCCATGCAAGCCCCGAGCTCTGGCTGGTGACCCCGTCCCTCATCCGCACCCCCGTGCGGTGAATCACAGGGGCACGTGTGGCTGCTCCGTCCAGTAAGCCCCAGGCCCCCCTGTCGTAAGAGGAGATGCAGTCGATTGAGGTTAGGTTCCAAATTTAGTTTTCAGAAGGATATTGAATAGAAGTAGGGTTGCTCGAAGAAATTGAATATCTTTGCGGGCATGGAGAGAAGTCAAAATTACCCAGCCTAGTCCTGCCCCCAAGCCACACAGGCAGATGAAGCTGGAGTTGGAGTTGCAGAAAACCAGCACGTTCCCAGACAACCCACGTGCAGCCCACCCAGCCTGCCACATCAGCCAAGCCCACCAGGCGGGGAAAGTGAGTTGGCGCAGAGGGACAGAGGCAGAGATGTGCTCTGTGGGCCTCCCAGTTGACGTCAGAAGGAGAGGGATCGTGTGTTGAAAGCTTCTCTTCCTGGATGCCAGAGCTGGCCCTGAGCTGTTTCCTCTTTCCCGGAATATACATGTGCTTATATAGACTGTTGAGCCGGAATGTACCAGCGTTTCCAATGGGAAGGAGGTAAGGGGGAGAGAGCAGAGGGCGCATGTTCGTATTAAAATCCCTCCTTGGAGTGAGCATCAGCAGGAAACCAGGGCAGTGCGAGCCTTAGGTGCTGCGTGCAGGCCTTCATCAGGGCCTGGTGGCCGGCAGGGGCTCAGGTGTGTGGAAGCCTGGTCAGCAGAGCCAGAGCCTGGGCGCCGGAGGGACGCTCACTTCTTTTGCCTCTGATGGACTGATCACATCTGGTGGCTCCTGGAGAGATGGGGAGCCCAGTTCTTGGACAACCCTCAGATACAGGCACATCTGTGTTGGCCAGTGTGTGTGACAGGCACCCTGCCAGCGGGGGCAGCTGCTGCCTGCCTGGCCCAGAGGTAGCGGGGAGAGGCCGCCAGTGTCATTCTCGAGGAAGAACTCCAACACCCTGACCTTTGCTGTTGCCAAATCGGGAGTGTCCTTTGTGGATGGGAAGAAGGCTCCGTAATTAGAGCTAAGAGTGACAACGGGGAGGTGGAATGTGGGCGCAGTGAAGCCCATGTTGAGTGAAGAAACACCTAAGATCAGAAACCTCTGAGCCTTTAAGAATAGAATATTGGGGCTTCCCTGGTGGCGCAGTGGTTAAGAATCCACCTGCCAATGCAGGGGACACGGGTTCGAGCCCTGGTCCGGGAAGATCCCACATGGCCGTGGAGCAACTAAACCCATGCGCCACAACTACTGAGCCTGCGCTCTAGAGCCCGCGAGCCACAACTACTGAGCCCACGTGCCACAACTACCAAAGCCCGTGCGCCTAGAGCCCGTGCTCCGCAACAAGAGAAGCCACCACGATGAGAAGCCTGCGCACCACAACGAAGAGTAGCCCTCGCTTGTCGCAACTAGAGAAATCCCGCGTGCAGCAATGAAGACCCAACGCAGACAGAAAAAAAAAAAAAAAAAGGATAGAATATTGGAAGAAAGGGTGTCCTCTTGGGCGTCAGGCAGACTAGGTTTGATTTCTGGTTCTGTCACTTATTAGCTGTGTGACCTTGGGCCAGCCTCCCTACCTCTCAGCTGTGAAATGGGGTCGCTGTGAGTCAGGATGAATTGGGATTCAAAATGTACAGCATGAGCCATGGGGCCTGATGCGTGGCAGCTGGGAGAACGCTCACTCTTTGAAGGAAGGGATCTTGCTTGCTTGCTCCCCGTCGTCTCTCTGATGCCGAGAACTGCCCTGGCCCTTAGTAGGTGCTCAGCAGACATTTCGGGAATGAATGCATGAACAGTTGTGCTACATTGAGGCAGTGTGTGGTCGTTGTTACCTGAGATGTAAATCTCAAGACGGGGCGGGGGAGGTCCTTTTCACTCAAATTGCTTAGACTCTGAATTAACCTGGAATCCTTCTCTCTTCCATGCGTTTGTCTGAGGCTGAATTCTGTTTCCTTCCTCCTTCTCCTTTCTTCCTCTCCATCTTCTGCTTATAATGATGGTGTCTTTGGATGATCACTCTTGAGGTTGGGGAGAAGAAATGGTAGCCTCTACATGTCGAATCCCATTACAGAAATGTTGGTCATTTCCATCTGTGAGCACTTCCTCACTGCTGGGTGTGGGCTAGATGCCGGGATACAGAGAGATGCAGATGCCACACATACTTAGACATCTGTGGTCCAGTTGGAAGGATGCGTTTGTAGTTTTACCAGGTATATGCTAGATCTCAGAGGAATATTAAATGAGTATGGGGGTGGTGAGACTTGACCTGGCAAACAGTAGGTTCTTGACCAACCACTGTTGAACAAGAACGACAGAACTCAGAAGTTTTAACACATGGAACAGAGGACCCAGGCAGTGACACCACCTGGGGACCTGATGTGGAAGCAAATCATAGAAGATGGTCAGGGCCCAGGACTGGGAATCTGCAGGGCAACTGGCAAGGGGGACGGGTAGAGGCAGAGATGTGTGTGAGGACACAGGGAACAAGTGGAGCTTGTTGAGAGGACTAAGTGGAGGCTGGACCCAGCCAGGCTTCAGTCTCAGGCTGGTTTGGATGTAGTTCTGTAGACGTGGGGAGCTATTGGGTGACAGGTCACTGCACTGACGTAAGGGGATTGATGCTGTGTTGGGGTTTAGTGTGTGCGCGAATAGGCGGGAGAGTGGGTTAGAATCCAGTAGTGGGTGGAAGACGCTGGCGTCGCTGACCCAGCCTTGCCTCTGGTTCAGGGCTCAACCAGCCCTCCAATCCTCAGTGATTCCAGGGACCCCTCACCTCAGACCCCCTCCTTGGCCACATCCTCAGCTAAGAGTCAGCATCTGGAGTTGCTCCCTTTGGAAAATCTGAATCAGCCCTCAGCACTCTGACCTGAGTGCTCCCCACCGGACCCCCAACTTCACTGAGGTGTACTCAGCCCCCCAGCCATGCCCCTTTCTCTCCCTCCCTGTGGCTCCATCCTTCCACATCCAGCCTGGACAGCCCCTCCCATGGCGAGCCTGTTGGGAGTTCTCTTACCAGCTCCTCCAGGGTCCTCACTTCTATCCACCCCTGTCCTCTGCTCTATCCACCCCATGACCCCCTAGTCCCGGATCGGCTGATTCCCAAGGAAAGACCCACCGTGGTGGGGGTTGGCGCCCTTACGATGCACACTCTGCAGTCTTAGCTTGACCCTGAGCTTGTCTAGCACCTGATGATAGGTCTCCCTTCCTGTCCCCCATTCCTTCCTGAGCCAGAGGAAGTGGGGTGGGCTGGAGGGATTCTGCGGGAGGTGGTGGTGCTGATGGATGGGAGGAGTTCTCTGCTCCAAACCCGTCTCCTCCCGCCCCTCCCCCGCTGCTGCTCTCAGATGACACAGAAGCCTGTCCACTCCAGCTGCCGTGGCAGCAGCCCACTGCCCGCAGGCTTTATCCCAACTGTAGCTGTTGCAGCCACAGTCCCCATAGGTCTGCCTTCTGAGACCACCACCAGGCATCTGGGTCCTCTTGCATTTCATGGATTCAGCTGGAGTGCTGTGTTGCAGGGTAGGACCTGCTTCCTCTGCCGAGGGGACCAGATGATGGAACTCAGAAGATCAGGGGAGCCACCTCCCCACAGGGTGGCCTTTGACAGCTGGGACAAGATCTCCCTTAGCAGGGAAAGCATTTCTAAATGCAGGGTAGCACTTAAAAAAAAGATGCAGGACTCACTTGGTTAAAAGACCTTCCTCTGCCTTCGTTATTACCCCTCGCAGGTCTTTAGACTGCTTGACATGTGGATGACAATTGGCTTAGCCACTGATAGAGAAGTTTTCCCTTTTAATAATGTTCCTGTCATGGCTAACTGCGGAGCCTCAGCCTTGCCATGCATGAGTAATAAACCACGGCCGTAATTACAGGCGGCCACAGTCACACGCCAACAAACGAGCGTGCTGACAGTTAATAGGGAGCAGGGTTCCAGAAGAGCCTCCTTCCATTCCTGCCTCCGACACAATGGCTAATCGTGTGATTAGTGTTTACTGAGGGGTGTCTCGTGGTTACACGTGGCTTGTTAGGTGCTGTACCTCCCTGGTAGAAAGAGTGTGAGGAACAGTCAGGAGACCGGGGTTCTAGTTCTCTGTATTTCTAGGGACCAAAGTGTATAAATAAAAGTGACGTGACTTTAGGGTCTTTTAACTCGCAGATTTTGAATAATACCCCCTTCCTCCCACCTTATCCTATTAAAATCTCATGCATTCTCCAAGATCAATTCAGAAGCCGTTTATTCCCTGAAACCTTCCCTGCCACTTTCTTGGAATTAATTGTTCCTTCTTCTGGGCTCTGATGGTACTCTGTATGGGTCTGCTTTTATTTTTTTGAATTTTATTTTATTTATTTATTTTTTATACAGTAGGTTCTTATTAATTATCTATTTTATACATATTAGTGTATATGTGTCAATCCCAATCACCCAATTCATCCCCCCCTCCCCACTTTCCCCCCTTGGTGTCCATACATTTGTTCTCTACATCTGTGTCTCAATTTCTGCCCTGCAAACCGGTTCATCTGTACCATTTCTCTAGGTTCCACATATATGCGTTAATATACGATATTTGTTTTTCTCTTTCTGACTTACTTCACTCTGTGTGACAGTCTCTAGATCCATCCACGTCTCTACAAATGACCCAATTTCCTTCCTTTTTATGGCTGAGTAATATTCCATTGTATATACGTACCACATCTTCTTTATCCATTTGTCTGTTGATGGGCATTTAGGTTGCTTCCGTGTCCTGGCTATTGTAAATAGTGCTGCAGTGAACATTGGGGTGCATGTGTCTTTTGAATTATGGTTTTCTCTGGGTATATGCTCAGTAGTGGGATTGCTGGGTCATATGGTAATTCTATTTTTAGTTTTTTAAGGAACCTCCATACTGTTCTCCATAGTGGCTGTATCAGTTTACATTCCCACCAACAGTGCAAGAGGGTTGCCTTTTCTCCACACCCTCTCCAGCATTTGTTGTTTGTAGATTTTCTGATGATGCCCATTCTAACTGGTGTGAGGTGATACCTCATTGTAGTTTTGATTTGCATTTCTCTGATAATTAGTGATGTTGAGCAGCTTTTCATGTGCCCCTTGGCCATTTGTGTACCTTCTTTGGAGAAATGTCTTTCTAGGTCTTCTGCCCATTTTTTGATTGGGTTGTTTGTTTTTTTAATATTGAGCTGCATGAGCTGTTTATGCATTTTGGAGATTAATCCTTTGTCTGTTGATTCGTTTGCAAATATTTTCTCCCATTCTGAGGATTGTCTTTTCATCTTGTTTATAGTTTCCTTTGCTTTGCAAAAGCTTTTAAGTTTCATTAGGTCGCATTTGTTTATTTTTGTTTTTATTTCCATTTCTCTAGGAGGTGGGTCAAAAAAGATCTTGCTGTGATTTATTTCAAAGAGTGTTCTTCCTGTGTTTTCCTCTGAGAGTTTTACAGTGTCCGGTCTTACATTTAAGTCTCTAACCCATTTTGAGTTTATTTTTGTGTATGGTGTTAGGGAGTAGAACTAATGTCATTCTTTTACATGTAGCTGTCCAGTTTTCCCAGCACCACTTATTGAAGAGACTGTCTTTTCTCCATTGTATATCCTTACCTCCTTTGTCATAGATTAGTTGACCATATGTGCATGGGTGTATCTCTGGGCTTTCTATCCTGTTCCGTTGACCTATATTTCTGCTTTTGTGCCAGTACCATATTGTCTTGATTACTGTAGCTTTGTAATATAGTCTGAAGTCAGGGAATCTGATTCCTCCAGCTGGGTTTTTTTCCCTCAAGATTGCTTTGGCTATTTGGGGTCTTTTGTGTCTCCATACAAATTTTAAGATTTTTTGTTCTAGTTCTATAAAAAATGCCATTGGTAATTTCATAGGGATTGCATTGAATCTGTAGATTGCTTCGGGTAGTATAGTCATTTTCACAATATTGATTCTTGCAATCCAAGAACATGTTATATCTCTCAAACTGTTTGTGTCATCTTTGATTTCTTTCATCAGTGTCTTATAGTTTTCTGAGTACAGGTCTTTTACCTCCTTAGGTAGGTTTATTCCTAGGTATTTTATTCTTTTTGTTGCAGTGGTGAATGGGATTGTTTCCTTAATTTCTCTTTCTGATCTTTCATTGTTAGTGTATAGGAATGCAAGAGATTTCTGTGCATTAATTTTGTACCCTGCAACTTTACCAAATTCATTGATTAGCTCTAGTAGTTTTCTGGTGGCATCTTTAGGATTATCTATATATAGTATCATGTCATCTGCAAACAGTGACAGTTTTACTTCTTCTTTTCCAGTTTGTATTCCTTTTATTTCTTTTTCTTCTCTGATTGCTGTGGTTAGTACTTCCAAAACTATGTTGAATAATAGTAGTGAGAATGGACATCCTTGTCTTGTTCCTGATCTTAGAGGAAATGCTTTCAGTTTTTCACCATTGAGGATGATGTTTGCTGTGGGTTTGTCATATATGGCCTTTATTATGTTGAGGTAGGTTCCCTCTATGCCCACTTTCTAGAGAGTTTTTATCATAAATGGATGTTGAATTTTGTCAAAAGCTTTTTCTGCATCTACTGAGATGATCATATGGTTTTTCTCCTTCAATTTGTTAATATGGTGTATCACATTGATTGATTTGCGTATATTGAAGAATCCTTGCATCCCTGGGATAAATCCCACTTGATCATGGTGTATGATCCTTTTAATGTGTTGTTGGATTCTGTTTGCTAGTAGTTTGTTGAGGATTTTGCATTTATATTCATCAGTGATATTGGTCTGTAATTTTCTTTTTTTGTAGTATCTTTGTGTGGTTTTGGTATCAGGGTTATGGTGGCCTCATTGAATGAGTTTGGGAGTGTTCCTTCCTCTACAGTTTTTTGTTAGAGTTTGAGAAGGATGGGTGTTAGCTCTTCTCTAAATGTTTGATAGAATTCACCTGTGAAGCCATCTGGTCCTGGACTTCTGTTTGTTGGAAGATTTTTAATCAGTTTCAATTTCATTACTTGTGATTGGTCTGTTCATATTTTCTATTTCTTCCTGGCTCAGTCTTGGAAGGTTATACCTTTCTAAGAATTTGTCCATTTCTTCCAGGTTGTCCATTTTTATTGGCATATAGTTGCTTGTAGTAGTCTCTTAGGATGCTTTGTATATCTGCGGTGTCTGTTGTAACTTCTCCTTTTTCATTTCTAATTTTATTGATTTGAGTCCTCTCCCTCTTTTTCTTGATGAGTCTGCTAAAGGTTTATCAATTTTGTTTATCTTCTCAAAGAACCAGCTTTTAGGTTTATTAATCTTTGCTATAGTTTTCTCTGTTTCTATTTCATTTATTTCTGCTCTGATCTTTATGATTTCTTTCCTTCTACTAACTTTGGGTTTTGTTTGTTCTTCTTTCTCTAGTTCCTTTAGGTGTAAGGTTAGGTTGTTTGTTTGAGATGTTTCTTTTTTCTTGAGGTAGGATTGTATTGCTATAAACTTCCCTCTTAGAACTGCTTTTGCTGCATCCCATAGGTTTTGAATCATCGTGTGTTCGTTGTCATTTGTCTCTAGGTGTTTTTTGATTTCCTCAGTGATCTCTTGGTTATTTAGTAATGTATTGTTTAGCTTCCATGTGTCTGTGTTTTTTTCGTTTTTTTCCCGTATAATTTATTTTTAATCTCATAGCGTTGTGGTCAGAAAAGATGCTTGATATGATTTCAATTTTCTTAAATTTACTAAGGCTTGATTTGTGACCCAAGATGTGATCTATCCTGGAGAATGTTCTGTGTGCACTTGAGAAGAAAGTGTAATCTGCTGATGTTGGATGGAATGTCCTATAAATATCAATTAAATCTATCTGGTCTATTGTGTCATTTAAAGCTTCTGTTTACTTATTAATTTTCTGTCTGGATGATCTGTCTATTGGTGTAAGTAAGGTGTTAAAGTCCCCCACTATTATTGTGTTACTGTCAATTTCCTCTTTTATAGCTGTTAGCATTTGCCTTATGTATTGAGGTGCTCCTATGTTGGGTGCATATATATTTATAATTGTTATATCTTCTTCTTGGATTGATCCCTTGATCATTATATATTGTCCTTCCTTGTCTCTTGTAACATTCTGTATTTTAAAGTCAATTTTATCTGATATAAGTATTGCTACTCCAGCTTTCTTTTGATTTCCATTTGCATGGAATATCTTTTTCCATCCCCTTGTTTTCAGTCTGTATGTGTCCCTAGGTCTGAAGTGGGTCTCTTGTAGACAGCATATATATGGGTCTTGTTTTTGTATCCATTCAGCGAGCCTGTGTCTTTTTGTTGGAGCATTTAATCCATTCACGTTTAAGGTAATTATTGATATGTTTGTTCCTATTACCATTTTCTTAATTGTTTTGAGTTTGTTCTTGTAGGTCCTTTTCTTCTCTTGTGTTTCCCACGTAGAGAAGTTCCTTTAGCATTTGCTGTAGAGCTGGTTTGCTGTTGATGAATTCTCTTAGCTTTGTCTTGTCTGTAAAGCTTTTGATTTCTCCGTCGAATCTGAATGACATCTTTGCCGGGTAGAGTAATCTTGGTTGTAGGTTCTTCCCTTTTGTCACTTTAAATATGTCATGCCACTCCCTTCTGGCTTGTAGAGTTTCTGCGGAGAAATCAGCTGTTAACCTTATGAGAGTTCCCTTATATGTTATTTGTCATTTTTCCCTTGTTGCTTTTAATAATTTTTTTTTTAACATCTTTATTGGAGTGTAATTGCTTTACAATGTTGTGTTAGTTTCTGCTTTATAACAAAGTGAGTCAGCTATACATATACATATATCCCCATATCTCCAATAATTTTTCTTTGTCTTTAATTTTTGTCAATTTGATTACTATATGTCTCAGTGTGTTTCTCCTTGGCTTTATCCTGCCTGGGACTCTCTGCACTTCCTGGACTTGGGTGGCTATTTCCTTTCCCATGTTAGGGAAGTTTTCAGCTATAATCTCTTCAAATATTTTCTCGGGTCCTTTCTCTCTCTCTTCTCCTTCTGGGACCCCTATAATGAGAATGTTGTTGCGTTTAATGTTGTTCCAGAGGTCTCTTAGGTTGTCTTCATTTCTTCTCATTCTTTTTTCTTTATTCTGTTCCATGGCAGTGAATTCCACCATTCTGTCTTCTAGGTCACTTATTCATTCTTCTGCCTCAGTTATTCTCCTATTGATTCCTTCTAGTGTTTTTTCATTTCAGTTATTGTATTATTCATCTCTGTTTGTTCTTTAATTCTTCTAAGTGTTTGTTCTTTAATTCTTCTAGGTCTTTGTTAAACATTTCTTGCATCTTCTCAATCTTTGCCTCCATTCGTTTTCTGAGGTCCTGGATCATCTTCAGTATCATTATTCTGAATTCTTTTTCTGGAATGTTGCCTATCTCCACTTCATTTAGTTGTTTTTCTGGGGTTTTATCTTGTTCGTTCATCTGGTACATAGTCCTCTGCCTTTTCATTTTGTCTGTCTTTCTGTAAATTTGGTTTTCATTCCTCATACTGCAGGATTGCAGTTCTTCTTGCTTCTGCTCTCTGCCCTCTGGGTCTGCTTTTAGCTGTTTTTTTAAAATTATTTATTGATTTATTTATTTTTGGCTGCATTGGGTCTTCGTTGCTGCATGCGGGCTTTCTCTAGTTGTGGCGCGCGGGGGCTACTCTTTGTTGTCGTGTGTGGGCTTCTCATTGTGGTGGCTTCTCTTGTTTCAGAGCATGGGCTCTAGGCACATGGGCTCCAGTAGTTGTGGTGTGCGGGCTCAGTAGTTGTAGCTCGTGGGCTCTAGAGCACAGGCTCAGTAGTTGTGGTACATGGGCCCTGTTCCTCTGCGGCATGTGGGATCTTCCTGGACCAGGGCTCGAACCCCTGTCCCCTGCATTAGCAGGTGGATTGTTAACCACCGTGCCACTAGGGTAGTCCCTTTTAGCTGTTGTTTATCTGTGCCTTGCATTAGAATGAATCATTTGCATGGTAACAGTTTGCAAGAGAATAGGTTTTATTCATTTAAAAATTTTTATTATTATTTATTTAATTTTTATTGAGAAACAGTTGATGTACAATATTATATAAGTTAACAGGTGTATAACATAGGAATTCATAATTTTTAAAGATTATACTCCAGATATAGTTATTATAAAACATTGACTATATGCCCCGTGTTGTACAATATATCCCTGTAGTTTATTTATTTTACATGTAATAGTTTGTACTTCTTAATATCCTACCCCTATCTTGCCCCTCTCCCATTCTGTCTCCCCACTGGTAACCACTCGTTTGTTCTCTATATCTGTGACTCTGTTTTTTTTTCTTTGTTATATTTGCTTGTTTGTTTTATTTTTTAGATTCTGCATATAAATGATATCATACAGTATTTGTCTTTCTCTGTCTGACTTATTTCACTAAGCCTTATATCCTCCAAGTCCATCCATGTTGCTGCAAAGGACAAAATTTGATTCTTTTTTATGGCTGAGTAGCATTTCTCTGTATATTTTAAAATCCTTCTCCATGTCACTTAGGAGTTAATTCATCAGAAAGTAACTTGTTCTCACTTAACAAGTCCAGAAGTAGTGGTCACCAGTATTGGTTTAGAACCATGAGGTCATCATGATGACATTATAACGTCATAGTTCATTATATTTCCTTGTTTTTTTCTTCATGGTTACAAGATGGCTGTGGTAGTTCCAGTCATTGCATCGTTGTACAAGATAGGAAGTACTGTACCACTGGCTACATCTCCTATTGTTTAATCAGGAAAGAAAATCTTTTCCAGAAGTCTTCCTTGTAGGCTCATGTGGTCCAGAAAATGGCCACACGACTAACCTTGCTTTAAGAGAACAGTGGCTTTTCAGAGAAAGTAAGTATGGTGGAGGCAAAAGAGAAGGAGAGTAGGAATGGTATTTGCATTGTGAATCTGTGGTGTCTGCCATCCTCTCTACACCCCCAATACCTTCTCAGCAAATATTAAAATGAAGCAAGACTCTTTGTTCTCTGGAAATTCAGTGAACTAGAATACTAAGTCCGTGGGCATTCTGGTTAACTTGGATTTGACCTGAAGCCATCTCATAGCTTGACACTACCATGTATAACCATATTTTGTCAATGCTAAGATGCACATTTTTACATCTCTGAAATTGAGATTCATTTTATGATCAGTGGTGTGTCATAGTTTAATTGGCAGCACTTCCCTCGTTTCTCGGTGCATAAAAATTGTGCCACTTACAATTGACGGCATCTTAGATTTGATGAAACACAATATATGGACTTTGTAAATACGCATGCATACTGTAGTGTGCCATATGCAGTATTTTTATTGGCATCTAATACATATCCAGTGTTTTGTGTTGCTTAATTCTACATCAAACGTGTGTACACTATTATACCCATTTTACAGTTGAGGAAGCTGAAACTCAGAGAAATCAGTTGTCCAGAGACACCCACCAGCTGCCTTTCTGTGTCTTCCTTTGTGAAGTTGGCATTTGCTGACTTCCGGGCATGGGACTCAGTCCCAATTAGTGTTGGTGGCTGGTCCAGGGATTGCAGAGGGGTGAGCGTGGGAGTGCAGTGACAGGAGGGCAGCAGGGAACCTTGCTTCCCTTAGGTTTAGCAGCTACTGATGTGTACAGTTGTAAAGCTGTTAATTCTAGAGCTCTAAATTATGCTGTGTGAGCTTTAGATCCCGCCCATAATTAGAACAAAATGTGAGAAAAGTGAAATTGATATTAAGTTAATTAAAAGGTTTTGCTTATATTTGCGAGGAAATTAGCACAACAAGAGTGCTAACAAGTGCGCATTGTTAATTTCTTCATTTGGGCAACTCTCAGCAGGCCTCAGGCAGGCTTTGTTCTTTGCTTCTGCCCTGTGCCCTCCCTACCATTGAATCTTCATCTTATGGGTATCATGGTGGCTTTAATTGGGCAAGATGCAGTGTAATCTTCTAATGGTCATTTTTTAATGGATACCAAGCCTTGAGTAGGAGCCACACCATGCAGCTAAGGGCCCAGGCCCTAGAGTTGTGTGTGTGTGTGGGGGGGCGGGGGGTGGCTTCAAAGCTGGGTGTCAACATGAAGCTGATGCAGATGACTGATGTGGTTCCCTCATGTCCAGAAGGTACGCCCTTTGGCCCAATGCACCCTTCTTCTCATTCCTGTTCACAATCTTGATCTAGGCCACAGACCTGGGTTGACGTGTGCAGTGTAGAACTTTAATTTGGAGTTCCTAGAAGGGTGGGGGCAATCTTTCTTATGGAATCATTTATACCAGATCAGGGTCTGGGTTAGAGAAGCTGATATCAGGTAGTCTAGAACTACCTTTGTCTCTAGTTGGGGTGGCAGAGGCAATGCCATGTTCACCAAGAGATTGTCTCTTCCTCTTGGGCACAGAGCGAATCTTCAGGCTCCCCACAGTTAGGTGGGGGGCATGTGATTGAGTTCTGGGCATTGGAAGATGGGAGGAAGTGATGTTTGCCACTGTCAGACCTGGCCCACAAAATATCCTGTGGGGTCGTACATGCCTTCCCTCTTTACCTTCCTGTGGTAGCCTTGGAGTCTACCTCTTGGTGGCATACAAGATGGAAGGATCCTCAATCCCTGAATGACTGTGTGGAACAGAGTATCATCCCATCCTCCCCAGCTCTCTCTTGATATCTCTGTGCATTGGACATTTGTGTTAAGCCATTGAGATCTTGGAGCTCATCTGTTACGACAGCTAGTGTTAATCATCCTGACTAATTCAATTAGGCAGGTCTTGGAACACTAGTCTCCCTGAGTCACAGGACAATCTCTCTTCATCCTTGATTAATGTGATCAGGAAATACTGAACGATAAGTTGGGTGTTGTAAGTCAGTTGAATTAAAAACCACCTGGCTCCAGACCTGCTTCTCTGTCTCTGCTGTTGGCTTTAAGAAAGCAGTCTTATTTCTCAGTGTCCCAGTGTTCTATTTACAGAATGATGGAATGATTATAATCATCCCCTACTTATGCTCCATGTTGGAGCTAAAGGATAAGTATTGAAATACGGCTAAGTTGTTTGCAATTATAAACAACTAAATAATATATGCATTGTCTTTATTACGCCTTTGCCTGTTAGGAACTGGCATATTTCAAGATGAGACAAACTGAAAAGGTTAGTTTAAGAATTAGCAATTAAAAAAATCATGATCTTTGCTGCCACTGCATTTTAAATCATGCAAACATTTATGTTTGTGCCAACGTTCCACAGTTTCCTTTAGAGCAATTACTGAAATGCATTCACAAAATAAAAATGGAGTTCAGGGAAGAATATTTAAGAGCTCTTTAATGATGTTAAAAACTTTGCTAATTTGCCAAGTTGTTCTAAAATTCACTTCAATTTTTTTTTTCCTTCCTACCCATCTTCCTGCAATTGAACTGATTCCAGGAGATTTGAAGAAAGGGTCTGAAACTAATATTAAAATACACAAATCTCATGAAATATCATTTCAAGAGCCTTTTCCTTTTCCTTCATTAGCTGAAGGTGAACACTCAGGAAGGTCTAAGGACCCTCGGGCTGTGTTTACTTGCACAAAGCAGTTTGGGGAGAAAACAAAAGCTAAACAGTAGTTACTAAGGGGTGGTTTGGATTCAATTTTTTCCTTATATTGCTCTTTGGTAGCTTGTATGAGTAGACCCTTGGGGAGGAGTAGACTGCCTTAATTTCTTCATCTTCATCCTCCTTACTCAGATCTCAGCTTGGCTCAACTGCAGCCAGCGAAGGGCTTGTGGTTCCCCCAGCATCACTGCTCCATGGGTATTCCAACTTCCCATGGGTCCTGAGGATCCAGTTCCATCCATCCTCTTCTCCACCAGAAAGGATCTAGTGTAATGGTGCACATTTTCATGAGAGTGTAAGTTCATGGTTACCTCTTATGGATGAATCTCTTGAAAGCCTAATCTTCAGTAGAGAAAGTTCAATAGCATTGAGTTCCAGGCAAGAGGTAAAGATGCAACCCTGACCCCGACAGCTGACCCCACCAGCTACTTCCCTAACCAGCTGACCTCTGGGAGGGTGGGAGGGGCCTACAATGAACTGAGTACGGGCTTTCCAGTTGGATAGATGAAATCTCAAACTTCCTTATGGCTACTTAACAAAGCCAAGGCAAAGCTTGGATTTTGGGCGACTCACATAACATTGCTGAGCCCCAGTTTGCCCATCTAGAAAACAGCAGCTGCTTCTATAAGTATGATAAAGACTGTGCAAGATGGTACTTGTCAAATACCTTGAGGAATGCCTGTATTTAGGAGAATGTTGATGAACAGTTTTATTATACTGTGGCAGTGGTAGCAGAACTGTTACTGCTCCTTGGAATAGACATTTAGCTCCTCAGAGAGTCAGCTTTCTCCCTGGTGAACTCTAGATAAGATCTAAAGTCTGTTCAAGTTGCGTAATTTTATGGATCAGAGAGTTAGTCAGTGAATCAAAGAGTGTCTTTTCATGTAAACTGCGGCTGCTCAGGATTGGTTAGATTTGCTTTTTTAAAAAAATTTATGTATTATTTTAAAAATTTTATTTATTTATTTTTGGCTGTGTTGGGTCTTCGTTGCTGCGCGCGGGCTTTCTCTAGTTGTGGCGAGCTGGGGCTACTCTTTCTTGCGGTTTGCGGGCTTCTCATTGCGGTGGCTTCTCTTGTTGTGGAGCACGGGCTCTAGGAGCATGAGCTTCAGTAGTTTCAGCACGCGGGCTCAGTCGTTGTGGCTCGCGGGCTCTAGAGCACAGGCTCAGTAGTCGTGGTGCACGGGCTTAGTTACTCCGTGGCATGTGGGATCTTCCCAGACCAGGGCTCAAACCTGTGTCCCTTGCATTGGCAGGCGGAGTCCTAACCACTGCGCCACCAGGGAAGCCCTAGATTTTCATCTTTTGGCAGCAATACAAAGTTCAATCTAAAGGAATGAGAAATGATTTTCCTAGGTGTGGTGGTTTTAAAACGTATCTGCCAATTCTTTGACACTATTCCCAGCAAAAGGTGGAGTTGAAATCCCCTCCCGTTGATTATTATGGGCTGGCTAGAGTGACTTGCTTCTAGTGAATGGAACTGAATGGAGATGATGTTGCATGACTTCTGAGGCTGGATCATAAAGGGCGATAGAGTTTCGACCTGGTGCTCTCTCTGAGGATGTGCATCTTTGAAGCCTTGAGGTACCATGTCAGAAACCGGGCTGCCCTGAAGCCACCATGCTGGAGAGACCACGTGGAGAGAGATAGAGATTGAGAGATAGAGAGGGAGGTCTAAGAAGTCTCAGCTGTTCCAGCTCCCAGCTGTTTCTGTCTTCCCAGTGCACGGGCCAGACATGTGAGTGAACAAGCTTCAGTCTCCCCAGCTGATGCCTAGTAGAACAGACACGAGTTGTCCCCACCCTAAGCCCTGCCCAAATTGCAGATTCATGAGCAAAATAAGTATAGTGGTTGTTTTAAGCCACTAACTTTCGGGGTGGTTTGTTATATAGCAATAATGACTGGAACACTGGGCGGGTCTCCTTGTGTTCAATAAAGTGTTTTTTCTCTCCTCACCGTAAGAAATAGGGGACTTGATGATGATGATAACAGCGTTAACAGTAATACACATAACAATAGCTAACATTTCCTGTGCACTTACTAAAAGTACCCAGCACTGTGCTAAAGACTTGAATGTGAGGTATCACCTCACACCAATCAGAATGGCCATCATCAAAAAATCTACAAACAATAAATGCTGGAGAGGGTGTGGAGAAAAGGGAACCCTCTTGCACTGTTGGTGGGAATGTAAATTGATACAGCCACTATGGAGAACAGTATGGAGGTTCTTTAAAAAACTAAAAATAGAACTACCATACGACCCAGCAATCCCACTATTGGGCATATACCCTGAGAAAACCATAATTCAAAAAGAGTCATGTACCACAATGTTCATTGCAGCTCTATTTACAATAGCCAGGACATGGAAGCAACCTAAGTGTCCATCGACAGATGAATGGATAAAGAAGATGTGGCACATATATACAATGGAATATTACTCAGCCATAAAAAGAAACAAAATTGAGTTATTTGTAGTGAGGTAGATGCACCTAGAGTCTGTCATACAGAGTGAAGTAAGTCAGAAAGAGAAAAACAAATACCGTATGCTAACACATATATGTGGAATCTAAGAAAAAAAAGGTCATGAAGAACCTAGGGGCAAGATGGGAATAAAGACGCAGACCTACTAGAGAATGGACTTGAGGATATGGGGAGGGGGAAGGGTAAGCTGGGACAAAGTGAGAGAGTGGCATGGACATATGTACACTACCAAATGTAAAATGGATGGCTGGTGGGAAGCAGCCGCATAGCACAGGGAGATCAGCTCGGGGTTTGTGACCACCTAGAGGGGTGGGATAGGGAGGGTGGGAGGGAGGGAGACGCAAGAGGGAAGAGATATGGGGATATATGTATACGTATAACTGATTCACTTTGTTATAAAGCAGAAACTAACACATTGTAAAGCAATTATACTCCAATAAAGATGTTAAAAAAAAAAGAAAAAAAAAAAAGACTTAAATGGATATAAAAGTAGGTGAAATTTTTTTCTAAGTCTTAAGTTTCTATACCACTGATAAACTATGGATAGCAGCCTAACTATTGCAGAGGAGGTTAGGTTGGCCAAGAAGCTGAGGCATCTTTTAGCCAAGTTTCTGCCTTGGCCTTGACCACAGTGTTTAGGTGGGAGAAGGAAGGGGGCTGGACCTGCAGTGGCTCCCTCCCACGTAGGCATCACTTAGTTAACATAGAACATCACGTCCGGTCTCATGGACCCTTGCACCAGAGTTTGCAATTGCACAGAGTTTCCAGTTGCACTGTTTCAGGTCTTTTAGCAGAGACAAGAACACATTTGACAGAGCCTGTTTCCATAGGAGACAAAATATTTTCTACTTTTTGTGGAACCTGGAGAGTTTGGTGCTTCTACAAAGGATATATATCCACTGCAAACCTACAGAGTACCTTATTCTGCAGAACTTTGAATAATAGTGCAAACTTCTTTCATTCTAGTTAAGTAGAGTGGGACATAGGGGGCTTGTCTGGATTATAACAGGAAACAAATCAACATCCCACTATTCCCAGAGTGAGGACATTTTTAATTTCAGTCTTAACTTGAACACACACAATACCTATGGTGTCAACATTTACTGCAGACTAGGGATGCCATAGGCCAGTGGTTCCCATGCCTGTCTGAGCTTCATATTGATTTGGGGAACTTTGGGAAAAAAGTACTAATTCTCAGAACCCTCCACCTGGAGGTTCACATTTTTCGGGGTGGGACTTGGAAAGCCTTATTTTTCAAAAGCTCAGTGGGTGATTCTGAAGAGCAGCTGGGAGCCACGGAGGTGGTTGACTCCTCTGCTTTGAAGTGCTTTCCTGTTGGCAGAAGCTTTAAAGCCTTCATACCTGTGAACTACTTGGAGGGTAGCTATCACTGCTCGTTTCAGTGTCTGCATCTGTAAAAAATATCCATTTTGTAGGGCTGTTGGGAGGATTAGATGAGTTTATGCACATGGGATGTCTGATACATTTGTGGCTTCTAGTAGATGATGATGACGATGATTTACTTTCTAACACTTGATTAACTTAACCAGCATTTGCCTGTTAATTTCAAGGTTTCAAAATGTACCCTCAAAACTGATCTTTTTTTTTTCTTATTATAAGAACATTAACATGAGACCTACCCTCTTGATAACGGGCATTACTGTGGCCCATGTTTTTGCGGCTCAGGCAGTGGGCACCCCTTTTGGGGCTTATGGTGCCTTCTCTTGTGCCTGCACCAAGCCTTCATCTCATGCCATCCGGGGTGTCTTTTGTTTGATAAGCTGGATCTGGGTGAATATATTTCATTCTGTTTGCTCAGAGGACAGTTTTTACCTTTTCATGTAAAACCTGCTTTTCCTCTAGTGTTTCCTAAATCCGTATATTGTAGTATTGATCTTCTGGCTTTGCAAGCTGGTACCTTCCGTCTTTCTTCTCACACCCAACAGCTCTCCATAGCCAACTCCTGATAACTCCCATCTCCTCCATCCTGTTTCTGCGGCCTCTTCTTTGTGCAGCCCACGTGTCCTACGACTTGGGAATCGACTCTATAATTGTTTCCGCCTCCAAGCTCTGCTCTTTCGAGTCTGTGCTGCACTGTACCACCACTGTTCTCTTCCCCAAATACAGTTTGGATCCGGCCACTCCTTCCCTATCCATGCGTGTCCTCAGCTCCAAGCAGTGACATGCTCCAATTCAGATGCTTTTAAAAGGTCACCCTGCTGTGTGGAAATGATGTTTTAGGGGACCAGGGTGAAAGCAAGGATGGAAGCAGTTAGGGGGCTATTACAATAATCCAGGCAAGGGAAGGTGGAAATGGAATAGTGGAGGTGGTGAGAAGCAGTCATGTCCTAGATATATTTTGAAGACAGCACTGTGACAACCTGTGGATGAAATAAATATGAGGTAGGGGACAAAGAGAGCAGCTAAGGATAACTGAGTTTTAATCTAATCAGTTAGAAGAACAGAACCGTCATTCACTAAGATGGGGGAGACTTGCAGGGGAGTAGGTTTGGGGGGGAGATGAAACATCCAACATGCATTGAGTTTGAGATACTTATTAAACATCCAAGTGGAGATGCTGAATAGACAGTTGGATGTGCAATTCTAGATTTGGGCTTGATCAAAGAAGGGGAAGAGAAGGGAAGGAAGAGGCTTTGCCAAGGATGTTGTTGAAAAGAAAAGAAAGACACTGTCAATGAAATGTTCTTGGTGACTGAGTATAACGAGAAAACAGAAACAGATTTAAGACAATGAAACTGACCAGCTTTTAAGGCCCCTTCCCCCTCGTTCAGCCAGCCTTGGAAGTATTTCTTCTAGGTCAGATTCCTGTGGGAGATGATGAAGGTAATTTCTTGATATTTATTTATGATCAAGAGAGAATTACTGCCACTTAAATGTTGCATTATTAATGATTTAGGAGGAAATGACTTCTTTCAGAAACACCAATTCTGAAGGCCTGTTAGATAGAGGCCAGGTAGTAAATGACTTCTTTCAGTGTCAGACGTAAAGAGTTGATGCGTTTTTGAAAGGGGTAGCAGTGATTACCTTCCATAGGTTGGGTCCAGGCAGTCATGATTTTGGAAGCAAGTCCAGGGTCAATTTGCTTATGACACTCAGCACATTTTATTTTATTTTTTTTTTAGAAAGTTTTTTTTTTTAATAGATTTATTTATTTTTATTTATTTATCTTTGGCTGTGTTGGGTCTTCGTTGCTGCTCGCGAGCTTTCTCTAGTGCGGCAAGCAGGGGCTACTCTTCGTTGTGGTGCAGGGGCTTCTCATTGCGGTGGCTTCTCTTGTTGTGTAGCACGGGCTCTAGGCTCGTGGGCTTCAGTAGTTGTGGTGCCCGGGCTTAGTTGCTCCGCGGCATGTGGGATCTTCCCAGACCAGGGCTCGAACCTGTGTCCCCTGCATTGGCAGGCGGATTCTTAACCACTGAGCCACCAGGGAAGTCCCACTCAGCACATTTCAGAATCTCATCTTTGCTCATAGACTCTGTTACTCTGGGATTAATCCATAACTAGGATGAAAGATGGGCACTCTAGAACCTGTAGATTTGGAACTGAAACAGAACATTTCTAAGATGCAGGGGGGAGCCAGATGGGTCCCGGGCCATTCTGATCTGACTGGCTGAGACCATTCTTCCAGTGTCTGGCTGTCTATTCCCAGGCGTGGTGGTGAATTACGCAGGGGAAAAATGCACATCCTCATCCCCTTTCAAAATCAAGAGGAAGTTTTGCAGAGAAGGGAAATCTGGGAGAAGTACCCTTAAGTAGCACTTGCCGTGTGTATTCTGACTCCAGTAGGAAATTCAATGAGGGGACAGGGACCACATTGATAAGCTCAATGAGGGGACCAGGTAAATGGTCAGGTAGCCTGGTGAGTGTGAGTGTGTGGATGTGACAAGGTATTTATTTTATCATCTCAGTCATTCACTCACTTTCAAAGAAGAAGTTAAATTATCTGAGGACATTTGCTGTGTTCTGAAATGGATTAAAACTCGGCTGTATTTCCAGTGAGTGATTTAAATATTGTATAGCTCATTTATAATTGAATAAGAATACAGTGGCCCTTTACAGATTTTGAAGGCATTCTCTCCAAAAAGGCTGTTTTGTTTTCTCCTTTTCAAATAAACATGAATTAGCATAAGAAATAAGGAGCCTGTGAAAGGAATCAATAAAATTAACTGGAATTGGATTTCACACTTTGAATGCCTTACACGTTCCTATTAGGGGAGATATGGAGAAACAGGTAATCATTTCAAAGAGAAGCTCAGGCTCATAAAAGAGTGACCTATTTCCAGAAGATGAATATTTAAAATAAAAAAGGCTTGAAAAATAATTCGCTTTACACTGATGGACCAAAGTTCCAAGTAACAGGGAAACCTAACAAAAAGACAGACTTTTTTCTGGGATTGGAAAGGGCTGCGTGGACATTGTCTTGGGGGTAGCACAGAAGGATGGGGAAGAAGACGGGGCTTGGAGTCTGAAGATCTTGGTTTGAGTTCTGATGCTGTTGATTAGTTTATTTGAAATATGTGTTTTAGTTTCGACCCTTAGAACTGTTTTCCTTTGTATTGCTAATGGAATGGAATTGACTTTTAAAAACATTTTTATTGGAGTATAGTTGTATTAGTTTCTGCTGTACAGCAAAGTGAATCAGTTATATATATACACATATCAATGCTTTTTTTAGATTCTTTCCCCATATAGGTCATTACAGAGTACTGAGTAGACTTCCCTGTGCTATACAGTAAGTCCTTATTAGTTATCTATTTTATGTATAGTAGTGTGTATATGTTAATCCCAAGCTCCCAATTTATCCCTCCCCCCACCCTTACCCCCTGGTAACCATAAGTTTGTTTTCTACATCTGTAACTCTAATTCTGTTTTGTATTGTAGATAAGTTCATTTGTACCCTTTTTTTAGATTCCACATATAAGCGATATCATGATATTTGTCTTTGTCTGACTTACTTCACTCAGTATGAGAATCTCTAGGTCCATCCATGTTGCTGCAAGTGACATTATTTCATTCTTTTTAATGGCTGAGTAATATTCCATTGCATATATGTACCACATCTTCTTTATCCATTCCTCTGTCGATGGACATTTAGGTTGCTTCCATGTCCTGGCTATTGTAAATAGTGCTGCAGTGAACACTGGGGTGCATGTATCTTTTCGAATTATGGTTTTCTCCAGATATATGCCTAGGAGTGGGATTGCTGGATCATATGGTAACTGTATTTTTAGTTTTTTGACTTGACTTTTAAGGTTGGAATTATGTCTAATTTCTTGGATGTAACAGTGAACCAGGAGTTTAGGCGTTCAGGCCAAGCTAGATCCAGAATGGAGGGGCTGAGGATGGGGAGTGAGCGTGTCTACAGGAGTGAAAGCCACCTCCCTTGTCTGAGATGGAAGGACCTCAGGGAAACCTCTGTTCTTCCCCACCTGAAGCTCTCCTTACCTCTGGCTGGCGGGGCCTTCTGTAAATGGGGTCCTGTACCACGTGGTATAAATATTCAGGGAGGGGCTCAGTGAAGTGTCTTCCTTCTGAAGAGTTGTCCTTGACAGAGTTGTCCTGAGCTCATCCTTAAATCTCAGTGTGCCCATCTGTGGATTTTTTTTTGCAAGTGAATCTTGGGGCTCAAGGTCGAGCGGCCTGATAGAGCCAAAGTAAAGTTCTCTGCTTACCTGGCAAGTAACACTGAGTTTCCTCCAGAATAAAATGGAGATGCCCATCCGATGTGTTCAGAAATCTCCATTCCTTTTTATTTACGTGGGCTTCTTATGTTTTTTTATTAAAAAAATTAAAGAAAGTTTTTTTTTGGCTGCACCACGAGGCTTGTGGCGTCTTAGTTCCCCGACCAGGGATTGAACCCATGGTCTCAGCAGTGAAAGCATGAAGTCCTAACCACTGGACCACCAGGGAATTCCACCCCCAAAAGTTTCCCTGTACACTTGTAATTCTGCCTGCCCGCCTCTCCCATCCATCTTTCCCCAGGCAACTACTGATCTGTCTTCTGTCACTATAGATTAGTTTGCATTTTCTCCTAGTTTTACATAAAGGGGATAATATGGAGTGTATTCTTTTCTGGCTGATTTCTTTCACTCAGCATAATTGTTTTGAGACTCATCCATGTTGTGGTGTGTATCAATAATTCATTCCTTTTTATTGCTGAATATATTCCATTATAGGGGTAAGCCACAGCTTGTTTAGCCATTCTCTTGTTGATGGACATTTGGGTTGTTTCCAGATTTTGGCTATTCCAAAGAAGACTGCTAGGAACATTCATGTACAAGTCTTTGGGTGAACATAACTTTCATTTTTCTCAGGTAAATACCTAGACATGGAATGGCTAGATCATATAGTAAATATATATTTAACTTTTTAAGAAACTGCCAACCTATTTTCCATTTTATAGTCCCTCCAACAGTGTATGAAAGTTCTAGTTCCTTCAGATCCTTGTCTACACTTTTAGATTTTAGCCATTTTAATGTGTGTAGTAGTACCTCTTTGTGGTTCTAATTTGCATTTCCCAAATGACTAATGATGTTGAGCATCTTCTTGTGTGTTTACTTGCCATCTGTTTACCTCCTTGGTGAAGGCTGTCTTCAAATCTTTGCGCATATTTTCTCTTTCTTTTTTTTTATTATTGAGTTTTGAGAATTCTTTATATCTTCTGGATATAAGTACCTTATCAGATATGTGACTCACAGATATTTCCCCCAAGTCTGTGGCTTTCGTTTTCATTCTCTTAATAGTGTCTTTCGAGGAGAGGTTTTAAATTTTGATGAAGTCCAATTATCAATTTGTTCTTTTATGGATCTTGCTTTTGGTATCATAGCTAAAAAATCTTTGCCTAACCAGTTGTCACCAACGTTTTCTTTCATGTTTTATTTTTTTATGTTTCATAGTTTCAGGTTTTACATTTAGATCTATGATCCATCTTGAGTTCATTTTTGTATATGAACAAAGTTATGGATCGAAGTGTATTTTTTATGTAAATGGGTATCCAGTTGTTCCAGCATCATTTGTTAAAAAGAATATCCTTTTTCCACGAATTGCTTTGGTACATTTGTCGAAAATCAGTTGTCTGTGTATGTGTGGGTCTATTTCTGGACACTCTGTTCTGTTCCATTGCTGTGCTCTTCTACATTTACAACAATCCCACACTGCCTTGATTACTATAGTTTTATAATGTTTTGAAATGGATAGTATTAGTTGTCCAGCCTTTATACTTCCTTAAAGTTGTTTTGGCTGTTCTAGGTCCTTTACGTTTCCCAAAGAATTTTGGAACCAGTCAGTTTCTGCAAGTGGGGAAAAACCCCAGTTGGCCATCTTTTAATTTTTTAATTGAAATATAGTTGATTTACATTGTTGTGTTAGTTTCAGGTGTACAGCAAAGAAATTCAGTTATGTGTATATATATATATTCTTTTTCAGATTCTTTTCCATTACAGGTTATTACAAGATACTGAATATAGTCCCCTGTGCTATACAGTAGGTCCTTGTTGTTTATTTTATATATAGTAACGTGTATCTGTTAATCCCAAACTCCTAATTTATCTCTGCCCTTACTGGCCATCTTTTAAATTTATTGTTGAATTTGATTTGCTAAAATTTCTTTTAGAATGACTGCATCTGTGTATCTGTTGACTGGTAGCAACAGACACTTCTCCTGGACCTTTGTGAGTCCCAGGCACTGTTACCTCTAATCCTTCTGGGGGGTTCTTTCCCCAGGCTTGGATCCTTTCTTCACACTAATGCACTGATCAGTTTTCCGCTGACACTTGAGGGGCCCCTCTGCAGATCTCTGGAATTCTCTCTCTGTGCAGCTCTCT
This sequence comes from Eubalaena glacialis, assembly GCF_028564815.1. Lineage (NCBI taxonomy): Eukaryota > Metazoa > Chordata > Mammalia > Artiodactyla > Balaenidae > Eubalaena > Eubalaena glacialis. The sequence goes on along the minus strand of NC_083728.1, from coordinate 81,491,702 downwards.
CCTCTCCAGCGTGCTGCCAGTAAATTCTAGCTGCCATGGTTTCCCTGGACCCTCATCTTTATCCCCTCAACTCAGGGAGGCTGCCGGCCGCCTGGGTTCCCTCCTCCTGCACTGTGGTCTGGAAATGCTTTCAAGGTAGTGGCTCACCTGTCTCTTGGGAATCACTGTGCTTTGTTGTCTGATACCCACTGCCTTGAAAACTGTTCTCTTCGTATATTTTGTCTATTTTGCTGGTTCCAGGTGGGAGAGTATTTGGTCTCTCTTACTCCATCTTGGTTGGAAGTAGAAGTCACTTACTTGGGTTTTACATCATGGTTTCTTATATCATTTGGTTTACTTTTTAGATGGGGTATTGCTGTAGCCAGGCTGTCTGACTTTTTTTATGTGAGTACAAGTTCTGTTCATCCAGAGTTCCTTTCCTTTGTTTCAAATTTATAACACCTTGTCTTAACTCCTGTCATTGTTTTTGGGGTTTTTTTTGCTTTTTTTAAAATTGTTTCTCTTTCCTATTCGACTATAGTCTCCTTGTGGAGTATGGCTGAGTTTTATTTACATCGAGCGCTGATAGTAAATGTTTGTTTATATAATGAATGAATGAGAATGAAATTTTCCATTTCCATAAGAATATATAGGATGTTTCTCCCCTCCCCCTCAAAGAGGTAGATCAAAAAAGAATGTGTTCTGTTTAAAGGTTGTAGCTCTATTTAAAATTTAGCTTATTTTGAATTTTGAGTGTGTGTTCGAGTGTACATGCATGCAATAATGATGGGGTGCTTGGTGTTTTAACATTGGTAAAGGGATGGCTCATTGGGAGTTAAATTGCCCCCCAAATAATTCATGGTGTTCTATAAATTTCTCTCCAGGCAATACAGGTCTGGGACCATATGGTCCTTAACTTTGCTTTTTAATGGAAGTTTACTAAACAAGTGACATTATACGTCGTTATAGCTATTGTAAATAATCTGTGCTGTTTAGGTCTTTTTTCTTTTTTCACTTTTATTGCTAAATGGGATAGAGGAAGAATTGCTCAAATACATGATTAATAGGAAGTCTCTATGGGAATTTTCTGTTTTTAAGGTGCCTAGTGAGTTTGAGGGAAGAACAGCACTAGAGAAAAAATTTAGTAGAGGGATTATCTCTATGAATAATTATTTTAGAAAGAAAATGTATGTCTCAGAAATATTCTCATTAGAATTTAAAAAAAAATAAATTTATTTATTTTATTTATTTATTTTTGGCTATGTTGGGTCTTCGTTGCTGCACGCGGGCTTTCTCTAGTTGCGGTGAGCGGGAGCTACTCTTCGTTGTGGTGAGCAGGCTTCTCATTGCGGTGGCTTCCCTTCTTGTGGAGCACGGGCTCTAGGTGCATGGGCTTCAGTAGTTAGAGCACGTGGGCTCAGTAGTTGTGGCTCGCGGGCTCTAGAGCGCAGGATCAGTAGTTGTGACACGTGGGCTTAGTTGCTCCACGGCATGTGACATCTTCCCAGACCAGGGCTCGAACCTGTGTCCCCTGCATTGGCAGGCGGATTCTTAACCACTGTGCCACCAGGGGAGTCCCTCATTAGAAATTTTTGATTTCCAGTTACTTGCAAGTTACTAATTTGGGGAGGTGAATTTACTCATTATTATTACCACGTACTTTGGTCAATTCTCTGTGATTTGTGCTTACAGCTATTGCAGAATGTAAACTGTAAAATGAATGCAGACTGGGTTTTTAATCTAGTTTAGCAATTTGAAAACTTACGTCCCACTGTAATGGAATTAGCTGTGTAGCGCCAAAGAATTTTTTGATTCTGAAGTTTTTGTGCTATTTACTTTTGCTTTATTTGAAAAAGATTCTGGGATGTGGCCAGAGACCCCTGGGAATTGCTTGTAACTATTCTAGAACTACACGCGATGTGGTTGAACGTGGAAGTGAGGGCGCGTATGTTGTACATCATTCGTAGAGTTTTGCTGGGCTTGGAAATGGTTTTTCTTTAACTGATTTTTGTGATCCCATTTGTAAAGAGGTAGCCACTCTTGTGAAGAATGTGGGATTATGGGGGGTTTTCATCTAGAACAACATGAATGAAAGTTTCTATAGTGTTTTCCTTGACAATTTTTGGTTTTCCATTTGGTTTAGATTTACTTTCTGGAAAGGATACTCCCCCCACCAATCTGATCTTTTTCTTGACTTTTTTCAGCTGTTGGGGTTACCTGAATGGGCTAATGTAAGAGATATTTTATGGAAGGGAAGGGGATTGAGGAGTAGATAGGAGGTAACCCTGTGGGACAAAAGAAAACATGATGTAGGAAGAATTTTGGAAGAGGGCAAAGAAGTAAAAAAGAGAGGTGAAGGTGTATGTGTTCTTCAGAACTACTGATGAAGTTAGCCAGGTTTAGGAATGGATTCTAGAGCCCTGAAGGAATCCATTTCTGTCTCTAGTCTTATCTGAGAATCTTGGTTATGCCTCAAAGCAATGGGTAGATGTAGATGACATCTTTTTTTTTTTAGTAAGTCTTGTGCCATTGATAATATTTCTTTTTAAAAAAAGCTTATTGAAGTATAGTTGATTTACAGTGTTGTCTTAATTTCTGCTATACTGCAAAGTGATTCAGTTATACATACATATATATATTCTTTTTCACATTCTTTTCCATTATGCTTTATCACAGGATATTGAATATAGTTCCCTGTGCTATACAGTAGGACCTTGTTGTTTTTGACTGCCCTTTAATGCTGACGACCCCATAAAGACTAAGACCTCTAGAATGAAAGCTATTGAATACTTGAGGGCAAGACTGTGTCACCATCTCCCAGTTTCCACAATGCCTTGCACGTAATAATAGCTTAATAGATGTTTACTGAATAAATAAATGTCCCTTAGCCTTGAAATTTCACTCAAACCTCATGATTTTTTAAATAAACAGAGTAACCTGATTACTGAGGTAAGCAGTTTGGGTGGCTTTGAAATGTCTTAGTACTTTGGGTTTGGTTTAGAATGAGGATGTTGTTCTGTCCTAAAGGCGAAGAGAAGAGAGATTATGAAGGAACTGACAGCAAGACAAGGAAAGCCAGGAGAAGGAGATGGGGATTTGGGTTTTGTGTCACTGCCAAGTGACTGAATATTGCTTGTTAACATGGTTAGGATTGCTCTGCTTTAAGAGGAAGAAGTCTTTTTCTTTTCCTTTTTTTGGCCACAACACAATGCATTGTGTAGCTGCTGGACACTGGCCCTGGCCACTGTCCTGCCCATTCTAGAAGAACCTGGGACGAGGATATGCAATGATTTGGTTGTTTCTCTGAGCCTCAGATGTGGTAGGTGGTGCATGTAGGGCCCTCAGGAATTCTCAGGGCTTGGTGGAATGACTCTGGATGTGGATCCTGGAATCCCCAGCCATGTCAATGGGAAACAAGATGGCAGGCCTGCCCTCCTGGGGTCATGGTACGACCATGGCCTTCAACTCCTGGGCTGTGCATATTTTGATACGGTGATGTGTGTCATTGCTTAATGGGACGAGAGATTGTTTAGCCTAATGATGTGACTAAATATTTTATCTTTCTAATACTCTTATTTTTCTTATTAAAAGGAAACCACATGAGCACAGGGGCTTTTGTCTGTTTTATTCACTTCGTTTCCTCAATACCTAGAGCAGTACTTGGAACAGAGTATGCACTCAGTAGAGGTTAGTTGAATTTGTAGACTGCGTAACTACAATAAATGGGGATCAGGTGAGGGAGGGAGAGGGCGAGGAGGACTGAATACACTTGTCCTTGAACGGATTTCTGTCTGTTTGAGACTTTTTTTCTCTGAGGCAACTTAAGAGATTCTTCAGTGCTTGCTGTGTCCCAGTGAAACAAAGCAGGACGCTATGGTCCTTCCCCCATGTCCTCCACCTGCCCTTTGTCTGTGGAAAAACTTTAGCCAGAGAATAAGTTTAATCAGAGAAGTGAGAAAATGCAGAAGCAAAGAAAAACAGGACAAAACAATAATAGTTTAGTCAGTAAGCAAAGTGAAGGACCTTTAATTCCTTCTCAAGGGCTTTGGATAATATTCTGAGCTATATCCCGTGAGCTGTCTTGTAGATACTGAAACCCTGACCAGGTGGAAGAAGTTAACTGCATGATGACCAGACTAGCCATGACGTAAGCTGCCACAATTCCGAGAACTGGACTCAAGGAAATGGGAACAAACCGACCCCGGAACTAAAGACTAACTGTACTTAAAACAATCAAGATGACGCTGGTCAGACCACCACATGACAATTTTAAGATGACTGTCAGAGCTGACTGTACTGTTTCTGTATGTAGCCCCCTCCCTCTGTCTATAAAAGCTCTTGCCCACCGATTGTCAGTGGGGGGAGTTGGCCTTTGGACAGGAGTCCACCCTCCCCCGCAGTTGCTGGCATCCAAAATAAAGCAAACTTTCCTTTCCACCAACCTTGCCTCTTTATTGGCTTTTGAGTGGCGAGCAGCCAGACCCCACTTTTGGTTACACCAGCACAGCGCCAGGTACCGAGTGGACCGATGGGGGAGACCCAGCCTTGCCCTTGAGGAGGTCTTACTCAAGCCAGAGGGAGATGGTGGGGAATAAACCATCTCCATCTCTTATGGAATAAACCATAAGCCACTTGGAGTGCTGCTGTGGGGTCTGCTCGAATGCTGGGGGAATCCTGGTCAGGTCTCCAAGGTCAGGGAGGCCTCCCAGAGGAGGGGACATGTAAGCTGAGTGTTGACACCTTCATAGGATGGCAGAGAAAGAAACCAGGGGGAGTTCCTCTACCCAGAGATCACACCAGAGCATTGGCACCAAGGTGTGAGGTCTTGGCTCCATCAGGGATCTGCATATGGTTAGGTGTGCTTGGAGCTCTGGGGGTCTGTGAGGGGCGGTCCAGGCATGGAACAGGGCGTCAGCAGAAGCCAAATGAAGAAGAAGCTTGGGTATCATGCTTAGGAGTTTGGATTTCCATCTGGAAGTAACTGAAGGTTTATTTTCATTTTTAAAAACCATTTTAAGTAGAAAATTTCAAACATGTATAAAGGTAGAAAGTATAGTACATGATATCCATAAACTCAACCTCTAGATTCTATAATTTTTCCATATTTGGTCCATCCACCTTCTATATATTGTTTGTACATCCATCCATCCAGGAGTTTAAGTAGGGATGTGATTTGTGTTTAAGAGGGCCCCTTTGAGAGGACCATGGAGGATGAAATAGTGAAGGAAGGGAACAAAGTTTGGGAAAACTCATTGAGATTCTGTTGAAATTGTTGCGGTGAGAGCTGATGGTGGCCTGAACTAAAGTTTGATAACTAAAATTTGATAACACTAGGTGGAACAATATTGAATGTTATGGTGTAGCCTTTGAAGTCACGTCCCATCACTTTCTATACATTCTAGTCATCAAGACAGTCACAAGTTCGAGGAGGGAAAATAGTCTTCACCTCTTGACGGGGAGTGGCAAGATTCTAGAAGTGCATGTGAGTCTGGAAATATTGCTGTTGACCATTTTTGGAAAATGCAGTCTGTCCAAGGGCTGAAATGACAGAATTTGTGGTTGGATGTGGGGAAGGAGGAAGGGCAAGGAGTCTGAGATGACACCTAGACCTCTAGGGTGAGGGGGCATCATTCATAGAAAGGCAATAGGGACAAGGATTCATTCAGAGAAAGGACAGAAGGACAGGCCCCACCAGGACAGGGGAGATGATGAGGAAGGAATTTGGGTTTGGGTCCCATTGATTTGTCAGTAAATCCTGCATCCGAATAGCTTTGTAAACTGCAAAGCCACAGGTGTAGCATTGTTCTAGGAACGGTGAACTGAGTTTCCCAGTAGTTTTCTGATAGCTTTGAGCTGAGTTGGGTTTCCTGGCCTCCTTGCCTGTTGAGAACGCTGTGACCCTCAGCATTTGCTTCCTTTAGTGGAGTTAGAGCAGCCAGTCAGGACCCAGCACTTACTGAATTCATGCAGCAGGCATTTATTAGCACCTGTGGTATGCTGGGACCGAAAGAATGCAAGTGTAATGACCAACATTGCTTTAAAAAACTTTATCTATAGGAGTGATGATGCCTGGGGCTACATGCTCTCGTCCCTAAGCTCCAAGGATACAGACTTCCGAGCAGGAGCAGATGTAAAATACGCCTGCTGGGCTCTTCCTTGCCTCTGGGTTCCCCACGGGGGTGCACTGCTGCTGGTGTCTCTTTTGGAGCACGTACATTTCTATTCAAGAGGAGAGACCAAGCCACTGTCCTCACATGATATGGGACATTTAGAGACATTGGGCTTTCTCGGTTCCCAGATCAAACTCAGTGTCAGCAAGGTTACATCCCCTCCTTCGCCCCTGGGGCAGAAGGCAGAGCCAGTGCCCAGATGACCCTGACCTGTATCGCTGTCTCCATTCATCCAGTGTCCCAGAAAGCCTGCTTCCCTGGGAACACTGCATCCCACTCCTCACTCACGGCTTCCTACATCTGGAATCTGATTTAGTGTCATCCTTCCTGGGTGGTTCTGATACTGTTTATTCTGAACACCTTGACTTAAAATCTGCTTCCCTGTAGCTTGTACATAAACGACTATATTTCAAGTTAGAGATTACTGAAATGCTAAAAGAGTTCCATTAAAGGAGGGGGCCCTTCTGCCTGGGGAGACGAGGGAAGTACCTGTGAGCTGTACTTTGAAAGTCAGATAGAGTTGAATATACAGAGATGATGGAGATGATGGAAAAAGCATTCCAGTCAGAGTACCAGCTTGAGAAAAAAGCAGGGAACACGACAGAGGGGTGTTTTATTCTAAATGATTCTTATCAGCAAGCTGCTTAAATGAGCATGCGTATAGTTTGTGTGAGGTTATTTACCTTATGTCTTGAAATTCTTGTTGATATTGTTGCATCCTGCCTATATGCAGACATTTGTTTTTATCAAGAAACCTGAGTAGATCCACTCAACTGAATCTAGATTATAGGTTATGTGAATAGAATCATCAAATTGGGAACATTTTGCCGGAACATTTTTGGTCAAAAGTTTTGAGGTGTTTTGGAAAGAGTTGTAGCATTTTAAAATCAATACTAAAGTTTGATCTAGAATGTATATTTATTCCTGTTAAAATTAAGAAAAATAAACCAGGAGGGTAAAGTTTGCTTGCATGAAGATGTAAGTAATCTAAACTGTGTAATTTTCCAGTAGCCCTCTGTTTTTAATTCAGAGACCACAGCATGCATGTCATTTCCAGTGATATTCATGCCTTTGGTAGATTTGTATTTACCATCTGCAGTAACTTAGACTGAGGAACTTCCTTTAGCATTTCTTGTACTGCAGGTCTGCTTGTGATAAATTCTCTAACTTTGTTAATTTGAAAATGCCTTTATTTCATTTTCATTTTTGAAGGATGGTTTTGCTGCGTATTGAATTCTGGGTTGACAGTTTTTTGGTTCAGTATATTAAAGATACTGTTCCACTGTCTTCTATTCTCCATGGTTTCTGATGAGAAGTCCACCATTTGGATTATTTTTGTTGTTTTCATTGTCATTCGTATTATTGTTCCTATGTATGTAACATGTCATTTTTCTCCAGCTGTTTTCAAAATTTTAACTTTATATTTCAGCAGTTTGCTTAGATGCAATTTTCTTTATCCTACTTATGTTTTGTTGAGTTTTGTGAATCTATTTGTCTTTCACTAAATTTGGAAGTTTTACGCTTATTTCTTCAAAAAATTTTTCTGCCCCAATATCTGTTTCCTCTCCTTCTGCTACTCCAGATATAAGTTGAACTGATTGATATTGTCACACAGGTTTCGGAGGCTCTGTTCATTTTTCTTCCATTTGTTTTTCTGTTCTTCAGATTGGATAGTTTCTGTTGATCTATCTGCTATCTGATTCATCTGCTATCTCTAATGTGCTGTTAATACCATTCCAATTATTGTTAACAGTTGTTGTTAATTCTATTTCTAGAATTCGCATTTGGTTCTGTTTGCACAGTATCTAATTTTCTGAGATCCCCCATCTGTTTATTAATTGTGTATATATTTTCATTTAAAAATTCTTGAACATATGTACAATAGCTGCTTTAAATCCTTGTTTAGAATTTGAACATCTGGGTCATCTTTAGGTTGAATTGAAAATTACTTTTTCTCTAAGATGGGTTATTTTTTCCTCTTTCTTGCATGTCTAGTGATTTTTTTTTATCAATTCCTGGACATTATGAAATATATGTTATAGAGACTCTGGATCCTGTTCTATTCCTTTCAACAGGATTTTTGTTCTAACAGTTAACTTGGCTGGTTTCTAAGTCCAATCTCAGTCCCTTGTGCTAGGCAGCAACTGACATCTCCACGTATTTCTTTCAGTTTCCAGCTGTTGCTTTTTCACACCACCGCCTGAGGTCTCTCACCTCCATGTGTAGTTTAGAAGTCAGCCAGGAATCTGGGTGAATTTGTACACAGATTTTCTGAACTCACCCCAACTGTAGTTGTCTTCCTCCCAGGATTTTACCTCTAACTTTCTAGCTACTCTTCTAGCAGCCGAGTTTTCCTCTGATACTTCAAGCCAGTTAAGGCTGTGGCTTTCTGCCACCCCTAGATACATGCAAATTGGGGATTGCCTTCAGGCAAAAAGCCTGCTGCAAACTCACAAATCTCACCTTCTGCAATTGTCTTTCAAAGGTAGACTCCTGTCTGTTTTCTGCCTGCTTTTGGTCCCTCTCCACCTTTAAATACATTTTTTTAAAAAAATTACGTTTTGTCTAGATTTGATCATTGTTGCCTGCAGAAGAGTTAGTCTGTACAAACTATTCCGACATATTGGAAGCCAGAGTCAACAATTGGATTTTCTTTACAGGCTTATTGAGGTATGACTGATGTCTAATACACAGTACATATTTAAAATATACAACTTGATAAATTTTAATATATGTTTACACTTTTCAAACCATCACTACAATCAAGATAACAGTGAGTTTTTGAGTTTTATTAAGACGTCATAGGAAGATGAGTGGTAGGAAATAAGGCCCTTCCATGCTTTCTATTTTACAGATTGCTTTCAAATGCAGTATCTCATTTTGATCTTCACAGTACCCCTGAGTTATGGACGGAATGTTTGTCTTCCCCTCCATCCACCCCAAAATCATAGGTTGAGCTCCTAACTCCCGATGTGATAGCATTAGGAGATGGGGCCTTTGGGAGGTGAGTAGGTCATGAGGGTGGAGCCCTTATGAATAGGATTAGTGCCTGTATAAGAAGAGACAGGAGAGCTTGCTTTCTTTCTCTGCTCTCCACCGTGTCAGGATATAACAAGGTGGCCATCTGCAAACCAGGAAGGGGCATTCACCACATACGGGATCTGCTGGTACCTTGGACTTCCCAGCCTCCAGGACTGTGAGAAATAAATATTTGTTGTTTAAGCCATCCAGTCTATGGTAAATTGTCCCCGAACTAAGACACTTTGTGAATGTCCAGTGGTTTTTAATGTCACCCTTCTGTGGGTGAACAACTGAGGTGGCTGGGTTCAGTGGCTTGCCCTTTTTGTGATACCCGCCGTGCTTCCTTACACCACTATCCACCTGAGGAGATACATACATCGTGGTTCTGCCTTCAGGAGTTCGATTTTATTTCGAGTGGGGAGAGAAAACTTCTCAGAGCAGGGACAGATAGGTTTGGGGTGGAGAATTTGGAGACCAGGACCAAGTGGAGGCATTTGGAGCAGATGTGGAGTGCAGTGGAGAGTACCGCAGTGTTTGAGTGGAGGGTTTTGTGACACGCGGGGCAGCTGTGTGCACGAGGAAGGAAGGGGCTCAAGGAAGAACAAAGAGACCAGTCGAGGAAGGTGCACTCAGCCCCGTGTGATGTGATGAGCATGGTTGTTGTGGAAATGAAAAGGAAAATGGGTATTAGGGTCTTTCCAAAGGAAGAACTGCAAGGAAGTAGGATACTGGATGTAAGAGAAAAAAAGTAGAAGAGTCAAGGGTAGCTTCTTTATTAATTCCTGACACCTGTGTTTTTTCACTGTACCTGTCATAAATGCCTGTTGAATGTGAGTTGAAATAAATTGAATGGCAGTGGGAATAAGGGTGAGGGGGTGAAGCTTGCTTCCAAACCACTAAATCAGCACTTCCCTAACTGGCCAGTGCTTCAGGATCACCACCTGCGTTTCTGATTCCCTAGGTCTGGAGCGGCCCCTCCCCCCTAATTTACATTTCTAACAGGTCGTGCTGATGCTGCTGGCCCAGGGCCATACTTTGAGAACCAACTGCTCAAAGTCAAGAGAACCTTTATGAATTCTGCCGTCTGCCCTTTCTGCTTCAGGGCTGACTGTATATGAATGTGTTCCTCCGTCTTGTCAACGACGGGAGTCGACAGTCAGGTGTCTTTGGGATCATTAATCACGATTTAACATTTGTAAGAAGTCTACTTTATGACTTCACTTGAACTCCGGAGCCGTGTTTCTGGAGCCTCTTGGGTAACGTTTGGAGAGCACTGCACGTTCTGCGCAGATTCTTCATGAGCAAACAAGGCAGCTTTCCAAATGGTACAGCAGCGCCCGTGTCCTGGGGAGGGCAGAGGTGGCTGTTCCGGCAGCAGACAGATTGGAAGGTTCTGGAATTACGTGGTGCTCATTAGCTCATCTGCAGAATCTTCGCGTATCATGGGGAGGGTGTCCTGACATCTCCCCAATTTGTTGGGGATCTTCTTGGGTTTCCGTTTGGATTGCACAGAGAACTATGTTTCTGTTAATGAACCACTTAAGTTTTCAGGCTTTGCAAGCTGGGCCTTTGGATGCAGAGGGTAATTAATTGTTTCTTAGAACAAACCATGTGCATTTCATGCCAGGGTTGTTGGGGCACTCTGGACCTTGCAGAATTCCGTGACTCTTTTATGATTTTAAGACCCAGATGTGCAGAGCGAGGGGGTTCAGCTTTTTTTTCCATTTAGTGTCAGTTTATGGCAGGAGCTGTGCCTGAGAAATGACAGTGTCATTTCTCCAGGAACTAAGCCTGAGCTCTTGACTGCACACCCACTCTCTGGCTGGACATTTAACCGTTTCACCCATCTGGTCCAGGGCAGCTGATGGCTTTGCTGTCTCCATCCACTTCTTCCCAGTGCAGCTCTTGAAGACAGGAGGAATCACCCTGAGCCAACACCACTGGCCTGGACCCGTCCTGCTGTCCGGACGTTGAAGCTTCTCCAATTCTTAACTTCTCTGCCCAGAAGGCATGTATTTTACAAAGGCCCCCAAGCCCACGTTTTGGAGATCCAGGGACCTCACAGGGTTATTGAATTCCTCCCAAGGAGTTTTCCCTGTAGTGGTTTCTCCAGGTGAGAGTTGATTCTGGGTATCACCAAGACCCTGATGTCTGACCCCTTCAAGAACTCATCTCAGAGCCCCCCCCCCCACCCCATGGCCAGAGTCTAGTGTCTGCGGCTGCTTGTCTTTAAAAGCCAACAGAGAAGTGGCAGCAATGATCACACCTTCACTAAGAACTGCCACACAGTGTGTTATGGGCTGAATTGTGTTGTGTCCCCCACCCCCCCCCCCTTGCCAAAGTCATATGTTTGGTCCTAACCCCTAGAACCTCAGAATGTAATCATATTTGGAGGTAAGGTCTTTTTTTTTTTTTTTTTTATCTTTTAGGTAAGTAAACCAATTTATTTTGAAACATCTTGCAGATTTTTTTTTTTAAACATCTTTATTGAAGTATAATTGCTTTACAATGGTGTGTTAGCTTCTGCTTTATAACAAAGTGAATCAGTTATACATATACATATGTTCCCATATCTCTTCCCTCTTGCATCTCCCTCCCTGCCAACCTCCCTATCCCACCCCTCTAGGTGGGAGCTGATCTCCCTGTGCTATGCGGCTGCTTCCCACTAGCTATCTGTTTTACATTTGGTAGTGTATATATGTCCATGACACTCTCTCACCCTGTCACATCTCACCCCTCCCCCTCCCCATATCCTCAAGTCCATTCTCTAGTAGGTCTGTGTCTTTATTCCCATCTTGCCACTAGGTTCTTCATGACCTTTTTTTTTTTTTTCCTTAGATTCCATATATATGTGTTAGCATACTGTATTTCTTTTTCTCTTTCTGACTTACTTCACTCTGTATGACAGACTCTAACTCCATCCACCTCATTACAAACACCTCCATTTCATTTCTTTTTATGGCTGAGTAATATTCCATTGTATATATGTGCCACATCTTCTTTATCCATTCATCCGATGATGGACACCTAGGTTGCTTCCATGTCCTGGCTATTGTAAACAGAGCTGCAATGAATATTTTGGTACATGACTCTTTCTGAATTATGGTTTTCTCAGGGTATATGCCCAGTAGTGGGATTGCTGGGTCGTATGGTAGTTCTATTTTTAGTTTTTTAAGGAACCTCCATACTGTTCTCCATAGTGGCTGTATCAATTTACATTCCCACCAACAGTGCAAGAGGGTTCCCTTTTCTCCACACCCTCTCCAGCATTTATTGTTTCTAGATTTTTTGATGATGGCCATTCTGACCGGTGTGAGATGATACCTCATTGTAGTTTTGATTTGCATTTCTCTAATGATTAATGATGTTGAGCATTCTTTCATGTGTCTGTTGGCAATCTGTATATCTTCTTTGGAGAAATGTCTATTTAGGTCTTCTGCCCATTTTTGGATTGGGTTGTTTGTTTTTTTGTTATTGAGCTGCATGAGCTGCTTGTAAATCTTGGAGATTAATCCTTTGTCAGTTGCTTCATTTGCAAATATTTTCTCCCATTCTGAGGGTTGTCTTTTCATCTTGTTTATGGTTTCCTTTGCTGTGCAAAAGCTTTTAAGTTTCATTAGGTCCCATTTGTTTATTTGTGTTTTTATTTCCATTTCTCTAGGAGGTAGGTCAAAAAGGATCTTGCTGTGATTTATGTCATAGAGTGTTCTGCCTATGTTTTCCTCTAAGAGTTTGATAGTGTCTGGCCTTACACTTAGGTCTTTAATCCATTTTGAGTTTATTTTTGTGTATGGTGTCAGGGAGTGTTCTAATTTCATACTTTTACATGTACCTGTCCAATTTTCCCAGCACCACTTATTGAAGAGGCTGTCTTTTCTCCACTGTATATGCTTGCCTCCTTTATCAAAGATAAGGTGACCATATGTGCGTGGGCTTGTCTCTGGGCTTTCTATCCTGTTCCATTGATCTATATTTCTGTTTTTGTGCCAGTACCAAACTGTCTTGATTACTGTAGCTTTGTAATATAGTCTGAAGTCAGGGAGCCTGATTCCTCCAGCTCCATTTTTCGTTCTCAAGATTGCTTTGGATATTCGGGGTCTTTTGTATTTCCATACAAATTGTGAAATTTTTTGTTCTAGTTCTGTGAAAAATGCCAGTGGTAATTTGATAGGGATTGCATTGAATCTGTAGATTGCTTTGGGTAGCAGAGTCATTTTCACAATGTTGATTCTTCCAATCCAAGAACATGGTATATCTCTCCATCTATTTGTATCATCTTTAATTTCTTTCATCAGTGTCCTATAATTTTCTGCATACAGGTCTTTTGTCTCCTTAGGTAGGTTTATTCCTAGATATTTTATTCTTTTTGTTGCAGTGGTAAACGGGAGTGTTTTCTTAATTTCACTTTCAGATTTTTCATCATTAGTATACAGGAATGCAAGAGATTTCTGTGCATTAATTTTGTATCCTGCTACTTTACCAAATTCATTGATTAGCTCTAGTAGTTTTCTGGTAGCATCTTTTGGATTCTCTATGTATAGTATCATGTCATCTGCAAACAGTGACAGCTTTACTTCTTCTTTTCCGATTTGGATTCCTTTTATTTCTTTTTCGTCTCTGATTGCTGTGGCTAACACTTCCAAAACTATGTTGAGTAATAGTGGTGAGAGTGGGCAACCTTGTCTTGTTCCTGATCTTAGTGGAAATGGTTTCAGTTTTTCACCATTGAGGACAATGTTGGCTGTGGGTTTGTCAAATACGGCCTTTATTATGTTGAGGAAAGTTCCCTCTATGCCTACTTTCTGCAGGACTTTTATCATAAATGGGTGTTGAATTTTGTCGAAAGCTTTCTCTGCATCTATTGAGATGATCATATGGTTTTTCTCCTTCAATTTGTTAATATGATGTATCACGTTGATTGATTTGCGTATATTGAAGAATCCTTGCATTCCTGGAATAAACCCCACTTGATCATGGTGTGTAATCCTTTTAATGTGCTGTTGGATTCTGTTTGCTAGTATTTTGTTGAGGATTTTTGCATCTATGTTCATCAGTGATATTGGCCTGTAGTTTTCTTTCTTTGTGACATCTTTGCCTGGTTTTGGTATCAGGGTGATGGTGGCCTCGTAGAATGAGTTGGGGAGTGTTCCTCCCTCTGCAATATTTTGGAAGAGTTTGAGAAGGATAGGTGTTAGCTCTTCTCTAAATGTTTGATAGAATTCGCCTGTGAAGCCATCTGGTCCTGGGCTTTTGTGTTTTGGAAGATTTTTAATCACAGTTTCAATTTCAGTGCTTGTGATTGGTCTGTTCATATTTTCTATTTCTTCCTGGTTCAGTCTTGGCAGGTTGTGCATTTCTAAGAATCTGTCCATTTCTTCCAGGTTGTCCATTTTATTGGCATAGAGTTGCTTGTAGTAATCTCTCATGATCGTTTGTATTTCTGCAGTGTCAGTGGTTACTTCTCCTTTTTCATTTCTAATTCTATTAATTTGAGTCTTCTCCCTTTTTCTCTTGATGAGTCTGGCTAATGGTTTATCAATTTTGTTTATCTTCTCAAAGAACCAGCTTTTAGTTTCATTGATTTTTGCTATTGTTTCCTTCATTTCTTTTTCATTTATTTCTGATCTGATCTTTATGATTTCTTTCCTTCTGCTAGCTTTGGGGTTTTTTTGTTCTTCTTTCTCTAATTGCTTTAGGTGCAAGGTTAGGTTGTTTATTCGAGATGTTTCCTGTTTCTTGATGTAGGCTTGTATTGCTATAAACTTCCCTCTTAGAACTGCTTTTGCTGCATCCCATAGGTTTTGGATCGTCGTGTCTCCATTGTCATTTGTTTCTAGGTATTTTTTGATTTCCCCTTTGATTTCTTCAGTGATCACTTCGTTATTAAGTAGTGTATTGTGTAGCCTCCATGTGTTTGTATTTTTTACAGATCTTTTCCTGTAATTGATATCTAGTCTCATAGCGTTGTGGTCAGAAAAGATACTTGATACGATTTCAATTTTTTAAAATTTACCAAGGCTTGATTTGTGACCCGAGATATGATCTATCCTGGAGAATGTTCCATGAGCACTTGAGAAGAATGTGTATTCTGTTGTTTTTGGGTGGAATGTCCTATAAATATCAATTAAGCCCATCTTGTTTAATGTATCATTTAAAGCTTGTGTTTCCTTATTTATTTTCATTTTGGATGATCTGTCCATTGGTGAAAGTGGGGTGTTAAAGTCCCCTACTATGATTGTGTTACTGTCGATTTCCCCTTTTATGGCTGTTAGTATTTGCCTTATGTATTGAGGTGCTCCTATGTTGGGTGCATAAATATTTACAATTGTTATACCTTCCTCTTGGATCGATCCCTTGATCATTATATAGTGTCCGTCTTTGTCTCTTGTAATAGTCTTTATTTTAAAGTCTATTTTGTCTGATATGAGAATTGCTACTCCAGCTTTCTTTTGATTTCCATTTGCATGGAATATCTTTTTCCATCCCCTCACTTTCAGTCTGTATGTGTCTCTAGGTCTGAAGTGGGTCTCTTGTAGACAGCATATATATGGGTCTTGTTTTTGTATCCATTCAGCCAGTCTGTGTCTTTCGGTGGGAGCATTTAATCCATTTACATTTAAGGTAATTATCGATACGTATGTTCCTATTCCCATTTTCTTAAATATTTTGGGTTTGTTATTGTAGGTGTTTTCCTTCTCTTGTGTTTCTTGCCTAGAGAAGTTCCTTTAGCATTTGTTGTAAAGCTGGTTTGGTGGTGCTGAACTCTCTCAGCTTTTGCTTGTCTGTAAAGGTTTTAATTTCTCCATCAAATCTGAATGAGATCCTTGCTGGGTAGAGTAATCTTGGTTGTAGGTTTTTCTCCTTCATCACTTTAAGTATATCCTGCCACTCCCTTCTGGCTTGCAGAGTTTCTGCTGAAAGATCAGCTGTTAACCTTATGGGGATGCCCTTGTGTGTTATTTGTTGTTTTTCCCTTGCTGCTTTTAATATGTTTTCTTTATATTTAATTTTTGATAGTTTGATTAATATGTGTCTTGGTGTGTTTCTCCTTGGATTTATCCTGTATGGGACTCTCTGTGCTTCCAGGACTTGATTAACTATTTCCTTTCCCATATTAGGGAAGTTTTCAACTATAATCTCTTCAAATATTTTCTCAGTCCCTTTCTTTTTCTCTTCTTCTTCTGGGACCCCTATAATTCGAATGTTGGTGCGTTTAATGTTGTCCCAGAGGTCTCTGAGACTGTCCTCAGTTCTTTTCATTCTTTTTTCTTTATTCTGCTCTGCAGTAGTTATTTCCACCATTTTATCTTCCAGGTCACTTATCCGTTCTTCTGCCTCAGTTATTCTGCTATTGATCCCATCTAGAGTATTTTTAATTTCATTTATTGTGCTTTTCATCATTGCTTGGTTCCTCTTTAGTTCTTCTACGTCCTTGTTAAATGTTTCTTGCATTTTGTCTATTCTATTTCCAAGATTTTGGATCATCCTTACTATCATTATTCTGAATTCTTTTTCAGGTAGACTACCTATTTCCTCTTCATTTGTTAGGTCTGGTGTGTTTTGACCCTGCTCCTTCATCTGCTGTGTGTTTTTCTGTCTTCTCATTTTGCTTATCTTACTGTGTTTGGGGTCTCCTTTTCACAGGCTGCAGGTTCGTAGTTCCCGTTGTTTTTGGTATCTGTCCCCAGTGACTAAGGTTGGTTCAGTGGGTTGTGTAGGTTTCCTGGTGGAGGGAACTAGTGCCTGTGTTCTGGTGGATGAGGCTGGATGTTGTCTTTCTGGTGGGCTCGTCCACGTCTGGTGGTGTGTTTTGGGGTGTCTGTGGCCTTATTATGATTTTAGGCAGCCTCTCTGTTAATGGATGGGGCTGTGTTCCTGTCTTGCTAGTTGTTTGGCATAGGGTGTCCAGCACTGTAGCTTTCTGGTCGTTGAGTGAAGCTGGGTCTTGATGTTGAGATGGAGATCTCTGAGAGATTTTCGCCGTTTGGTATTACGTGGAGCTGGGAGGTCTCTTGTGGACCAGTGTCCTGAAGTTGGCTCTCCCACCTCATAGGCACAGCCCTGATGCCTGGCTGGAGCACCAAGAGCCTTTCATGCACACGGCTCAGAATAAAAGGGAGAAAAAATGGAAAGAAAGAAAGAGGATAAAATAAAATAAAATAAAGCAATTATAATAAAAAATAAGAAAAAAAAATTATTAAGAATAAATTTATTAAGAAAAAAATTTTTTTAAATTTTTTAAAATAGATTTATTAATTTTTTATACTAAAAATAAGAAAAAAATTATTAAAAAATGTATTAAGAAAAAAATTTTTTTTAATTTTTTAAAATAAAAAATATGAAAAAACTTATTAAAAAATTTTTTTTAATTTTTTAAACATAGAAAATATGGAAAACATTATTAAGAAAACATTTATTAGGAAAAAAAAATTTTTTTTAAGTAAAAAAAAAAAAAAAAACAAAAAACGGACGGACCTAACCCTAGGACTAACGGTGAGAGCAAAGCTATACAGCCAAAATCTCACCCAGAAGCATACACATATACACTCACAAAAAAAGGAAAAGGGGAAAAGTTAATATATCCTGCTCCCAAAGTCCACCTCCTAAATTTGGGATGATTCGTTGTCTATTCAGGTATTCAACAGATGCAGGCACATCAAGTTGTTTGTGGAGCTTTAATCCGCTGCTTCTGAGGCTGCTGGGAGAGATTTCCCTTTCTCTTCTTTGTTCGTACAGCTCCCGGGGTTCAGCTTTGGATTTGGACCCGCCTCTGCATGTAGGTCGCCTGAGGGCGTCTGTTCCCCGCCCAGACAGAACGGGGTTAAAGGAGCAGCTGATTCGGGGGCTCTGGCTCAGTCAGGCCGGGGGGAGGGAGCGGTACGGAGGAGGCGGGGCGAGCCTGCGGCGTCAGAGGCCGGCGTGACGTTGCAGCAGCCTGAGGCGCGCAGTGCGCTCTCCCGGGGAAGTTGGCCCTGGAGCACGGGAGCCTGGCCGTGGCGGGCTGCACAGGCTCCCGGGAGGGGCGGTGTGGAGAATGACCTGTGCTCGCCCACAGGCTTTTTGGTGGCGGCAGCAGCAGCCTTCTCGTCTCACGCCCGTCTCTGGGGTCCGTGCTGACAACCGTGGCTCGCGCCCGTCTCTGGGGTCCGCGCTGATAGCCGCGGCTCGCGCCCGTCTCTGGAGTTGGTTTAAGCGGCGCTCTGAATCCCCTCTCCCTGCACGCCGCGAAACAAAGAGGCAAGAAAAAGTCTCTTGCCTCTTCGGCAGCTGCAGACTTTTTCTCGGGCTCCCTCCCGGCTAGCTGTGGTGCGCTAGCCCCTTCAGGCTGTGTTCACGCAGCCAACCCCAGTGGAGGTAAGGTCTTTAATGAGATAATTAAATTAAAAAGAGGTCTTTGGCAGTGGGCCCTAGTCCATTGTGACTGGAGTCCTTATAATAAAGAGGAAGGGTAGACACAGAGGGAAGACGATGTGAGGACACAGTGAGAAGGTGACCATCTACAAGCCATGGAGAGGGGCCTCAGAAGAAACCAACCCTGCCCACACCTTGATCTGAGATTTCTAGCCTCCAGCCTGTGAGAAAATAAATGCCCGTTGTTTAAGCCACTGAGTCTATGGTACTTTGTTAGGCAGCCCTTAGCAAGCTAATACACAGTGTTGGGAATTTCCTGGTGGTCCAGTGGTTAGGACTCCGCACTTCCACTGCAGGGGGCACGGGTTCGATCCCTGGTCGGGGAACTAAGATCTTGCATGCCACGTGGCCAAAACAAAACAAAACAAAAAACACAGTGTCATGCCGTTGAAGTAACCCAGATCTTTTAGATGACTTATCTGCTTTCTTAGCTTGGGTGCCATGGCCCATCTGCACCATCTTCCCCAGCTGTGTCCCTTAGGCCTATGTGGAAAGCTATAATCACACACAGCCTCTGCGGGTTGCTGTCTCCACTGACACACTTTACCTCAAGTAAACCCTCTGCATCTTCAGCTCAGCCATCTTAGAGACTTACCCTCTTGGGATAGGCTCTGTTGGGTTAGAGAATGCCCCCCTGACTAAATTTGCTGACTACCTGGCCCAGCTGTCAGTCTTCCCTTTCCTTTCTCAGGATAGAAAACAGCTGGTTACTTTAAAGAGGCCAATCACTTACTTACCTTCTTGGCTTTAGTGTATGGCCGGTATTTAATATTAAAGACCCATTTTACGTTATTCTGTGTGTAGCCATACCTACAAATGCTGAGCCAGCGCCATTACCTGGAACTCTAAATTGACTCCTATTGCAGCGTTAAAAATTGCATGGGAAATGATGAAGGGAGTTTAGGGCAGTTTAGGGCTAAACCTGGAATCGGCCAGCTACACCAACTGTGGGACCAGGTGATGGGCATTATCTAATTTTCTACAACTCAGCTTCCATGTCTGCAAAATGGGGGTAATAATTAGTCAGTCGTAGGGTCGTTGTGTATCTCTACACTTAGAATATATGAAGCACAGGCTCTACCAGAGTGAACACTCAGGAAAAGTTAGTTAGCTGTTAGGATTATTACTTTCGTGGTAAAGACCTCCAAGCTAATTCAAGTTTCCTATGTGACCTCTGAATCAACAGAGATATATAAAATAATGGTGGTTATAATCTTTGTGTTAAGTATCAGTTACTCTATTTAGGATCTCCAAAAATGGTAATCCATGTAACTAGATATGTAACATGTTTTTTTTTTTTTTTTTGGCTTATAAACAACAGGAATTTATTCCTCACAGTTCTGGAGGCTGGAAGTGCAAGCTCATGGTGCTGGCAGACTTGGTGTCTGGTGAGAATCCGCTTCCTGTAACATGTTTTTGAACATAGAGAATTCTGCTTTTTTGTGGGTCTTTAAGTCATTAGATGTGTATTTCCTGGTTAATTTCCTTTTTTTTTTTTCTGGCTGCTCGGCACAGCGTGTGGGATCTTAGTTCCCTGACTAGGGATCAAACCCATGCCCCCTGCATTGGGAGCACAGAGTCTTAACCACTGGACCACCAGGGAAGTTCCCTGGTTAATTTCCTTTTGTTATGTAAAACCAGAAGCTAAAGTTGCATCTCTTGCTAATTTTCCTTTCTGCTCTCCAAGGGGAGGGAGCACTTGTCTACTTGGGTTAGAATGTAGGACCCAGATGGGGCCATGTTCATGGTGGACTGGTTGTGGCTGGCAAAACCTTGTGCATCCGAGTGTGGCCTCTTTTGCTTTCTCCCATCTGTGCTACAACCCTAAGCTGAGCTGGGCCCCGCCTCCTGGGGCAGGTCCAACTGTCTTGCTGTCTTTGCTCTTCTCCTGTGGGCGTGCCATGGCTTTCATCTTTTAAGTACAGAGTATAAGAGCTCGCGTTTTGGGTTTGGGCTTAGCAGGTGGGAGGGGCTCCTAGAGCTTGATCCTAAGACTCCTGTAACCAACCAGATTTCACTTCACATTTGCCATTGCCTTTTGGTTGCTGATCAACCTTGGGAGCATGATGGAAAGGAGGGGTGATTAGCCTAATAGCATCAAAACTCCAAACTCAGTGCCCTAACAGAAGAAGTTATAGCTGCGATTTCCCTAACCAGTACCAAAATGAAAGTGGGATTTGAGCCCATACAGACTAACTCAGCTACCTGGCCCTGGAAGTCAAGACCAACACTATAATGGGAAAATAAGTATTTTCCCCAAGGCAAGAAGTAAGAAAGGCTGGGCTTGTTGCAACCTGCAACTCCTTCCCTCAGGATGAGCCTGTGTTTCTCATATTTTCTCTTTTTCTCCCCTAAGGTAGACACCCAGGCAGAGACAGCTGTCCCCAACTCTGCTCCCCAGATCCCTTTCCTGTTTTCTCCGGCTTTTGTATGGAGATCAGCTTGGTGCTTTGTGACCACCTAGAGGGGTGGGATAGGGAGAGTGGGATGGAGGGAGATGCAAGAGGGAAGAGATATGGGAACATATGTATATGTATAACTGATTCACTTTGTTATAAAGCAGAAACTGACACACCATTGTAAAGCAATTATACTCCAATAAAGATGTTAAAAAAAAAAAAAGATATAAATATCTGAAAAATCTCTGGCAAATGGACCCAGCCACAGGGTGAGAAGGCATTAACTGCAAAAAAGGGACAACATCTCCAAGTTAGTAGATACCTTAAAATGATTAATTCAACAAGAAAATCTGGGATAAAGACATGGTGAAACTTGTGAGGGACAAGTAGAAATCTCTCCTGAGTTATGCTCACTTTTGTCTGCTTTGTCTATTTAGATCATTGTTGTTCGTTTTGCTCGGTAGTTTTGTTTTGAAAGAAGCCACAAAAATAAATTGTTTCCTACTATTATTTTTTTCCTCCTGTCCATTTTCCATTGTGGGATACTTTGTTCTTTTGAGAGTATAGTTTGTGCTTAAAAGTCGGGAGATGCTGTCCTGCATGTAGGTTGCCGTTGTGCCGGGGACAGTGCTGCCTGTTGAGACCCAAGTCACTTTACATGTTGAAATGTCTGCAGCAAAGCTTTGGACACATCACTGGGTCACTGGACGCAAGTGTATGTTACAAGAAATGGGCCCAGGGGAGAGTGAGGATGCAGGGAAGGGCTTTTCTGGAGGGGAAGCCCAGTTTAAACGTAAAATACACTTTGGTATATCAAGTACGTGTGTTTTGATTCATGCCCCACAGCTCTTAAGGTAAAACAAGGTTTTGAAACAAGGAAGTGAGGAAGGCTGTACAAAAGGGTTTGATGCGCCTTGGAAGACAGCCTTTCTCATGGTCCTTCACTCAAGTTGTTTCTGCCAAGAGAGGCGATGGGGTGGCATGCCTGATGTGTAGGTGCCAGAGGGGTCAGGGAGAACTGAGGACTGGCTGGAATGCAGTCTCAGTTCCTGGAAAGGATGGGCAATTGGAGAGAGGGAGGCAGGAGCGATCTTGGCCATGAGAGCTGACTAGTCGGTGTGGGCCAGTGGTTAGTGCAGGCAGAAAGCAAGGATGCAGGTCATTGATGCTGTGGTCATGCTCTGAGGAGGCTGCCCAAATGATGTCATGGGTGGGAGGTTGGGAGAAGGGTTGGCCTGTCCTCATCCCTGCCTCAAGCAGAGCATCTTTACTTTGAACTTTTATGTATTGGGCATGTCCCGTAGGACTGTTTGAACAAAGACCGTAGATGAAATAAGGTTAAAAACCACTTCTTCTGAGGGATCCCGAGAGGCCTGAGGCTTGGTCATTAGGAACAGCTGGTCATTAAGGAAAAGCAGGTGCACAAGATGAGCTTGAGCTTGAATTTGAAATGTGAAGCTAATGCACAGAGTCCAAAAAAGAGAGAGCTAAATTTAGAGCTAAGATCCCGCCCTTCTGTTTCTTGGAAAAAAAATTTTTTTTTTAGTATTTCTAAATTGGGGTGTAATTTACATATAGAGTGAAATGCACAGATCTTGACTGTACAGTTTGATCAGTTTGGACAAACCTCATTCATTTGTGTAAGAAAATTCTCTTGTACCTCTCCCCAGTCAGTTTTCCACATCCACCAGAAACAAGCACAATTCTGGTATTTTTCGCCATAGATTAGTATTCCCTGTTCTAGAATTTCACAGAAATGAAATCACGATGTACTCTTTTGTTTCTTTCTTTTTCCTCTTCACTCAGCATAATGTTTTTGCATTTATCTTTGTTAGGGGTCTGCAAACTTTTTCTTAAAGGAGCAGATAGTAAATATTTCAGGCTTGCCAGTCACAAGGTCTCTGACAATATGCAAATGTTTGATTTGCATATTGCACATTTCTATTCTGTTTCAATAAAACTTTATTTACAAAAAACAGGTGGCTGGTTTGCAGGTAGAGTTTGCTGACCTCGGATCTGTGTTATTTTATTTATCAGGAGTCTTGTTCCTTTTTATTTCTGAAAAGTATTCCATGTATGGATATATCACAGTTTATATATTGATTCTTCTGTTGATGGACAGACACCCAGGCCCTTTCCAGTTTGGGGGTATTATAAGTAAAGCCACTATGAATGTTTTGTGTAAGACCTTTCTGTGCCTAAATTTTAATTTCTCTTGTATAAAAACCTAGGAGTGGAATTACTGTGTTGTAACTCTAGATGAAACTGCCAGATAGTTCTACAAAGTCATTGTACCAAGTTATACTTCTGTCAACAACATGTGAGAGTTCCAGTTGCTCCTCACCCTTGCCAACATTTGGTGTTGTCAGTCTTTTTCATTTTACCCATTATAGTGGGTGTGGAGTGGCATCTCATCCTACTCTGACCGCTTCTTGATTGATGAGCTTCAGTCCTAGTTGTCTTTATTGCAAGACACGCCTCTTGCTGTTGTCAACCTCCCAGGCATTTAATAGCCTCTCCTTACACAGAACCTGGTAGAGTAAGTGGCATGTGTTTACCCAGAGTCTTTGACAGTATGTATTTTGGTCTTTAATCATCAACTACTTTAATTGTCCACATGAATCAGATTTTACACTGATACCCCTTTGCCTTCTTTGCTGTAAAGACTCCACTTCCTTGGCTCAGTCAGTGGAGCAGGGCTGGGAGAAAGAAGGCAACAGTGACATCATTTCTGGTTTCACAAATGCCATGGTCTTTCCTCCTTCAGAGCTTTCAGACCAGGCTGGCTCCCATTTATTGAAACACTCAGTCAATTCCTTCCTGCCATATGGTTGATTTTCCCTGAGGGTGAGGGGGAAGATTGAGAAAAGAGACTCATATGCTGCTGGTTATTCTGTTGTGTTTGGATGTGGAGTTTAATTTGTGTCGGAAAATAGCAGTATTCTTATTTCATTGATTTCTTTTTTGCTTCTTTTATAAAAGGAAAGAACGAAAACTGGGAAATTAGCTGCAGAAATAGCAAGTGAATAATAAAATAATGAGTTGTTGGTCCACGTGCAGTTAAAAAAAGGAAGAATGTTTTACTTTCTTTTGATGTGAATTGACAAAAAGCCTACTGGCTTCTTGTATCAGTGTGGTGTCTTAAGAGATATAAAGCATTATTGTATCTGCTCTCTTACTAATAAAAATAAACCTGTGAAATTATCAGATATGATGCTCATTTTATAAATGAGGACTCTGAGGATCACAGGGATGTGGTGCCTTGCCCAAGGTCCCTTAGCTTGGACTGTGGTCCTGGTTGAATAGGGATTTGAAGTTGCAAATTTCTTGCTTTGTCGTAAGATACTTAAGAGAATTTTTTAATAGTGACTAATTTTTTTCCCACCTTGGAAAAGGAGATATAGGGTCATAAAAAAAAAGTTTTTGGATCTTCAAGGTCAAAATAGTAGGTTTTGGGGAAGAGACCTTTACATAGAGATTCATCCATGTGATGAAAGAGAGCCTGCCTCTGGCATAGGTGCTTACCAGTGGGGACATGAGGTGATGGGGGTGACAGTTCTGTCCTCAGTTCTGAGGAACCATCTGTCCCTAGTGAGGTCATTTAATCCCTCTGTACCTCTGTTTCTCATCTATAAAATGGGTTCTTGGATATGATCTTTCTTCCTTCCAGTTCTAAACTTTACTCATTATCTAAAGTAACTTCAGTTTCCCCTGTTTTAGTTGCTCCCTTGAATTAAAGAGTGATGTCTTTATCATCCTTAGGTATCAACAACCATCAGTGTCCAGTGCTGTCTCAGATTTGTATGGTCCTATTGGAGTAAAGTTCTTAAGGAATTAAGTAGATCAAGAGATGGATAAAGATATCTGTTCCTGTGTCTGGAGACACTATAATGGCTTCTGGTCACAGCTTGAGACGGTTACTGAACTTATTATAGCCTTATTACTCATCTGTGATATGGGGATGAAAATACCATCTTCTAATGGATGTGGTCTGGGGTAAATGAAAAATAGGCACATAGTAGCCCTCAACAAATACTGTGTGTACATTATTTCCTGCTGTCCCTTCCAAAGCCGAAACTAACCAGAATGAGTGTGACGAGCACGTGGGCATTGCTGCAAGAAAGCAAAGGCCTTCAGTTTGTTTTCCATTATCATATCCTTAATCCATTGAGTTATATTCCTTGCTCTCTGCTGATCTTGACTATACCCTTTAAACTTGGTCCTGTACTGGGGAGACTGAGAGGAAGCCAAAAGACCTTGAACTTCCAGAATTTCCTCTAGCTAACACAAGAACTCTAGGAACAAAGAAACTCATGATTAACCATACTCTAGCCTGCGTAGCTTGGGAAGGTAGGTTGATTGGCAGACCACTCTAGTCATGGTTTCTGGAGGTGGTGTGGTTGGAAGTTATAGTATCAAAGGGATTTTAATGTCTGCATTTCATCCAGAAGGTCTCTGTGTTTTCCATTAAAGAAACGTATTTTTTTTCCTCTCCCCCCTCTTAAAAAAAAGAAAGCTGGGTCAAAACAGAGCGTGGAGTTCCTTCATTTATGTGCTGTTGCGGGGGTTCAGCATCACCTGGAGGTCTGGGTGGGGCCTGAGAATTTGCCTTTCTAAACAGTTCCCATTTGGTGCTGATGCCGCTCCCGGTCACACTTTGGAGACCTCTGTGCTGACCTGCAGCTCCTAATGCAGCGGAGTTGACCCTGGCTGAGAAACATCTCTCTCTTCTTTGTCAAGAGTGATTCCTTTAACCACTTCACTATGCGACATTCACCCTGATTAAATGACTGAGGAGTTTAAGCTTCATTTACCCTGCATTTTTTCTTTGAAAGATCTTACAAATGATCTATTTATTTTTTCAGGGAATGACTTTTCAAGTCTTTTGTTTGTTCTCCTGTTTGGCTTGTGTTCAGAACACCACTGTTCCTACCAGTGTAACTTTTGTCACCCACCTGTATATTTATTTATTTTAATTTAATTTTATTTTCTTTAACATTTTTATTGGAGTATAATTGCTTTACAATGGTGTGTTAGTTTCTGCTTTATAACAAAGTGAATCAGCTATGCATATACATATATCCCCATATCTCCTCCCTCTTGCGTCTCCCTCCCACCCTCCCTATCCCACCCCTCTAGGTGGACACGAAGCACCCAGCTGATCTCCCTGTGCTATGCGGCTGCTTCCCACTAGCTATCTGTTTTACATGTGGTAGTGTATATATGTCCATGCCACTCTCTCACTTCGTCCCAGCTTACCCTTCCCCATCCCCGTGTCCTCAAGTCCATTCTCTACGTCTGCGTCTTTATTCCTGTCCTGCCCCTAGGTTCTTCAGAACCATTTTTGGTTTTTTTTCTTGAGATGCCATATATATATGTTAGCATATGGTGTTTGTTTTTCGCTTTCTGACTTACTTCACTCTGTATGACAGTCTCTAGGTCCATCCACCTCACTACAAATAACTCAATTTCCTTTCGTTTTATGGCTGAGTAATATTCCATTGTATATTTGTGCCACATCTTCTTTATCCATTCATCTGTCGATGGACACTTAGGTTGCTTCCATGTCCTGGCTATTGTAAATAGTGCTGCAATGAACATTGTGGTACACGACTCTTTTTGAATTATGGTTTTCTCAGGGTATATGCCCAGTAGTGGGATTGCTGGGTCATATGTTAGTTCTATTTTCAGTTTTTTAAGGAACCTCCATGCTGTTCTCCACAGTGGCTGTATCAATTTACATTCCCGCCAGCAGTGCAAGAGGGTTCCCTTTTCTCCACACCCTCTCTAGCGTTTATTGTTCGTAGATACTTTGATGATGGCCATTCTGACTGGTATGAGGTGATACCTCACTGTAGTTTTGATTTGTATTTCTCTAATGATTAGTGATGTTGAGCATCCTTTCATGTGTTTGTCGGCAATCTGTATATCTTCTTTGGAGAAACGTCTATTTGGGTCTTCTGCCCACTTTTGGATTAGGTTGTTTGTTTTTTTGATATTGAGCTGCATGAGCTGCTTGTAAATTTTGGAGATTAATCCTTTGTCAATTGCTTCATTTGCAAATATTTTCTCCCATTCTGAGGGTTGTCTTTTCATCTTGTTTAAGATTTCCTTTGCTGTGCAAAAGCTTTTAAGTTTCATTAGGTCCCATTTGTTTATTTTTGTTTTTATTTCCATTTCTCTATAAGTGGGTCAAAAAGGATCTTGCTGTGATTTATGTCATAGAGTGTTCTGCCTATGTTTTCCTCTAAGAGTTTGATAGTGTCTGGCCTTACATTTAGGTCTTTAATCCATTTTGAGTTTATTTTTGTGTATGGTGTTAGGGAGTGTTCTAGTTTCATACTTTTACATGTACCTGTCCAGTTTCCCCAGCACCATTTACTGAAGAGGCTGTCTTTTCTGCACTGTATATGCTTGCCTCCTTTATCAAAGATAAGGTGACCATATGTGCATGGGTTTATCTCTGGGCTCTCTATCCTGTTCCATTGATCTATATTTCTGTTTTTGTGCCAGTACCATACTGTATTGATTACTGTAGCTTTGTTGTATAGTCTGAAGTCCAGGCGCTTGATTCCTCCAGCTCTGTTTTTCTTTCTCAAGATTGCTTTGGCTTTTTGGGGTCTTTTGTGTTTCCATACAAATTGTGAAATTTTTTGTTCTAGTTCTGTGAAAAATGCCATTGGTTGTTTCATAGGGATTGCACTGAATCTGTAGATTGCTTTGGGTAGTATAGTCATTTTCACAATGTTGATTCTTCCATTCCAAGGACATGGTATATCTCTCCATCTGTTTGTATCATCTTTAATTTCTTTCATTAGTGTCTTATAGTTTTCTGCATACAGGTCTTTTGTTTTCTTAGGTAGGTTTATTCCTAGGTATTTTATTCTTTTTGTTGCAGTGGTAAATGGCAGTGTTTCCTTAATTTCTCTTTCAGATTTTTCATCATTAGTGTATTGGAATGCAAGAGATTTCTGTGCATTAATTTTGTATCCTGCAACTTTACCAAATTCATTGGTTAGCTCTAGTAGTTTTCTGGTGGCATCTTTAGGATTATCTATGTATAGTATCATGTCATCTGCAAACAGTGACAGTTTTACTTCTTCTTTTCCAATTTGTATTCCTTTTATATCTTATTCTTCTCTGATTGCTGTGGCTAAAACTTCCAAAACTATGTTGCATAATAGTGGTGAGAGTGGACAACCTTCTCTTGTTCCTGATCTTAGAGGAAATGGTTTTAGTTTTTCACCATTGAGAACGATGTAGGCTGTGGGTTTGTCATACATGGCCTTTATTATGTTGAGGTAAGTTCCCTCTATGCCCACTTTCTGGAGGGTTTTTATCATAAATGGGTGTTGAATATTGTCGAAAGCTTTTTCTGCATCTTTTGAGATGATTATATAGTTTTTATCTTTTTTGTTAATATGTTTCACATTGATTGATTTGCATATATTGAAGAATCCTTGCATTCCTGGGATAAACCCCACTTGATCATGGTGTATGATCCTTTTAATGTGCTGTTGGATTCTGTTTGCTAGTATTTTGTTGAGGATTTTTGCATCTATGTTCATCAGTGATATTGGCCTGTAGTTTTCTTTCTTTGTAACATCTTTGTCTAGTTTTGGTATCAGGGTGGTGGTGGCCTCATAGAATGAGTTTGGGAGTGTTCCTCCCTCTGCTATATTTTGGAAGAGTTTGAGAAGGATAGGTGTTAGCTCTTCTCTAAATGTTTGATAGAATTCGCCTGTGAAACCATCTGGTCCTGGGCTTTTGTTTGTTGGAAGATATTTAATCACAGTCTCAATTTCAGTGCTTGTGATTGCTTATATTTTCTATTTCTTCCTGGTTCAGTCTTAGAAGGCTGTACTTTTCTACGAATTTGTCCATTTCTTCCAGGTTGTCCATTTTATTGGCATATAGTTGCTTGTAGTAATCTCTCATGATCGTTTGTATTTCTGCAGTGTCAGTTGTTACTTCTCCTTTTTTCATTTCTAATTCTATTGATTTGAGTCTTCTCCCTTTTTTTCTTGATGAGTCTGGCTAATGGTTTATCAATTTTGTTTATCTTCTCAAAGAACCAGCTTTTAGTTTTATTGATCTTTGGTATTGTTTCCTTCACTTCTTTTTCATTTATTTTTGATCTGATGTTTATGATTTCTTTCCTTCTGCTAACTTTGGGGTTTTTTTGTTCTTCTTTCTCTAATTGCTTTAGGTGTAAGGTTATGTTGTTTAGTTTCTTGTTTCTTGAGGTAGGGTTGTATTGCTATAAACTTCCCTCTTAGAACCACTTTTGCTGCATCCCATAGGTTTTGGGTTGTCGTGTTTTCATTGTCATTTGTTTCTATGTATTTTTTGATTTCGTCTTTGATTTCTTCAGTGATCTCTTGGTTATTTAGTAGTGTATTGTTTAACCTCCATGTATTTGTATTTTTTACAGATTTTTTCCTGTAATTGATATCTAGTCTCAGAGCGTTGTGGTTGGAAAAGATAGTTGATAAGATTTCAATTTTCTTAAATTTACCAAGGCTTGATTTGTGACCCAAGATATGATCTATCCTGGAGAATGTTCCATGAGCACTTGAGAAGAAAGTGTATTCTGTTGTTTTTGGATGGAATGTCCTATAAATATCAATTAAGCCCATCTTGTTTAATGTATCATTTAAAGCTTGTGTTTCCTGATTTATTTTCATTTTGGATGATCTGTCCATTGGTGATAATGGGGTGTTAAAGTCCCCTACTATTTTTGTGTTACTTTTGATTTCCCCTTTTATGGCTGTTAGCATTTGCCTTATGTATCGAGGTGCTCCTATGTTGGGTGCATAAATGTTTACAATTGTTATATCTTCTTCTTGGATTGATCCCTTGATCATTATGTAGTGTCCTTCTTTGTCTCTTGTAATAGTCTTTATTTTAATGTCTATTTTGTCTGATATGAGAATTGCTACTACAGCTTTCTTTTGATTTCCATTTTCATGGAATATTTTTTCCCATCCCCTCACTTTCAGTCTGTATGTGTCCCTAGGTCTGAAGTGAGTCTCTTGTAGACAGCATATTTAAGGGTCTTGTTTTTGTATCCATTCAGCCAGTCTGTGTCTTTTGGTTGGAGCATTTAATATATTTACATTTAAGGTAATTATCGATATGTATGTTCCTATTCCCATTTTCTTAATTGTTTTGTGTTTGTTATTGTAGGTCTTTTCCTTCTCTTGTGTTCCCTGCCTAGAGAAGTTCCTTTAGCATTTGTTGTAAAGCTGGTTTGGTGGTGCTGAATTCTCTTAGCTTTTGCTTGTCTGTAAAGCTTTTAATTTCTCCATGGAATTTGAATGAGATCCTTGCTGGGTAGAGTAATCTTGGTTGTAGGTTTTTCCCTTTCATCACTTTAAATATGTCCTGCCACTCCCTTCTGGCTTGCAGAGTTTCTGCTGAAAGATCAGCTGTTAACCTTATGGGGATTCCCTTGTATGTTATTTGTTTTTTTTTCCCTTGCTGCTTTTAACATTTTTTCTTTGTATTTAATTTTTGGTAGTTTGATTAATATGTGTCTTGGCATGTTTCTCCTTGGATTTATCCTTATGGGACTCTCTGTGCTTCCTGGACTTGATTGACTATTTCCTTTCCCATATTAGGGAAGTTTTCAACTTTAATCTCTTCAAATATTTTCTCAGTCTCTTTCTTTTTCTCTTCTTCTTCTGGGACCCCTATAATTTGAATGTTGGTGCGTTTAATGTTGTCCCAGAGGTCTCTGAGACTGCCCTCAATTCTTTTCATTCTTTTTTTTTTATTCTGCTCTGCAGTAGTTATTTCCACTACTTTATCTTCCAGGTCACTTATCCGTGCTTCTGCCTCAGTTATTCTGCTATTGCTTCCTTCTAGAGAATTTTTGATTTCATTTATTGTGTTGTTCATCATTGTTTGTTTGCTCTTTAGTTCTTCTAGGTCTTTGTTAAACATTTCTTGTATTTTCTCCATTCTATTTCCAAGATTTTGAATCATCTTTACTATCATTACTCTGAGTTCTTTTTCAGGTAGACTGCCTATTTCCTCTTCATTTGTTTGGTCTGGTGGGTTTTTACCTTGCTCCTTCATCTGCTGTGTGTTTCTCTGTCTTCTCATTTTGCTTAACTTACTGTGTTTGGGGTCTCCTTTTTGCAGGCTGCAGGTTCGTAGTTCCCGTTGATTTTGGTGTCTGACCCCAGTGGCTAAGGTTGGTTCAGTGGATTGTGTAGGCTTTCTGGTGGAGGAGGCTGGTGCCTGTGTTCTGGTGGATGAGGCTGGATGTTGTCTTTCTGGTGGGCAGGACCATGTCCGGTGATGTCTTTTGGGATATCTGTGAACTTATTATGATTTTAGGCAGACTCTCTGCTAATGGGTGGGGTTGTGTTCGTGTCTTGCTAGTTGTTTGGCATAGGGTGTCCAGCACTGTAGTTTGCTGGTCATTGAGTGGAGCTGGGTCTTAGCATTGAGATGGAGATCCCTGGGAGAGCTTTTCCCACTTGATATTACGTGGAGCTGGGAGTTCTCTGGGCCCACCGGTATATTTAAAATGTTAGAGCAGATCCTTGTAGATTAGGATTCATAATCATCCATCCATCCATCCATCCATCCATCCATCCATCTACCTATCCAGCCATCCAGCTGTCCAGGCATTTAACCATCTATCCATTCATCCATCCACCTACCTACCTATCTTTCTCCCTATCCATTTATCTATCCCCCCAACTGTCTACTCACTCAGCCAGCCAGCTCTCCACCAAGACAACTACTCACCCAGCCACCCAGCCACCCAGCCACCTGCCCAGTCATCCACCCAGCCAGCTACCTAGTCAGCCACACAACCAGCCATCCACCCATCTACCTGTCCACCCACCCATTCATTCAGCCATCTAGCTGTACAGGCATTTAACCTTCTATCCATTCATCTATTCACCTACCTACTTAACTGTCCTCCTATCCATCTGCCTATCCACCTATCCACCCATCCAGCCAGCCACCCGTCTACCCATCCAGCTATCCACACAGCCAGCCATTCACCTGCCCAGCCAGCTACCTAGCCAACCATCCACCCATTCACCCACTCAGCCAGCCACCCAGCCAGTCATCCACCCATCCACCCATCCACCCATCCAGCCTTCCACCCATCCACCCATCCAGCCTTCCACCCAGCCACCCATCCAGCCTTCCATCCAGCCACCCATCCAGCCATTCACCTATCCGGCCATCCAGCCATCCACCCAACATCATACGCTGGCAGGCTGTAGAGTTGTAAAGAAAGATAAAACCTTGTGCCTGCTCTCAAGAGGTTGATGTCACTGTAATAGAAACTCCTCTTTCCTGTGTTCGTTAAAGTAAAATGTGCATTTCTTTCTTCTTAGTGAATTGAGATAATAGTTGAATCCTTTGCATTAATATTGTTGCTTCCCCACAAACATATATTTTCTCAGAAAATGTTTTGAGAAAGCTGTTAATTTCTTGACGTAAAGGCATAAATGTTTTTAACCCAGTGAGTTGTGTTGAAAAGCAGTTCCTTCCAAAGATGCTTTTCGTAGCCTTTTGGTGATGATGACAGAAAGGTTTTCTCTGAATAAGGATGCTACCTTTTAGAACCCTCTGCTATGTTATCAGGTTATCTTGAAATGTCTGTGTCAGTAAGCCTAGCCAGTGGCTCTGTGCAGGCTGTTTGTGGAAGGTGTTTTCGGAGTGATGGATCACCCCAGCTTAGTCTACCTACGCTGTGTGCTCTTCACCATTATGAGCACCCCTGTAAATAATTCCAGAACACCTTCTGTGGGACCCTCTGCCCAAGTACCAGTTTGGCTTTCACTGCACATGTCTGTTGGTGTGAATGCTTTAATGGTTTCTCAAAGCCAGTTCTGAAGAATTTAAAGTGGTGTATTTGCTCTGTGTGTACTTTAATCCTGCAAAAGTGTTTTAAAAATTGCATTATAAACTTTTATTACAATGGCCAAATTATTTTCATCTCTCCTTGTCCTCATTCCATCTTTGTTTAAACACATGGAGCTTTTTACATGGTGGAAGTCATTATGGATATACAATTTTTTCAGATTCACATTATTTTGTAAATGTTCTTTCTTGCTCCTACGTGGCTGTCATGGCCCTGTAATAGTCCACAGTTTATATACCTTTATTGCTTTTCCATTTTCTATTGCTGGATTTTAGGTTATTCCTATCTTTTAAAAATAACCAAATGTTGGGGCTTCCCTGGTGGGGCAGTGGTTAAGAATCCGCCTTCCAATGCAGGAGACATGGGTTTGAGCCCTGGTCTGGGAAGATCCCACATGCTGTGGAGCAGCTAAGCCCGTGCGATGCAACTACTGAGCCTGCACTCTAGAGCCCGCGAGCCACAACTACTGAGCCCGTGTGCCACAAATACTGAAGCCCACGCGCCTAGAGCCCGTGCTCCCAACAAGAGAAGCCACCACAATGAGAAGCCTGTGCACCACAATGAAGAGTACCCTCTGCTCGCCGCAACAAGAGAAAAAAGCCCACGTGTAGCAACAAGACCCAACGCAACCAATAATAAAATAAATAAAATAAAATAAATTTATATAAAAAAATAACCAAATGCTTCTTTCTATTCCTGTCATGTATAAACGGAAAGGAAAAAAAAAAAACCCACAAGCAAACTCTTTTTTTCTTCTTTTGAATTATTTACATACATTTATATGATTGGGCTATTGTTCTTGTCATGTTTTTAATTACACTTGATACAACTAGTCAGACTTTCTTCCCACAGAACTGAGTCAATCTACTTACCTCCCTGCCAAAACCAGGCTTAATAATTTTTCTTCGTTTTTCCAATTTAATAAATTTTCAAGAGTTTGCCCACTGTTTTGATTTGCGTTTCTATAATTACTAGCACCATTAAACCCATTTTCAGTTATTGTTTTACTAAAGGAGTTCGTTCACCCACGTGTTCATGTTTGTGCTGGAGACGGGTGGAATGTTTTCCCTTTGAGGTATTTGTATATATACTGTTTTGTGTGGGTGTGGGTGTGGGTGTGGGTGTGTAATTAGTAACATTTATGTTTGAGTTTTCCAATTCTATTGTCTTCCTTTTGTTTAAGGTTTTCTGGGCTTCTTAAAAGTTGATAACATTTACAAAATTAGATGTAATAGTAACTGCTGCCTGATAAGAACTCAGATATTTATTAAATGAATGAATATTTATCTTTCCTTTGAAATCTGTTCTATAACAATAACTTTAAAAACCTTTTACTTGGGAGGGGAATGTTATTTTGTTTAATCTAGTTTTTCCTATGGTTTGATTTGTTATATTTATTTGTTATAAAACCATATATGTAGTTGTTATATATATGGTTTGATTTGTTATATATGTTTGATTTTGTAATATTTTCCCACTAAATTTAGATTGGGTGTTGTTCTAAGGTTATTTTTCTACATTTTGTTGTTTCTGTCATTATGTATGACATTTTATTTTACTCTTGCATTCATTTAATTCTTTAAAAATTTGGATCTACTTCTGGGGTC
Source organism: Eubalaena glacialis (assembly GCF_028564815.1). Lineage (NCBI taxonomy): Eukaryota > Metazoa > Chordata > Mammalia > Artiodactyla > Balaenidae > Eubalaena > Eubalaena glacialis. The sequence goes on along the minus strand of NC_083728.1, from coordinate 81,457,216 downwards.
CCACTTCTGCCTCAGTGATCTGTGGCTGGGCTTTAAGCCATCATTACTGTTTATGACATGTTTGTTTTGAACATATTCTAGTATTTTATGGAGAAAATCACCTTTATTCATCCCTTTTTATTTATTCTTTCCCCCCCAATACTAATATTTTTCTTTTTTTTTTGCTGTTTTTAGTTAGATTTTATATACAACAGTGTAAATAAGTAAGGAAGACTTTTATGGAACAAAATAATTATAAAGAGCAGCTTTCCCTTTTCTAGTTCCAGTGAAATATAATTAGAGAAGCTTTAACTATATTAAAAAAATGCATTACACATAACTGATTGTGGTATTCTATACACACACACATTTTTATATATACATGTTGTACACCTAAAATGAATACAATGTTATATGTCAGTTATATCTCACTAATAAAAAAAATCATCACACAGACAATGTTACAACAATAGTAATGAAAATAAAGTGAAAAACTTACCCACAATAACCTGTAATATTTTCTTGAAGTGCACACATAATCCTTTAATGTATATGAAGTTTTACATGGTCTTTAATTTTGGCTAAACTTAAGTTCCGTATTTTACATTTATCCATTTAACTGTATATTACAAAGATTTCTCCATATTATTATGTTTCAATAATGATTGTTTTATGTGAGTCAGTAAACTCTATTCCACTGAGTCATTGTTTAGCAATTTACCTAACCAGTTCTTTTGCTAAATAATTAAGCTGTTTCTAACATTTTGCTATTATAGATAATGCAGTAATAAACTTTGTAGTCCATATGGCTTTTTCTTGTTGAGAATGATTTTTTAGGATATGTCACTACAATGAGGTCACTAGGCCATAGCATATAGACATACGGGTGTCTATAGAAATTGCCAAGTTGCTTTCCCAGCTTGAGAATTTGTACAAATTATGTAATATAAACAAATGCTTGGTGAATTTTACCACATCTTTGCTTTTTCATAAAATATGTATTTGTGTATATATATATATGTTGCTATATATATTTCATAAAATGTATATTCATATATATGTAGAGCAATAGTCACCTTGTATGCATGAAATTAGCAATATATATGTGTATCTGTATATATATATATATGTATATTTCATGTGTACAAGGTGACCACATAATTTCAGTTTGTATTTCTTCAAGGTTGAACATTTCTCCATTTGTTCAATTATATGGTACTTCTTGCATGAGTTGTGTCACTTGTGCAACTTATCCTTTCTACAGAGCTTTTTTGAGCACCCATCAGGAGACTGCTCAAAGCAGCAATAGCTGTCCCCACCCACTCAGCGGAGGGGAGGTGGACGATTCCACAGCGTGAGAGGGACCACAGTGGGGCAGTGAACGCTGCCAGGCAGCACACATGGCAGGGCACCTAACCAGACCTAAATTTCCCCCCTTCCCCAGTGCATGAGCCCTTCCCGACCACAGCAGTGATGAGTAGACCAGGTGACCCCCTAAGGACAATATAACTACATGACCCTCCCCCCCTTTTTTTTTTTTGGCCGTGCTGTGGCTTGTGGGATCCTAGTTCCCCAACCAGGGATTGAACCCCTGCCCCCGCAATGGAAGCGTAGAGTCCTAACCAGTGGACCGCCGGGGAATTCTTGACTACATGACTTATTATCTGCCTTGACTTGGCCTTGGCAGCAGGAGAAGCGGTGGCACCAGAAACTCTCTTGAGTCTGGAGGCCCAAGTTAATCTTTCTGTAACTAAGTCGAATTCTTCCTGTTGGTGATATTACTCTTTGACGTAACTCATTCCCCAAATTCCTCTCCGGGGATTCCCTCATAGGCAGTATGTAGCACTGATTCTAATAGTATTATATTATTTTTAGGGTTTTCTCAGGATGATAACGTTCTGTGAGGTGTAGGGAAAGGTTCTGTTGTCAGGGCAAACAAGGTAGTGTATTTCCAGTGCAGCTTTGATGAAGACTTCTACCTGGGCAGACTCCCTTACTTCTCTGGCTATAGGATGCCAACCACCTCTGTGTTCTGCTACTTTCTCTCTTTGTTTTGCTCTCTGTTCAAGGTCCCCCTTTTCTCCTCAACACTGCTCAGTAAATTCAGTTTCTCTGGAATCTACCAGCCTAATTTTTGATGCCTTTCTCTCCTCCCATCAGAGAGCCCTTTTCTGAATTTTGCCTTTGATTGGTTGTTTTGTATCTTTAGTAAGCAACCTATATATAGATTTTAATGCAATTTCAATGGCTTTTTCTTTTTTAACTTATGTTTGTCATATCTTATCTTTCAGTTGTCATAGCTTACCTTTCAGTTTTATTTTTGACATCTTGTATTATTGTGTTACCACCCTCTTATTTGCCATCACCTGCCTCCACTTTCCCATCTTCTGTTATATAGAGTCAGAATAATTTCACTTACTTTCATTTTCTGTAGTGATGGGGAAGATAAGACACCCTAGTTCATTCTTCTGTTAATAGGTACTAAGGACTGAAAGGAGTTCATCAGGCAAAGTGGATAGTAGAGGTGATAGACGCTGGGTTGGGTGGGGGTGGGGATGGAGTAGGGTGCGTGTCATGCCAGGTAGACTGGCTGAGCAAGGGCTTCCAGAGGCAAGAATCAACATGCCGCTGTAAGTGTCACCAGTGCCTGGAGTGTAGGGAGGAGGTAGTGAGAAATGAACTGAGAACTAGTCACCAGTCTTTGGGGGCCGTATGTGCCATATTCTTGAATGTGAACTTGATCTTCGAGGCATGATGAGCCATTGGAGCTAAGCCGTCAGCATCTTTTTGAAATGGAGGAACAAAGGTTCATTGAAGAAGGTTTTCTGGTCACTGCCCTTGCCTGGGCGTTTGTCATAGACACACATTTAGAGCCATTGGTACGTGTTCAGGTTATGAGATGGATACACAGTCATAATCGTTTTTTTAAAAAAATATTTATTTAGTTATTTGGCTGCATTGGGTCTTAGTTGCGGCATGCGGGATCTTTAGTTGCGGCATGCGAACTCTTAATTAGTTGTGGCATGTGGGATCTAGTTCCCTGACCAGGGATCGAACTCGGGCCCCCTGCATTGGGAACGTAGAGTCTTAGCCACTGGACCACCAGGGAGGTCTGGGATACACAGTCATAATTTTTGATTTAAGTGTGACAGTCCCAGAACAACAACAGATGCCTGCTTCCACAAGGAGACTGGTCAGGGGGAGATGGTGCCTCCTCTCTGTAATTACTGTAACCAAAAGTCCAGACTGACCCACACAGAGAAATCCCCCCAAAGAAAAATATCTGACATAGCTTTTTTACTGTGTTTGTCTTAATGAAATAAGTGCTTATAAAGTCATATAATGCATTTCTTTTCTTATGTAAGCAGTTTCAGTATTTTTATGGTATGATACAGGCTTCCAGGAATGTAATCTCCGTTTATAACATTATACCCACAGGAAACATTGATTTATAATTGGAATTGATTTATAATTGGTCATTGATTTATAATTACTTGACTTGCTACCTTTGTCCAATAATTGATTAGGTTGGGGCTGGCAAACTTCTTCTGAAAAGGGCCGAAGAGCAAATATTTTCAGCTCTGCAGGCCATATGGTCTCTGTCACAGCTGGATAACTCTGCCACTGCAGTGTGAAAGCAACCATGGGCATCGCATAAACAAATGAGCGGGGCCGTGTGCCAATAAAACTTTATTTTCGGACAGTGAAATTTGAATTTCTTACAATTTCCATGTATCACAAAATAGTATTCTTTGAATATTTTTTTTTCAATCCCTAAAAAATACAAAACCATTCTTAGCTTATGGGCTGTACAAAAATAGACAGTGGGCTGGATTTTGGGTCAATGCTTACATCATCATTTAGGGGGGGTCTGGGTAGCTATGATTTACTTAACATATTGTATGTACTAGGTAGTGTGCTTCACGCTTTTCATATATCAGCTTACATAATGCTTAGGAAAACTCCGAATTATGTATTTGTTTATTTACAGGTGGGGAGACTGAGGCTTACTGAGGTTACGTATAATGTCCCTGTTTTTGAGGAGTTTACAGAGTTATGGGGAAGACAGTGGGTAATTAAACTATTTTGTAATTGTAATAGGATGTCATTATCATTCAACTAACAAGTAAACTCCCCAGAGACAACATATTAATAAAGCCTGGGATGAGTTTCGCTCTTGGGCTCCTTATTACTCTTAATGATGGTGCAAGAGAGAGATTGGGTGTGAATCTGGCTCCCCCTTGGAAGTACAATGGCCTTCAAGTTATTTATCCTTGTTGTGCCTGTAAGCACAAATAGTGTTGTAAGTACAAATAGTGTTTACATTTATTCAAGTTCACTGTAGATCTTTCAGTGTTTGGAAGGGTAAATTGTGAATATATGTGTCAATATGGGTGTAGTTTTTTTCTTTTTGATAATTGCTTGTTTTCTCTCCAATTGTTGATTTGTTTAAATTTTGTATTTCCCGTTGGCTTGGTATTTTAAACTTTAAAATGGATGACTAAATTCTGACAGTGTGATTTTATGGTGTATCACTATAACAGAGATTCTACGATGTTCTGTACGTTGGCAATCCGCTTCTATTTATGTATTTTATTGACATTTATTATTTGAGCAATGTTCAACATTCTCTGGTTTTCAGTTCTCAGTATCCCTTTAACATTTTATAATGACCATTTATAGTTTGTTAATTTGGTCGCATACACTTAGTAACCTAGCCATTTTTGCTTTTGAAAAAAAAAATCTGTGCACATCCTTTTATATTCACATTTGGTTCATGTGTAATAGATTTTGATTTCTAATCCAGTCAGGAACTCTTTTTCCCCAACCATGGGATAATAATTACATTCTTTTGTATTTGGTATTACATTTGGATCATCTTCTGTCATCCTAATTTTTATTTTCATTTTTGTAGTCCTTTTGACATCTCTTTCCAATTATAACGACAGAATCCTGGCCATGCCTCAATGGCCTTATTCCTTCTTTTTTTTAAAATCCCCCTATTAATTTTATTCTTCTGGTAACCAGCCTCTTTCTACTGTAATATTGCTGAATCCAGCGGGTCAGCAAACACTCATTTCTATGTACATGTGTTTAAATTTTTAACCACTTAAACCAGCAACTTTGGTTTAAAACTTTTTAAAATAAAATTATATATATGTAAGGTATACAACATGATGCTTTGATATGCACACACATAGCGAAATGATTACTACAGTCAAGCTAATTTAACCTATCATCTTCTTCCAGAGTTACCATTTTTTTAATGTGTGTGTGATGAGAGTTCCTGAAATCTGCTCTTTTAGCAAATTTCCAGTATCCAATACAGTATCATTAACTGTAGTCACCATATTGTACACTAGACCCCCAGAACTTATTCATCTTACAGCTGGAGGTTTGTATCCTTCGGCCAACATCTCCCCATTTCCCTCCCCTCCCCTCCCCTGGTAACCACCATTCTACTCTCTGCTTCTGTGTTTGCAACTTTTTTAGATTCTGCATAGAAATGAGACCATGCAGTGCTTTTTTTTTCTGTGTCTGGCTTATTTCACTTAGCATAATGTCAGCAATTTTGGATGCTGTCTGTGGAAGAAGAGGAGTTGTGTACCCCGACTCCCACCCTGTCCCTGGCCTTTCCTCCACACATGGAAACTTCGGGAAGATCAGGCACCGGTTTTCTTTCCTTCTCAGTAGCTTTGTCTTTGATGCCACACTTGGCATGGTTGTCACTGATATGTGATTGTATTGGTTCTTATTCCTCACTGTATGGCAGCCCTTCCCATTAGTGCCCTTTATTTATCTTTCGGAGTTGGCATTTAAACCCAGTTGCTGCTTTGAAGTCATTTCAGAAGGGAAATTTGTCAGTAAGGGGTGTGAGCAACAAATAATGCCTTCAGGCGTTGGACACATTTAGGTCCTTTTGTCGCAGGGCTCTGAAGTGACAGCTTTGCAGGGTAAAGAATACTTGAAGTCTCTGCTTTTATTTCTGAGGGTTTATGCCTATCGCTAAGGTCTAAGATGAGAATTCCAAGAAAAGGCTTGATTGCTGTGTTTCTTTAAACGTAATGTGCTCTTTGATTTTTAGTGCACTAAGGAGGCATTTCCTAGGAGAGAGCTTGGTGTCTTCCTCCTTGCTTGTGGACTCTGGGAGAAATGTATGAGCCCCTTTCATCTCCAGACTAAGATTTTAAGCAGTCTGGTTCCTTCTAGGGCACTTTTCCCCTGCTCTGTTTCTCGATTCATTTTTTAGAGGTGCCCTTGCCATTTGAAGGTCAGGCTTCCCACTGTTGTATACTTTCTCTCCCCTGCATCGGCTTAGCTTTCCTCCATACTCCAGACTGTTGTTCCATTGATGTGATGTTTTGCGGAACCGATTCTGCTTTTGACTAAATTTCTGGGAAGTTCTTAATTGTGTTATCATTTTATCATAGTCTTCTTTGAAATCCCATGTTAATCTTGATTGATTTTTGTAATGCCCCCTTTCACCTTTTCAAGAAAAGATGCCAACTGTCTCTTGAATGTCATTTTTGAGTCTGGTAGTTGTTGTGTTTTGCTTATCAAATGTGGTTCTGGGCCCACGGGCCCACCCACCCCTGGCCAGCTTCCAGGGTTTTGCACTAATGCCACATAATACATTTTCATCCATCCCGGTTTTTTTAATTTTATTTTTACTGTGCTAAAATTTATTTTTCCTGTTTTATTTGCTTTCTGTTTTATTAGTATTTTTAATGGAGGAGCCTGGTTTGCCATCTTTAATTTTTGGAAGGTGTTTTCATTACGATTATTTTTCAGAATGGTCTGTTAACTATTACTGTAACACTCATTTTTAATTTTTTTTGATGTGCACCATTTTTAAAGTCTTTTATTGAATTTGTTACAATATTGCTTCTGTTTTGTTTTTGGTTTTTTAGCCACAAGGCATTTGGGATCTTAGCTCCCTGACCAGGGATCAAACCTGCACCCCCTGCATTGGAAGGCGAAGTCTTAACCACTGGACTGCCAGGGAAGTCCCAATACTCATTTTTATTTTAGTTGTATTGTAAGAATAAAATTTAAAATTCTACACAAAAGTAGAAAGGATTGTATAATGCCCCCCATGTACCCCATGTAGAGACCCATGTACCACCCAGCTTTAGAACTGATCAGTTTTTCATTTTTGCTTTATTCCCACTCCACAGACACCACTTGTTTGTCCTGGAGTGTTTTATTTATTTATTTAATTTAAAATTTTTTATTATTTATTTTGGGCTGCATTGGGTCTTCATTGCCGCGTGCGGGCTTTCTCTAGTTGCAGCGAGCAGGAGCTACTCTTCGTTGCGGTGCACGGGCTTCTCATTGCGGTGGCTTCTCTTGTTGCAGAGCATGGGCTCTAGGCGCGGGCTTCAGTAGTTGTGGCTCGCAGGCTCAGAGCACAGGCTCAGGAGTTGTGGCGCACGGGCTTAGTTGCTGCACAGCATGTGGGATCTTCCCAGACCAGGGCTCAAACCCGTGTCCCCTGCATTGGCAGGCGGATTCTTAACCACTGCGCCACCAGGGAAGTCCCTGTCCTGGAGTATTTTAAAACAAGTCCCAGATATCATGTCATTTCACCTGTAAATGTCAGATATTGGATTCCTGGTCATGACTGATGTTCTTCATGGTGTCATTAAATTTGCTTCTTTAGACCCCGTACTTCTTATAAACTGGAAGTTGGATCAGGTCAAGGCTTCTCAATCTTTTTGGCCTTACAACCCTTTCACAATCTTACAAATCATCAAGGACCCCAAATGTTTTTGTTTATGTGGGTTGTATCTATTAACAGTATATTATAAATTAAAATGGAGATTTTCTTTTTTATTTTTATTACTTGGCTGCGTCGGGTCTTAGTTGTGGCACATGGGATCTTTGTTGCGGTGCATGGGCTTCTCTAGTTGTGGCATGCAGGCTTCTCTAGTTGTGGTGTGTGGGCTTCTCCCCAGTTGCAGCGTGACCAATTAGATTGTTTATGTCTAGAACAGTGATTGTTATATTTTAAATACCTTATATCATTCTAGTTTTTCCACCTTTTAGTTCTTGCCTCTTTTAGTCATGCCTTCCTTTTTAAAAATTTTCATAAAAGTACCTAAGTCATATGTACATACATTGTTATTGAAAAAAATCCCATAGGGAAGTGGAAAAACAAAAGCTGTTTCTGCAAACTTTTCCCCACCCCGTGCTTAATTAGCACCGTTGATAGTTTAGCGTGTGCCTTTCCAAAATTGTTTCTATACAGTTATCCACCAGTATTGACACACATAGACATAAAAGTAAATGCTTGTTTTTTTTAATGGTTTTAAAAAATGATAAATGAGTATGTACACTGTGTATTTTTCTGCATCTTACTTTGTCTTTCAACCTGACAGCATGTCTTGAAAGTCTGTCTATGTTGGTAAAATACCTCTGACTGCATCCTTTTAGATGCCGCATGGTCTGGTATAGATTCACTACAGTTTATTCAACCAGACTGCTGTTGCTGGACATTAGGATGTTTCCACTGTTTTCCTATGGCAACCACTGCTGCAGTTAGCATCTTTGTTGCAGCCTGTTTGGGATATTTATAGTGTTTCTCCACATAGAAACCTAGAAATAGGAATACCCGGTAAAAAGTTCTATACATTTTGAATTGTAGCAGACACCACCAAGGTCTCCCAACAGAGCTACACCAAGCAGTGAATTTCCTGTTCTCATATCTTGTCTGTTTTCCCATCGGGTTGTTTGTAGGCACGGATTTTACATTCTGGATGTTAATCCGTCGTTACATTTATTTTAGTGGCAAATATTTGCTTCTAGTGTTTTGCCTGGCTTGTAGCTTTGTCAGCATTGTAAATTTTTTAATCTTTTAGAATTTGTTAATTTCTTTTTGCAATAAAATTTCTCAGTCCCTTTAAAGTGTTTTCTATGTGTCTTTTGCATACTTTAAATGTTTTCATGTCTGGACTCTTCTCTTTTGACGTCTTTGTGATTTAATTCCAACACCATCATCACTCATGATAGATAACTTCATTACTCCAGACTTCTTGGAGAGGTCTGAGGGGAAGGTGGGTTAAAGTGGGGACCCTGAATCTGGCTCTTGTTGTACTCCATCCTCAGCTACCAGTATTTTGTACTCTCTAATCCCTCCACGATGTTTCATGCCCGTGTCAGGATTTGCATTATTTTCCAACTGGAATGCACCCTCTTTTGTTTGGCTGCTGTTTGTTGAGTGCTGGGAATGTGCAGGGCACCCTGAGAGGGACATCAAGTATGTCACCTCTGCTTCCTCCCACTCTCCTGCAGGGGTCAATGTGGTCCTCTCCAGTGGTGACCCTAGATGTACCATGCCTCTTGGTTTGCCGCCCGTGTCTATTGCCCTTCCACGCTGAAGCTACGCTGGCCATGACTTGCTCTAGCCAGTACAGCATGGCGGAAGTGAGGCCATGCCGATTCTGGGCATTAGCCTTAGGAAGGCCTGTGTGCATAGGAGTAAAGCCGTATCTGTGGTAGACATATTGGCCAACCATTGGCCAAACTTTATCTGAGGAAAAAAAAAATGGTTCTGTAGTCAAATACGTTGGGGACATTCTGCTTATCATTTCTCTGGCTTGGATATTTACAGTGGGTATTAGCAGGTGAGATGCTGGGGGAAGTCTTAGATTTTAGAAATCTGTTTAACCTTCTTTAATATAGCATTTTTACAAACATACTTCAATTTGTTGCTAAATGTCTTTAGAAATATGGTATCCAGTTTATAAGAGAAAGAGCTCATTTGCTTTACCTGGAAGTTGATAATCAGAAAGAAGGGAGGCTGCCTAATATACTAAAGAGCACAGTCTTTGACTGGGTTCAGAGACCCCAGTTCAAATCCTCCGCTAACCTACTTACTGGCTTTGTGGGCTCAATGAATTACTTCTCTGTGCCTTTGTAAATTGAAAACCTAATCTGTTTTCACTTCTAAGCATTTTATTTCTAATGCATGTAAAATATCTTGATGCAGAATCAACAGTAGCCATGCTTTTACTAAAAAAAAAAAAAAAAAAGAAGGCTTGTGTGCCCTTGAGTGCCTGGGCCCCCATGTAAGGGAGAGGCCCTGATACTGAATGGAAACAGAGGGGAGGAAGGCCAGCTGTGCCACTGTCCAGCTGAGTCCAGCCTTATGTCTGTCCCGGCCCAGGCCCCAGACTATGAGTGAAGCTGTCTTGGGTGCTGCAACCATAGAACCAGCAGGAGAACTGATCAGCTGAGCCCAGCCAACCCACAGAATCATGAGAAATAATAGAGTGATGGTGGTGTTAAAATACTAGGTTTGGGGGTGGTTTCTTATGCTGTAAGAGATATTGAAACAGTGAGGCATAAATAATTGCTCTGAATATATTAGGGCTAGAGATTAGTTAAAGGACTATTAGTAATAATATTAACAATAGCCATCATTCAGTGAAGTGTCTACAGTGGTCCAGGCATGGTGTAGATATGTACACATGTTCTGCATGGCAAACTGCTCCATGCCCTTCAGGGATCGTTAGTGCTTTTATAAGACCATGAGTAATAACAGCTACTATTTATTAAGCAGCAAAAACAGGCTGGACAGTCTCCAGGTAGTTCGTGCGAGTTATTCTCGGGCCGACTCTAGTCCATCCTTCAGGACTGTGTCTGGAGGGAAGAGAGGGGCTACCACGGTGCCTGAGTCGTGTCCTTGTTTCCCTTTGCTTGTAGGGCACCTGCTACACAGCTGTGAGCATGTAGCACCGTAACCTGTCTCTCTGCCCCTTCCCTCCTGGTACCTGCATGTTATAGTTGTTGGTTGAATCCATTATTTATCTTCTTATGACTCTATATGTATTGTTCTCCAATAGCCCAGGGAACTATGATGACACGTTTAATCTTGTACAACTTCTGCAGTTGATAATTGCCTCACTTTTTTCCTTTCCTTGTTTGGATGTTTTTGTTGGAGCTTTTGGGTTACTATTTCAGACACTCTTGACAACATTGTAACCCCCTCTGGATGCTCTTTTCCCCATTGTCAAGCACATTCATTCCATTTTCTGTTGTGTTTTTGTTCTTTCCTTGGAGACGGTCCTCTCAGTGCCCCAGGGTGCCTGGTGGGCAGCCCTCCTCCTGGGGATCCCCTGTGCCTCCTGTACTCTGTTCCCTGTTTCCACGAGCCATTCTCTCTCTCTTTTTTTAAATTTGCTCCCTTGGGATCTTCAATTCGAGTATGTATTCATTTATTAAATATTTATCTCCTCTGTTTTCTCTGTTCTCTATTTTCTGGGTTGCTTCTACATCAGATGCTAAACTTCCTTGATTGAACCTGTGATGTTTCTTATTTCTCTGATATTTCTTGACGTTTTGTCTTTTTATCCAGTTTCCTGGGAGATACGGTCTCCCAACTCTTAAAATTTAAAAATTTTTCTATATTTAATTCTGAAACATTTTCTCATTCTCCAGTGATCCTCTTCTGAATACCTTGTTTCTATTTTGTGAGTGTAGCATCTTTCCCTCGACTCTCGGGGATTATGGGGGTGTTTCCCCGTGCTCTGCATGGGGTCCACACACTCCACGTTCCAAGTGTATGTCATCTATTTGTAGGTTTTGGCATCTGCCCTCCTGTTGTTAATTTTCCTCGAGGCCTGGTGATGCTTTGTTCTCTCACATTGAGGAGGATGGTGTTGGGGCATTTGGGAGCTTTCTGTGCATTGTGGGGTAGAAAAACCAATGGTCCCCACTGGTGGGCAGCTCAAGTAGGTGGGCGGCTGTTTCCCTGGATGTTACAGGCTGAACTGTGTCTCCCCGCAAATTCATATGTTGAAGTCTTAACCCTCAGCACCTCCGAATGTGACTGTGTTTGGAGATAGGACATTGAAAGAGGGAATTAAGGTCAAATGAGACCATTAGGGTAGATCCTAATCCAATCGGACTAGTGTCCGGATAAGGAAAGGAGCTTAGGACACTGAGGCCCATGGAAGGAAGACCATGTAAAGACACCAGGGAGAAGGTGACCATCTACAAGCCAAGGAGAGAGGCTTCAGAAGACACCAACCCTGCTGACACCTTGATGTCAGACTTCCAGCCTCCAGCACTGTGAGAAAATAAATTTCTGCTGTTTGAGCAAGCCATTCTGTGGTACTTTGTTATGCAGCCTGAGCTGACTGATACACCAGGTGAAGCTCACATGTCAGTACCTGTAGCTCTTTCCTCTGGGGCCATTCACTTTTTCTAGAGAAGAAACTCCCAACCTTCTGCAGGGTTGTAGACCTGCCTGTGTGCACTGTGGGAGCTTGTGACAGAGTTCAGGGTAGGGAGCTAGATTTCCATGTGAACTTCCTCTGTTCCCTTTGACCCCTCGCCCTCCTCGATGCCTAGGGCTCTGGCGCCGGAGCCTCTTAGGGGGAGATGCAGTCAGCTGTCTGGGTGGGATTGGCACAGGGGGCAGAAGGTGGAAGGCTAGGGGCAAAGCTGTACCTCATACAGAATTACAGCCATGCTTCTTTCTCCATCCTACACTCTGCCGCCACCTTCTGGAGCCTTCTTTCTAGGGTCCTGGGCGTGAATTGGCATCTTTCTCCGCTTTCAGTTGGTATTCTACTCTGCTGGCTCCTTCTCCCTCATGTCTTCTTCCAAATTTCAGTTCATGCTGCCTGTCTGTAGTTCACTCTCCTACTTGTCCTTGTAAGTCCATAGATTTCCCTCCTGTGGATAAGAAGGGAATTTATTGGTTCAAGGCAGTGGGTAGTGCAGGGTGGGGTGGGGGGCGTCAGCATACTCGTGCAGTGGAGAAATGGGATCCAGGACTTGTCTCTTTCCATCTCTCTGTGCTCCTGCCCCGGGTAAGCTTCAATTTTAACTTTCTATTTTGAAACAATTTTAGACTTACAGAAGAGTCGCAAAAATAGTACAGTGAGTTCCCTAATGGTGACATCTTATATAATGTTGGTATGACTATCCAAGCTAAGAAATTAACACTAGTACAACACCAGTGCTAAACTAAAAATGCTAAACTAAATGCTGATAACTAAATGGTAGACTTGATTCAGATTTTATCAGATTTCCCAGTAATGTTCTTTTTACCTAATGTTCTTTTTACCTGAATCCCAGGTCCAATCCAGGACCCTACCTTGTATTTAATTGTCAAATTTTCTTTTTTTAAAAAAATTTATTTATTTATTTATTTATGGCTGTGTTGAGTCTTCGTTGCTGTGCGCGGGATTTCTCTAGTTGCGGCGAGTGGGGGCTACTCTTCGCTGCGGTGCACAGGCTTCTCATTGTGGTGGCTTCTCTTGTTGTGGAGCAGGGACTCTAGGCACGCGGTCTTCAGGCGTTGTGGCACGCAGGCTCAGTAGTTGTGGCTCGCAAGCTCTAGAGCGCAGGCTCAGTAGTTGTGGTGCACGGGCTTAGCTGCTCCGCGGTATGTGGGATCTTCCCGGACCAGGGCTCGAACCCGTGTCCCCTGCATTGGCAGGCAGATTCTTAAACACTGCGCCACCAGGGGAGACCCTCAAATTTTCTTAGTGTCTTCTAGTCTGTCAGCTTACCTCGTGTTTCACAACCTCAACACTTTTGAAGAGCACTGTATTTTGTAGAATGTCTCTTAATTTGGCCTTCTCTGGAATTTTCTGATGATTTGATTGAGGTAGGGATTTGGGGGAAGCACACCACAGAGGTGATGAGCCCTCTCAGAGCCTCATGTCAGGGGGTACCTGATGACTGTATGACCAGTGACGTTCATACGATCACTTGCTAACGTGGCATCCACCACGTTTTTCCCTGTAAAGTTCCAGTGGAGGGCAAAGGTTTCCTCTTTGTAATTAATACATATTTGGGTGATAGCCATGCAAATATCCTATTTCTCCTTAAACTTTTGCCCTCTATTTTTAGCGTTTATTGGTGGACATTGCCTGCAGCGATGATTACTGTGGTTTCTAGTAGAGATTTTCTATTTCTCTCATTCCTTCCATGCTTATTAACTGGAATTCTTCTCTAAGGAAAACTTGTCCCTTCTCCTCCATTTATTTGCTTATTCAATGATTTATTTTTATCAGTATGGACTTATGAATATTTATTTTATTCTTTGGGCTATATCCAATACTATATTTCTTTTTTTGCTTAGATTGTTCTAGCATTGGTCATTGCGAGCTCTTTTGGGTTGTCTTTTTTTTCTTGTGTCCTTTCAATGTGCCTCCAACCTTTCTTTTTCTTTTTTTAAACACTTCCTTACTGACACCACATGATGCTTCAGGCTCATCTTGTATAGTTTGTAGAGTTAAAAATTTTTTTTACTTCTGTTTTGATAAGGTTTCAGAAGTGGACAGAGAAGAAGCATGTGTCCAGCGAAATGTTTTCCCTAAAATTTTTGTAAAGATTTTCTGTTTCTTGTAATGTTACGGTTAATTAATTTATATTTACTGTCGTCTAAATAAATAATCTCTGAAGTAGACATCTGTTTGAAGGAGTGCATCCAGTCCCAGTTTTTCCAGAAACAATAACCTGAATTTCCTCGCTCATCCTTAGCCTGGTGCCCTTGGGACTAACAATACATCTAACTCCAGCACTCGACCCAACTTGGTTTAAAATATTTGGCACATTCCATCCTAGTCAGAGGCACCAAACCACAAGAAAACCTTTTCTAGGGCCTCTGGGAAGAAGAAGCTTTCTCTTTCTTCCATGGAAGCAACCAGAAGAAATGTTCTCCCTTTCCTTGGATGGTGATGTGTTCTCAGGTCTGCAACTGCTGCAGCCATTTTGCCACCATGAGTTAAGAGCCAGGAGCTGCTATAGGGAGCTGTCTCCATGAAGAGTCTGAGGGTGAAGCCAACCCAGGAAGGAAGAAGATACTGGAAGAACCAGCACACTGGGGCTTTGTTTGAGTTGCTGCTGTAGGTAGCTTCATCTGACCTCCGTTTGGACATCCTGCTCCTGGACCGAAATATTCCCTTTATTGTTGAAGCCAATTTGCTCATTTTCCTGGAAACTTCATTCCTAACTATTATAATCTCATTCTTACAGAAATTGTGCTTTACTACATTAAATGTACAAGGAGGGCATGCAGTAGAGATCATAATAATCTCCATTGATCTGCACATAGTTTGAAGCAGTCACATCTTACTTTCTGTTTCCAGATTGTTCTGTACTTTCTGCTACGTCATAATGGCACTGATGGCTTTGGAAGCTGCTTCTTTGACATCTGAGATGTTTGTGGCTATCACCTCACTGCCCCCGGGCTTCTCTTAGTTAGGTAGCATTAAGTCCAGTCAATAAATAGGGCTGCATATTAGTTTTCACACACAGAGCAGTCCTGTACTGTGTAATCTAAGAGATTTCCTCGAATATCTTGTTGCAGTGGATGACACAGCTGGCCTTTTGACCAAGCCTTTACATCTTAGGAAATTATCTCAAGGAAATATGCAGACAAGTGTGCAGTACACAGGGAAGGAATGTACCTGAAGGTTACTGCAGTGTTGTTATTACCCAAGAAAATTGGGTATGGCATAAATGACCAATAATGGGTAATTGGTTAAGTAAATTATGTCACATTCATGCAATGGCATACTATGCAGCCACTAAACAATAATGTTGATGTATATTTTTTGACATGAAATGATGTTTATGATGCATTGTTAGGTTAAAAAGTTACATACAGTAAGTATAGTATGATTGCATTTTGTAAAAAATTATATATATGCATATAAAAAGTTAGAGGTTCTATTATAGGGTATTTTGTCCTTTTGATTATTTGTTTTTTTATTTTTCTAAATCAAATCAATATCACTTGTGAGTAGTATATTAATAAAACAGTAATATGTTAATTACTATATATTAATATAGTAATACCTTAATTAGAACAAAAGTGAGACATATGACACTAGTGCCCTTCTTCGGGAACTTAAATTTCTGAACAATGAGTGAAGTGTGTAGGAAGTGATTCTTTAATAACTTGTCATTTAATGAACTGTTAAGGTCTTAAGTGCCTGTGATTAGGATATTTTTCCTACCACTCACCTTGCCCTTCTCATAGTTGGCTTGGGCAGCCGGGGGTGGGGGAGCCAGGACCTCCTTTGGGGAACAGCAGAGCAAAGGTGAGTATAAAAAGCAATGACCTGGATTCTAACTTGGGAGCTTTCATTTCCTGTCTTTGTCATCTAGAGTCCTTGGTTATGTTGGGGCATGGGAATGGCTTCTCTGCTTCATAGCGGTACAGTAACAAGAGAGATACTCTACCTGAAAGAGCCTTATAAACAAATGTAAAATGTCATTGGAAAGGCTCTGTGCGCCTTTCAGGTCTTGTTTGGAAAAGAGCTGGGATGTTGGCTTTGTCCCTTAGTTTCTTAGGTTGAATCTGTACCATCCCATGCTGCCTTCTTTGGAAGGGAAGGAAGCTTGGCGATCATCATGGCCTCTCCAGCCTTTGACCCCCCTCAGATTCTATCCTTCAAGCATTCAGTAGGGAGAATCTGGAGGTCAAGTGGCAGGTTCCTGGGAGAGTTCAGGTGGGAACCTGGTTCTCTTGAGGTCAATCCGTCTGCTTCCCTGTGTATCCTGTCTCAATACACTCCTTGTCCCATTTGACTGCTTTGCATGGATATACAATTTGGATGCTTTGGGCTCTTCGTAAACCATGATTCTGTTCCTTTGGCAAGAGACCCCCGTTATCCTTCCTACCCTCTTTGCTTGATGGCTTAATTTCGTTTGCTCCCACCATTTGATTTGATTTGATGGTGTGCAGCATGAGGTCCCCAAATCATTTCTGCCTGTTAAGCAAATGTGTATTTCTGGGATTGATGTTTTAATTTAGTGAAACACATTCTAATGAGGGTCAGCTGCAGCCATGAATTTTCTTATGAGTGATTTGCTGAAAAGCACATCAACTGGTAACATCTTGTGCTTGGCTGAGTGAGTCCGAGATTCCTCGTTCCAGGACGTGGATTGAACGAGACACGGGGAGAGATGCCGCTGGCCTTGGCGTGCCTGCCTGCTTATGCTATGTGCCACGGTCAGGTCCTTTGCTTCTATGCTGGTGGCTCTTGGATGCCTTATGCCCAGGGCTCCCTTTCATTGTTAGAGAACATTCAGGATCCTTCAGCCCAGTAGAGGAGCAAACAGTGGTCCCAGAAGATCCCAGCTTGGTATTTGCTCAGGGAGCCACCTTCAGAATTTAACAGGGCAGAGAATCAGGAGGGCCTTGCTTGATGTGCGTGTATGTGTGTGTGTGTGTGTGCGCCTGCATGTGTGCACGTGTGTACACACATGTGTGTGTTGTGGGCTCAGGTGGGAAGGAGAGGTCCAAGTCTCAGTGAAGGAACCTGGGGCTGACACAGCTGGTTTCCTACCGAGAAGCTGCTCTCCCTTGTATTAGTTTCCTGCTGCTGCTGTAACAAATGATCACAAACTCAGTGGCTTAAAACCACAGACATTTATTCTCTCATCGTTATTCTCTCATCGTTCTGGAGGCCAGTGTCCAAAGTCATTGGATGGAAGTCAAGGTGTCAGCAGGGCTTTGGTACCTCTGGATGCTCAAGGGGAGAATCTCTTGCTCCTTCCAGCTTCTGTTGGCTGCCGGCATTCCTTGGCTTGTGGCCATCTCCATTCTTCAAGGCCAGCATGTTCACATCTCTCTCTGCTCTGTCTTTATCTCACCTTCACCCCTCCTGTGTGTGTCTGTTGAATTTCCCTCTGCCTCCTTCATGGAAGGACACTTGTGATTGATTTCAGGGCCCACCTGGATAATCCATGAGAATCTCTCTGTCTCAAGATTCTTAACTTGATCACATCTGCAGAGACCCCTTTCCCGAATAGATTATATTCATAGGTTCCAGGGATTAGTACCTGCTGTCTTTGGGACATCCTTCAACCTGCAACAGCCCTTCTTTCTCCCTTGCAAGGCCCTATTTGATCCTACTTGGTCAGTTCCTCTACTGAGGTCTAGTCCCCTGCACCTGGCTGGTCTGGGATGTGACTCAGTTCTGGTCCACGAGGTAAGGGGCACGTTGGCATTAGGCATCCAGAATTTGCTTCCATCCTTGCCAAAGAGAACAGCACAAGGAAGACGTCCTTTTGCTCTTTCTTTTCTGCTCTGGGTACTGCTGTGTGAGGGCATGACTCAGAGGTGATGTAGCCTTTTTACAATCCCGAGAGGATGTCCAAGAGAATTGCAGACTCTGACCTAGAGTTCAGGCAAGACTGCCTGCTTCTGTGTCTCTCTGGCTTAAGCCACTGCTTGCTAAGAGTTGCAGCCAGAAGGCTGTTCACTGACCTGGAATTCACATGAGAGGCCCTTCTGCCCAGGCTGACAGGCCAGCCTGACATCAGTGGCCTTGGGGTGGGGGGCGGGTAAGGTTACCATGGACCCAGTGTGGATCCCAGAGACATCTCTTAGAGTATTTTTAGGTGCTTTCAGTGGCCACGGCACATTTGAGCGCTGCTGGCCACACGGTTTGGCCACAGGCTGTGCTGTTTCTGAGCTTTACTGTCTGGTAGCCAGGGGGTCTGAATGATAAGGTCAAGTCAGGGAAATCCACAGGCAGGAGACAAATTTAGGGACTCTTATGAGTCGTCCCTCTTCTTGCTATGGAGAGAAGTCTCCAAGCTGTCCCCAACAGCCCCTGTTGTCCAGGCAAACGGAGGTACAGGATGCCTTGACTGTTCGAAAGATTCCTAAATCAATTCAGCAAACGTTAAGTGTGTGCTGGTAGCTGGACCGTGGTCACATGTGGGTGCTGTGAGAAGGGGTGGGAATCCATCCACCCTGTTCATTCAGCTTGGTGTCTGTGACAAGCTGTGCCCAGGGTGCGACAGATTCTTACTTAGGTCACCCCACAGTCAGAAGGCAAATAATGGGATGAAGCCAAGAGCAGCAACCTGCCTCTCTGATGGGCTCAGACTGACTGAGCCAAAGGCCAACTAACCCTAACCCCCTAATCCTTACCTTAACCCTTACCCTATCCCTAACCCTAACCCTAACCTGCAGAGAGGATCTTAGGCATCACCCAGCCCAGACCAAGCACTCTGTAGAACTTGAGCCAGTGGCTGAGGCTTATGGAAGAAGAGCCATAAGGAGTAGGTCCTGTCAGTGAAAGGACAAGAGGATGGAGTAGGTTTGGACTGGAGAAGAGAAAGCTGAGGGTGTATCTTGTATTACTATTATTATTTTTAAAGTATCTTCTCTTGCCTTTATTTATTTATTTTTGGCCACACTGTGCGGCATGTGGGATCCTAGTTCCCTGACCAGAGATCGAACTCGTGCCCACTGCAGTAGAAGCGCGGAGTCTTAACCACTGGACTGCCAGGGAAGTCCTATCTTATATTATTATTGCTGTTTCTGCTCTGTGAATCTCCCCATCCCCCCATGAGAAAGATGCTGAATGTCCAGTTGGTTAAAATTAAATTACTACCCCACTTTAATTTTAACCAATTATTTCATATTTGGACATTCAGCATGGTAGTAGTATATTGAAAGCTTTCAGCCTCAAGAAACAGAAAACCAACTAAAAGGAAATTAAATAGGGGGTTTGTTTTACTCAAGATCAAGAATTTGGGAATGGGCTGCTACTGCATAGGGTCAGAAGCTGAATATCAGGGATTCCCTCATGGCTGCAAGGAGGCTGCCACAGCTCCAGTCATGCTGCCTATATTCAAGAAGGAGGAAGGGAAGTTGGCACCAGCATCAGGGGAACAACAACTTTCTCAGGCCTCCCTTCGCATCCCCCCAGCAGATTTTTCCTTTGTCCCTTTGGTCAGAACTTTGTCACCTGGCTACCCATAACTGCAGAGGAGGCTGGGATGGTGAGTATTTGGGGGTTGGGAATGAAGCTGGTTTAGGCAGCCAACAGGGCTGGCACAGCACTGCTTGTAGAACTTTAGAATCTGGGCACCTGCAGGAAGAGAGAATTATGAGCAATAGACCCTGCCAAGGTGGCAGGGATGGAGTCCATACCCACCCCTGGGTGCATTTCAGGTGCCATAAACTTCTGGTTCTGCAGATCCCTTCCCCATGGGCGTATCCAAAGATAGGCCACATAGGACAGTGCTTCTCAAAGTGCCTCTAGACGAGCATGATCAGTATCACCTGAGAGCTTGTTAGAAATGTACATTCTTGAGCCCCACCCAGACCTACTGAATCAGAAACTCTGGGGTGGGGACCCGTGATCTGTGTGTTAACAAGCCCTCTTGCTGATTCTGGTACACATTTGGATTTGAGAACCAATCACTTAGAGGCTGGGAAGTCTGAGATCAGGGTGCCAGCAAGGGCAGGTTCTGATGAGAGCCTTCTTTCTGGCTTGTAGATGGTCACTTTCTTGCTGGGTCCTCACAGAGTGGAAAGGAAGAGGGGGAAAGGGGAAAGGGGGAGGGAGGGAAGGAGGCCCTGCATCCAACCTCACCTCCGTCTCACCATCATCACATTGGGAGTTAGGGCTTCAACATATGAATTTGGGGGGTGGGTGGGGCACACAAACATTCAGTCCAAAACTACGGGCAGGTAGGGTCTGGACGGCTGGCCTCCCTTGGGGGCATAAGAGCGTCTTTAGCATCCCCAGAATTCCCTGAGTTATGCTCCAAGTCACCATTCACTTTGGAGAATTCTCAGATTGCCGCAAAGACCAGTGAGTACTGGGAAGCTTGGGGGGATTATCAACTAAACCCCCGAGGTGAGGCCTCCACTCCTTCTCCTGTCAGACTTGACTGCTTGTCCCCCTTTCTCTAATCACCCCCCATCGCACTGGGGCAAGGGTGACAGCCCCTCTTGGGGCCTTGGTGGTCAGGGTCAATGGGGGCGGGTACAGCATTTCAGAGCATACTGTACCTCCACTGACCACCCCAGGGTCACTTTTATTTTCGCAGGGGCAGTAGAGGAGAGGAGGGGGCATAGATGCAGAAGGAGTGGGAGGCCAGGGGGGATTTTCATAGGTGATTGAGAGCAACGTATGTTTCCATGGTGAAATCCAAATTCTTCCACATCATCTCATTTAATCCTCTCAACAACCCTGTGAGGTAGGGTGTAGTCTCTGTGTTACAGAAGGGGAAACTGAGGTGCAGAGAGCTGAAGGCTGCGCCACCAACTGGGAAGAGAGCCGAGTTCTAAGCTGTCAGGCGTTCTGCTGACCCTGGCTGTCTCCCCGCCATATGCACCCTCCCTCACACCTGCCACACACCTTCCTTTCTTTTTTTTTTATTTTTGGCTGAGCTGTGCGGCTTGTGGGATCTCAGTTCCCCGACCAGGGATTGAACCTGGGCCATGGCAGTGAAAGCCTGGAATCCTAACCACTAGGCCACTGAGGAACCCCCCTCACACCTTCCTTTCTAAGCGTGGAGTCTGTGAGTTCTCGAGCTGTGGGCTTCGTAGAGAGCAGAGCCGGGTTGAGGACCACTCCCCACCTTGTAGTCTTACATCCTGTTTTCACAGAACTGGGATGAGGTGTAGGTGGGAGAGGATGGAGCTGGAGCTAGGGAGCACCTTTCTTAGACGGCCCATCCTGGATCCCCATCTTGTCCTCTGTTCCGAAGGCTCCAAAGGTGGTGGCCGTGTGAAGGACTCATTAGCTGGAAATCACATTCAATAGAAGTAGACCCTACAATGCCAGTGGGTTAAACTGCAAGGAAAACTACGACTGCTCGAAGGTTTATGTTGGCATGACCAGCACAAGAGCTCTCTGTTGACCGTATGGAAAGCCAAAGAATAATAGAAGGTTACTTTGTGAGCCTGGAATCCAGACAAGGGAGCCAAATGGATCAGTGTGTCATGGCCCCAGTCTAGGGCAGTGGCTGCATCTGTGCTGCCTTGTGAAGGGTGGTCCTGTCTTTGGGACTCTCATTCCGGGATCTCAAGCTGACCTTGGTCCTTTGGAGCACACACTTGTGGCTCTAGACGTTGAACACAGTGGACCAGCCTACCGTCTGGGAGCCATCCTGTCTCTTTTGGGTGACTTTGCACGTTCGATTTCTGAGCTAGCGTATCCTGACATTATACTTAATCTTGTAGGACAAACAGGATGTGAAGGGCAGGGTAGGGTGAAGGGAGGGAAACTAAACTCTTAACTCCCATGCACTGGCCAGATGTTCTGGAACAGATCTTCATTTCATCCATGGGAGTAACTAACCATGTTCTTATGGAGCTTTCTGCAATGATAAACCACAGTATTGGACCAGATTGCTCTATTCCCACTGTTGAAACAAACTATAATATATGGATGCTGATTCCTGAGTTTGGGGACAGAAGGTCTGGTTCTGGCATTAAATGCCTTTTCGTGCCTTGACTGCCCCTACTAGGGACTGTTGGATCTTCTGCCTGTTAGTGGCCACTGGAGGTTTAACTTTGCCCTTATCAATAAAAACTCAGTCTTCTCATCTTGGTTCTGCCCTTGATTGGGAAGGAGACCTTCTGTCCAGGATTTGAGACTTTGCTACACAGAAGCCCCCCTTACCCGTAGGTGTCTCGAGTCGTAATACCGCAACAGAATTTCATTTTGCTGTTTCTGTTTGCTAAGGACCTGAAGTGACTTGGATGGAATTAACGCTGGAATAAATGATGTATGAAATGAGAAATCTTTGTCCAGTACCTCACGGGGAAGGGATAGGGAAAAAGAGGGCCACAGACAGAACTGCCACTGTACAGAATTAGCGCCGATGAGTCGGAAAATGCAGAAGGATAAGACAAAGTCAGGCTTTTACCAGTCTCCCATCAAGCCTCCCTTTCAGGCTCCCAGTGATGCAAAGTGGATCTTACGCTAGATGAGAACAAACTTCCACTTAGTCCTGCCTGTGGCCTGTGTTTTGCGGGGGCCCAGCAACGGGGAGGATTTTGAAGGCGTGTTTTTCTCCTTCCAGCCCCTCCTCCCACTTTGGGGTGACCCTTCCTCCCCCCCAGTTATCAGTAACCCTCGTTCTTTCATCTCTTTTGCCTTGAAAAATCTGCTCTCTCAAGAAAGGAGCTGACAAGCTCATCCACACTGAGGTTTACATGGTGGATAGGGCTTCACTGCTAACTTCTCTTGGGGTGTTTTAATTTTGAATGGTGTGAAATCAAGATCCAAGAGCTGAACCAGGAAAACTGGAACTTTATACACCAGAAAGCAGACTGTGCCTTCTCAGGGTGCACACCCTTGGGGTTCAGCCACATGGCCTCACTTCTCATAGCCTCATGGCTGCATGAGCCCCATTTCCTTTTTGGGGTGCTTTCCCTGTGCTCTGCAAACCACACGTCCTGGGTGGCCACACCCTCTCCCGGTTGTAAGGCTGTCTGATTCTTTATCCAAGGAGGAGACAATTGCATTGTTTTGCCCCAAAACTCCTGCCCGTCCCAGCTGGGAGGGCTGGGCTTGTGCTCCTGGATCTCCAGATGAAACCTCCAGGCCGTGCCATTGATCTGAACCAGAGAGACACTAACAAGAAACATGAAATCTGGGCCAGCCCTCGGCGGGGGGCACCTGCCCTTGACCTCGCTCACAGCACTTCTGGGGGGTGTTTACAAAAACTGCACCTGCTGCTTCACTGATGGTCGTGCTGGGGAAAAAAAAAATCATAATGTAAACCGCTAGAAAGGGAGAAGAAAAGAAAGCCAGCCCGGGGAAGGCAATGATCCGTCCTCTGCTCTATTTTTGTCTCTGCTACGTGCTCGCTGAGTGTCCTTGAGGGACTTGCCTCCCTTCTTTGTCTTGGTTTGTTCCTGCCCTGGCAGAATTTCATGCGTTGCTTGCCAGAACTCTCAGGGAATCTCATGCATCCCTGACAACGCACAGGCAGACTAGCACGTGCTTCTTGGGGGGCCAGAGAGTGGGAGGTGGGGCCGTAAGTAATGGGAGGGGAACAGTGGTGCCCAAATTCATCAGATTGTAGGCAAATTGAATCCTTCTTTGTCCTGCCCTGAAAGAGGGTCTCATTGTCTCCATCTGTAACCCAGAGGAGCTTCCCCCTCATGAACTGCATGGTGGGCAGAATAGCTGACGCCTGCTGACTGTTTACTCTGTACACCAACTTTATGTGCATGATTTCACTTGCTTCCCATTTTCAATATGAGAGAATTGGGGCTCAGAGGGATCCAGTCATTCTCCTGGAGCAGGATGGGAAGATCTCTCATTTTCAGATCCCAGCACACAGCCTAGCATGTAGTAGGTGCTCTATACATAGATGGTGGCTGAATAGGAGTTGGGAACTCTAGGGCTGTTATACATGCTCTGCTGCTGTCTCTTAGTGCTTTGATTTATTCACCTGTAAAATAGGGGTGTGGACTAGATGCTTGGATCCCAGAGTGCAAGGGGGCATGGTTGGGGGGAGGGCAGTTGTCAGCACCCTGTCTACCCCTCCTGAGTTTGAAATCACTTGAGAGAGAAGCACAGGAATCAGGACAGTGGAGTAAAAAAATATCTACTTTATTAGTGATAAAAGTTGGCTTGAAGGGTGTGGCTTCAATCTGCACCCACAGTGGGTTTTCTGCTACTTCACCCCAGAATTAAACTTATCTGCCAAACACAGCCAGAGCTGGACAGCTCCCTTGTGGGACAGAGCTGGGTCCACTGGCAGAGGGCAGATCAGCCACACCCTCTCTGTGGCAGGCAGAGCTGCAAGAGGGAGAGAGCCCCAGGGGGTGCTGAGCCAAGAGCAGTGACTTTCTTCTCTACTCTTTTCATCGGGTGGGGTCACTCTGGTTCTGGGGTGGGGGCAGGGAATGTGAGGAGTAGGAGAGAGGTGACTTCTGAAGACTTTCACATTTGCATCTGGCTACATTCAGTATTTGTTAAATGGATGGGTTAAGCACCAAAGGCTGGGGGACTGCGGGTTTCCCAGCCCAGTCATCTCTCGGATTCTGTGTTTGCTCCTGCCCTCAGTGAAATAATGAAATGATGCCTCCCTTTACATGCAGGCAAAGCCCTGCCCTTATCATCACAAGGAGGTCATGGTAGGCAACTTCCAAGGTGGACCCCGGGGATCCCTGTCTCCTGTATTTACACCCTTGTGTGATCCTCTCTCCCTGAATGTGGGTGGAACTGTTGATTCCTTCTAATGAACACAGTGTAGCAGATGTGCTGTATGACCCTTGTGAAATTAGGTTATTAAATAACTGTGGCTTCCATCTGGGGGATGCCCTTTCTCACTCTCCCTTAGATCACTCACCTGGGAGAACCCAGCTGCCACATCAAGATGCAGCCCTGTGGAGAGGCCCACTTGACAAGGGATGGAGGCCTGCCAAACATGTGTGCGTGGAGCCTAGAAGAGAATTCCATTCATCCCCACATTGAGCCTTCAGATGAGACAGCAGCCCTGGCTGACAGTTTAGTTGCATCCCAGTGAGATACCTTGAACCAGAGGCACCAAGCTAAGCTGTGCCCAGATTTCCGACCCTTAGAAACTGTGAGATGATAAATACTATTTAAGCCACTATATTTTGGAGTAATCTTGTATGCGATGATAGATAGCTAATACAGAAGTCTTCTTTCCCTGAACAAGGGCCCCTGCAAAGTAGCATTACCAAGAAGGCCCAGTGAAGTCTTAACTCCACCGCCTTTTATTCAAAAAGAAACAAGACTGACTGTTTGAAGCAGCTCAGCCAAACCACGCCCAGGATTTTTTTTTTTTTTTTTCACCCCAGGCCCCAGACTAAGGATACAGGCAAGCTGGACCACGTGATGAGGCTCTGCAAACAGGTTTAAAAATAACATTACTAGATCACACTATGAAATTTAAGCCATCCATTTAGGAAATACTGAGTGCAGCTGGGAAAATTATTTTTATGTTATTACTCTTCGAGAACAAAGTGATGAGTGACTTTGGAGTCAGAGGAGGTGGTGGTTTGTGGAGTTTATGAAAAATAAGCTGTCATCTTTGTCCTATATTACATTGGAGTCTCTGGGAGTTAGAACTCAGTTTTCTTAAATTTGGGTGTTTTAAGGGACCTTGGACATATTGAAATAAAAGAATGCCTCACAGTTACGCAGAAACATTTCCCACTTCTTTCCTTAGAGGATGGAGCATTAAAAGCACGCTTATTCTTTCAGATTCTTACCAAGTAGCTACTCTGCGGTGCCCGGGGAAGAGCCAGAAATAGACAGAGATACATGTGTTGACCCAGCCGCCTCAGCTCAGACTGGAGGGATTGTCAATTGTATTTAGATAAGACATATCTCAGACATCAAGTATACTTTCTAGCGGCATTTGGGGAATCTGGTCGTTCTGTTTCCCTGGCTCCCAGCTTGTCCGTAGGATCTTGGAAAGTGGCTTGTTTTGCCAATATATGTAGCATATTCCCAAGGAGACTAATGCCCTTGGGTGACCCTTTGTCTTCTTGTTTTTTCTCTCCTCCTTGGTTTGGCTGATCTGGGCAGGGCTCTGATGGGAGAGTGGTTTGGGTAAGTCAGCTCTTTGGGGATAGACAGCATGCTTCCTTTGTGTCCTAGACCCTTTGTGACGAGGACTGTGTGTTGCCCGCCCCCCCCAGCCCCACTTCTGAGCTCCTCATCTTCCCTAGATAGAGATGTTATGGCTGTATACACAGCCACCCAGAAGAGCACATTTCCCAGCCTCCCTTGCGGTGTAGTCACAGGGATAGGAACGAATGGGATTTGCACAGAAGTGCCGTGTGCTGTCTCCACACTTGCCCTTAAAGTGAAGGAAAATGCGTTCCTCTTCCCCTCCCCTCTTACGGCTGGCTGGAGTGCAGATGTAGTTTTGAGTCACCTTGGACCACAAGGAAGAGGGTGACAAGCTAGGCATGGTGGGGAAGAGCAAAGCAAGACCGCCACCTGCCTTGCTTCCACCAGCGTCATTTCCACAGATCATTACACAGCACAAGTACAGTATCCTAACTCCTACCCCTTTATATCTCCCGGGATGCCTGGAGAAGGTACCCAGGATTCACTGAATTATGGGGTTGGACAAGTCACCACCCTAGGTAAAGACAACCACTGCAGATGAACTCTGCCTTCCTTCTTCAGTCTGTCACCTCCAACCACGTAGGCCATTAGAAATCTTAGAGTTGGAAAGAATCTTCTAGATCATCTCTCTAGTCCACCCATCGCTGGCATCAATTTCTGCACATCATTCATTCTTGGTCCTTTTAGCTCCCAGCTTGATGATGCAGCACATTATGGGGCAGTCTTAATTGTACCAATTTCCACCTTTGCTCTTATTTGCCCCTTTGAGCCCTCTCCAAACAATACATTGGGGGGCAGATTTTTCAGGGAGGTAGTGATAAACAGTGTCCAAACTCATGTAAAAGTGAAAAATATCCGTTAATGTCAGGACTGAAGCATCTCTATTGGGCTTGACAATTCAAAGGGCATGGGTGTCCTTGGCCTCTGAATAAGGGGTGGCAGCCAGATTGAAGTGGGAAAATGGGGAAAGGGAGCTGATGGATGGAGACGTGAGCAGAAGAGAGTTGGAGGTGTGGGGTTATAGGAAGCGTTTGCTGTACCTGTCATTAGGATGTGAGGGACTTGACCAGATTTAGCAGCTAAGGGAGTTCAGGCTGAGGGGACAGGTGAAGTTGCAGGGCAGAGAAGGCGTGGCTGAGAGAGCATTGTCCGCGGAGAGTGGGGAGGGCAGCGAGAATGAAATTGGGCCGCTTGGCTATGAACAGATGGAGAGACATTTCATCCTTTGCGACCAGAGGGAGGGAGGGAGAGAAGATGTGCCGAAGGGGATTTGCTGTGAAGCCCTAGCAAATCTTTTCTGTCCAGAAGCCCAGGGAGATAAGCTTGGTGGAATCAATGAGGTAGGAGGCAAGGGTGTGTGCCAAGCACAGGGGTGAACTTTAAACAAGCAGCTGGAGTAACGTGGTGATGATTTGCAACAGTTGAGATGGGCGAGGGAAAGGGAGCCTTAAAGACCTGTGTGAGGGCAGATCACCGTGCCCAGCTGAGGTACTAGGGCTTCCAAAACTCAGCTGTAGGGGCATTCCACATGATATGTGTGTCCATGGTGATATAGGCCTGGAGGGGGTGGATTTTAGCTTTGATCCATGGGTTGGGTGGTACCCTGGAGGGCCAGGGATGCTTGGGAGTGGAAATGAGAGTAAGAGAACAGTGCAGGGGCCAACCTTGGGCTCTGGGCAGGTAGAGAAAGGACACTGCAGCAGTTGCTGCCTTATTAGAGCTGTTTCCCCTGAAGGTGGGAGAGGTGGAAGGCTTGTGGGCAAGGCACAGCCATGTCCTATATGCTTCTGGCCCCAGAAGGTGCTGTCTCCATCTCATTTAGGACAGTCCTGTGTGTTTTCCTGAGCCTCCACCTTTGGTCTTCAATCTAGTCTCTTCCTTGAATCTCCTGGCCCCCTTCTCCCCCGCCCTGCCCCAGGGTCCAGCCTTCACCACTTGATGCCCATCCCTGTTCAGAACACATTTCTCTTGGCTGTGCGGGCATCCTCTGAACTGTTCTAGATCAATGCACCCTTCTCTGCTCCCTCTCGTTTGGCCTCACCATGGGTCTGCCATCATCATGGAGAAAGCTCGCCATTGTCATTCTGGCTTTGACTAAGTGCCAAGGCACCGTCAGCTGTTCCCAGCACTTAGAGTTCTAACACCATCGCATCCCATTCTGGGGCTCATTGATTCTTCTAAGAGAGACAGAGAGGTTGGTGGTCAGGAGCTGAGGTTTGGAGTCACACAGACCTAAGTGTGAACCTTTCTTCTGCCCTTTATTAGCTGTGTGATGTTGAGTAAATTATTCAGCCTCTTTGTCCCCCTCTGTAAAATGGGGATAATGGAAATTATCCTCAAGCATAACTTTTAGGCTTGGGGTGATGAATAAAAGAGAGATGGCACAAGCTTTGTGGGAATGAAGATCTCAGAATGAAGACAGCCAGTGGGATGCCTAACATTGCCAAAACTTGGATTAGAAATCAACCAAAAAACTCATCCATCTATTGGGAAGGCCCCCCCCCGCCCCAAGAAGAAATAGGTATTTCTAAGGAAAAGCAATTGATCTGTGTTACATAGCCCCACCCTAGACATTCCCAAATTCCCCATGGTATTTGTGTTGTTTACTGAGTCATAGACAACAAGCCACGCAGTAATTACATTCCAATCTTGGGCATCCAGTCACCCTGGTCTTCTACCCACCGACTGTGTGGAACCTTTGTCACAGCCTACGAATCATGTGATTGTGATCTGTGGTTTCTCCTAACTGAATACACATTGCATAATAATCGGGACGATTCTGTGGCAGCCATGGTAAGAGTGTGTGCTGAAAAGATGGGCTGTATTATTTTATTTTTTAATTAATTAATTAAATTTTGGCTGCGTTGGGTCTTCGTTGCTGCGCGAAGGCTTCCTCTAGTTGCGGCGAGCGGGGGCTACTCCTCATTGCAATGCACGTGCCTCTCATCGCGGGGGCCTCTCCTGCTGCAGAGCATGGGATCTAGGCGTGCGGGCTTCAGTAGCCATGGCTCGTGGGCTCTAGAGCACAGGCTCAGCAGTTGTGTCCCATGGGCCCAGTTGCTCCGTGGCATGTGGGATCCTCCCGGACCAGGTCTCGAACCCGTGTCCCCCGCATTGGCAGGCGGACTCTCAACCACTGTGCCACCAGGGAAACCCCAAGATGGGCTGTTTTAAAAAGCATCTTGATTTTGGGAGAGAGACTGTTGTGCCATTTTTCCTTTGCACTGCCTGTCACCCAAGATATAAAGGAGGGCAAGGGTCTGAAGTTGTCCACGTTAATAGTGACACTCCAAGCAGATCTGTTGTCTTTAGGCTGCTTGGAAAGGAAGAGGCAGGCAGGAGAATATATAGTGCCAGGCTGGGTGCAGTTGGAGAAACACTATTTTGCTAGGAAAAACTGGGGGCTCTGAAGGCACCCCAGGCTTGTGTGCTACTCCTAGTTCTAAGTCTCTGTGAATAGTTCTGTGGATACTGGGGACTGGATTGGTTGGGTGTTTAGATGTTCTGGCTCTCTGATGGACAAAGGCTAGAGATAATTAAAGGGAGGTCTATGTGTAAATTGGTATTTCAAATTAGTTTTCTGGAGATGAAAAAAATTGAGAAAAAAAAAGAGCAGAAAACACTCAATAAAAACAGAGGAAACCAACAGGAGAAGGCTGGCATGAATTGTGAAATCTACGGAGAGGAGAATTTTTTGCAAAGAAGTACTTGCTCTCCACTATAGTTAAGCTTTTGCCTGGACCCATAGGCTCCCAGCTCTCTGGTGGCCTTGTCAATTTAGAGTTACACTTTTGGAAAGCCATTTGGAAGTGCATCTCATGAGCCATAAAAATATTTCATACCTTCTGAACTAGTAATCTCCCTTCTGGGAATTTATCCTAAGGCAATCAATCTGAGAGAGAAAAAAAAGTACCACATGCATAAAAATGCTGATTGCCTCATTGCTTTCAATATTAAGAATTTGGAAGCCACCTAAAAGGCCAACAGGAATGGAATGGTCGTTGAAATGATGGTATATTGAATCACAGAGTATCATGCATTCATTAAGATTATAATTATGAATACCATGTAGAAGTATACATCTATCTGAAATAGTAACCTTTTATGATATAAGTAAGTGAAAATAAGCGTAATGTAAGATGCTGTCTGAGCTATGATTTATGTATAAAGATATATACACATGAATAGGGCTTGGAAGGAACGTGCAGAAAATGAGCATGTTTGATGGATTCATTGGGTGAAAACGGGAGTGCTTGTTTTTCCTTTTTTAGGTATCTTCATTATTGCTGCTAAAGGTCAAATCCTAATTTTGTCATGGAATCACATCCATTTTGTCATCTGTACAATGGGTATAATAATACTTGATATTACTACCTTATCTCCCTCTAGCCTCTGTTCTTGGCCCGTCCATCAATTCTTGCAGACTTCCCCATGCCCCTGGGGTAGGTACTTACAGACAGGCAGGAGAGCTTGGGCTTGTCCTATGTAGGTCTCTGAGAGCAGGGTTGGGCTTCCAAACCCACATGATTTGAGTGGTTTGACTGCAAAGGCAGCACCCTCACCTGCCTCCTCATCAGGTCTCTTTCACCTCTGCTTTCCTGGCACTTTCTAAATGTGTTGTGAGAGTAGAGGTAATGTATGCTCCCTTCAGGCCTGATATTTAGTAAATTCAGTGAACAGTAACTGCTAATCACCATCCTCATTATAACATTTGTATAATAAAGTAGTAAGAAAAAAATAACAAAAGTAGAATGGGTACCTTGAGGTTCATGTAGATGGTGAGTAAAACTTCCAGATAATATTTCCAGATACCTGTCCTCTTTTCATGAATTCTTTTTTTAATAAATTTATTTATTCATTTATTTTTGGCTGCGTTGGGTCTTCGTTGCTGCACGTGGGCTTTCTCTAGTTGCGGCAAGCGGGGGCCACTCTTCGTTGTGGGGCGAGGGCTTCTCATTGCGGTGGCTTCTCTTGTTGAGGAGCACGGGCTCTAGGCGCACGGGCTTCAGTAGTTGTGGCATGTGGGCTCAGTATTTATGGCTCGTGGGCTCTAGAGCACAGGTTCAGTAGTTGTAGCGCACGGGCTCAGTTGCTCCGCGGCATGTGGGATCTTCCCAGACCAGGGCTCGAACCTGTGTCCCCTGAATTGGCAGGCGGATTCCCAGCCACTGCGCCACCAGGGAAGCCCTTTTCATGAATTCTTAAGGTCCATCTTTAAATAACAGCATCTGTTACAGATTTTCTTTCTTATGTGGGGTAAACATACCTCCTGCATTGATATTTAAGCTATTGCCTTTGTTCAACAGAGCCTTGTTATAATGAACACTGGATACTTAAGCCTGGATGAGGGCAAAAGAACACTGAGTTTTGACCAGCTAGGTCAGAAGCAACAACTCCCTCTAGTTAGATCTCTCTATTTATAATGCTTTGCCTCTCTTTGGTACTCCATCCTTCCTTCAAAGCATTTTCATATTTATTTTTTCTCTCCCGAAGTTAGTGAGTTATGTGGTTGGTTTCCCCATTCAATGGATTGTGATCTCTCATTTAAAAAATTTTTTTACCCCTATTGGTGAAAAATTTTGAGCACACCCTCTCATACCTTTATATTTGTTTACTTATAAATGATATGCGTGGATCACAGTATTGGTGGATCATATGTAAAAGCATGAGATGATAAGATGAAATAAGCAGTGTTTAAAAAATAGTTTTTGGGCTTCCGTGGTGGCGCAGTGGTTGAGAATCTGCCTGCCAACGCAGGGGACGCAGACTGGAGCCTTGGTCAGGGAAGATCCCACATGCCGCGGAGCAACTAAGCCCATGCGCCACAACTACTGAGCCTGCGCTTTAGAGCCTGCGAGCCACAACTACTGAGCCCATGCGCCTAGAGACCGTGCTCCGCAACAAGAGAAGCCACCACAGTGAGAAGCCTGCGCACTGCAACGAAGAGGAACCCCTGCTCGCCGCAACTAGAGAAAGCCCGCACGCAGCCAAAAATAAATAAATAAATAAAATAAATGTATTAAAAAAGTAGTTGTCATAAAGTTTTATTTACTAGCCTAGGAGACCTTTTTGTTCTCATTAAAATATCATGACTAGTCCTATTTTCAGTCAGAGCAGTGTGAGTGGGTATGTTTTATTATTTTCAAAAATCTTGATTTAGTACTTCGTGATACAGTAATTCAAATGTCTGATTTTAATTCACTTATTCTTGGTCTCAGTAGCTGAAAAGGTACCTCGAGAAGACGTGTAGAGCCAGGTGGAAGAAGTTCATAGACGGCGGTGCTTCCTAAATTATGACTCTTATTTTTCAGTCCCATCCATGAATTATGCAAAGGTTTTTGTTGAAATTCAGCAAGTAAATTTCCATTTCTCATGATGTCAGCCACTTGTTCTTGTAAACTAACTGAAAGGTGCGACATTTTAAATATTTTTAACCAATGGGTTCAAAACCTGCCGAAATTCTTCGTTTGGAAGATGTTTAAAAGACTACACCAATCTGTTTGCAAGTTTTTGAAGTGTGCAGGTATGTTTTTATAAATCAAATTACAGGGCTTTTGGCCACGAATCATTAATCATGGAAATGTTTCTAAACATCCATTTTCAAAATGCCTCTCCACTAGTACACTTTTTTTTTTTTTGGAAGCATTGCTTTCTTATTCATTGTTAAAATGTCATCTTTACCTTGAAGGAACAAATTAAATATGTTTATTCTTCCTGAAAATATCTGCTGGATGCCATAGGCTCTTGATAGTCACCTGTCATCCAAGAATAGGTCATCAAATTTTTAACTTAAAAAAAAAGAATGAATAATATATATATTTTTAAAGTTAGATTTTTAAATTTTATTTTATTTTTATTTATTTTAAATAATTAATTAATTAATTAATTTTTGGCTGCATTGGGTCTTCATTGCTGCGCGTGCGCTTTCTCTAGTTGCGGCAAGTGGGGGCTACTCTTCGTTGCAGTGCGCCTTCTCGTTGTGGTGGCTTCTCCTGTTGCGGAGCACGGGCTGTAGGCGCACAGGCTTCAGTAGTTGTGGCACGTGGGCTCAGTAGTTGTGGCTCGTGGGCTCTAGAGCGCAGGCTCAGTAGTTGTGGTGCATGGGCTTAGTTGCTCCGCGGCATGTGGGATCTTCCCAGACCAGGGCTTGAACCCGTGTTCCCTGCATTGGCAGGGGGATTCTTAACCACTGCGCCACCAGGGAAGTCCCACATAATATATTTTTATATTTGCAACTCTTCTAAAGTTCTTTGACACTGGGTAACCAGCAAACTTCTGGGTGTCTCAGAAGATAGAGGTCACTGCCCATCTTATTCACAAAGTTTGGTAAAGATGCAACTGCATCTTAAATATCTTGTGTTTTTACGATTGACATCCTGAAGCCTTTGGTGCCTCTTGCTACAATCACTTGCCAGGGATGATGGAGTGAATGAATTTCTCTGTGCTGCTAGCTCTGCTTCTTCGTCCCCCAAACCCTGCTTTGATTCAGGCAGAGCAGCCACTGCATCAGGAGCTACATTCAGACAGTTTCCCTCTGGAACAAGATTCTCATTTAAGAAGCCATTCATAGCTCCAAACATGAATTTACTATAAATCTTTCATTAATCGACTCACAAAAAAAATGCACTTTACGTGTGTCATTACAGATATGGAATCTAGCAAATGCCACAGACTGAACCATGTTGTGAAACCATCACCCCAGAGTGCAAAGCCAGCCTCCACGCTGTGTGAATCTTTTGCACATTTCTCCCTTCAAATTGTCACCGATGTTTTTCATACATTTTTCCAAAGGTATTTGCTGACAAAGACATGTGTTTAATTTGTGGCCATTTGTGTAGCGTGTTATGGTTCAGCTAGTTTTGGTGCAATCAGGAGCACGGGCATCTCTCCCAGGTGGCTTCCCTACCTTTTCCAATCAAGTAAGAAACCTTAAAAGAGAGTCAAGATGTTTACATTTGGTTGGAAGAAAATTTGGAAGGCACTTGGATTGTGTCTAGTACATGTGAAATATCACTGAAAACATTGCGGAAATGCGTCTTCAATTTCTGTATGTTTCATTTTGAAATGTCATCTCAAGTGAGATGGTTTCCTGCTATGCTTAGCTAATAGCTCAAGGCACAATATATTCTTAAGGTAGGGGTCACCGTTTGGTAATGGATCTGCACCCATGTATTTCAGTACTCTTCTTGATGCTTCCTTTTTTTCTTACTGGATCAGTGTCAGATTGTCACTGTTTTGACCTTGTATTGTGGCTGAAGACAAGCTCCCATCTGAAGGAAAAGTGTCAGCTTTGTCCAGTTGGGTTATTACCTTGTGTTTGCCTTCCTGCCATCATCTGCAGTGCACAGGTTCTTGGCCAAAATCTTCAAGTCTCTGGCCCGTTTGATGGGGGCTGGTTTCATGAAACCCATGTCCTAGAATCTACACTCGCTGCGTGGACACAGGTAAACTGCATGTTCAGGGGAGGTTGTGATCACATCCAAGTAGGGGTGTTTCTGTTGCCTCCCCCAGGCTGTCAAGGTGCTGGGCTCACCGGGGGCACCCCACTTTCTTACCACACGTGACATCCCCCCTCCAGAGGGATGCCACCGCCAGCGCTTGTATTAGTGAACTCTAATGGAAACTAGGGACTTTGGGTCTTAGTGATGTTCAGTGTAGGTCCATTGGGTGTAACACATGTGGGGCATGTTGAGCATGGGTGGGGGGCCGTGATGCCTGTGTGGGTGTAGGGGGTATATGGGAAACCTTCCGCTCCATTTTGCTGTGAACCTAAAACTGCTCTAAAAAAAAAAAATTTTAACAATAATTTTTAAAAAGGTGGTAAAACCTAACCCTAACTGAATAAAAGGCTATTTATGGTATGCATTTATCCCATTCGGCATGACTGTGTTTACTATGTATAGGGCAGGAATATTCACGTGTGAATCTGGGGTGCTGGCCCAGGCCCACCAAAGAGTATTGGGTCATATAGTTAAAGGTAACATATTATCTTTCTAAAACCTCAAAAATTCTGATTCTGAAACCCAGCTGGATCCAAGATTTTGGTTATGGCACTGTGACCCTGTGTTTTCTTCCCATAGCCCTGTGGATTGTTCTGGCTCTCCTTGGACCCTATGTTAAGCATATAGAGGGTGAACCCCAAGCCCAGGGGAGTTGCCACTTGCCCCATGTTGACCAGCATTTCCTGGAAACAGGAAATGAGATTGGACCAGGGCTGCTCTCACCGAATCACAAATCCTGTTGCCCATCTGAGGAGAAGCCTCTGGGTCTGCTTAAAACCCCGAGCTTCCCCAAGAGAACACGTATATATCGGTGGCCTTCTGCCCAGAGAAGCTTTCATTCCCTGCAGCATCCACTGTGATAGGCGCGGGCAGCGAGGGAGAGGCATCTAGAATCACAGAATGTTCAAGGAAGAACATTTTGTCAATGGATTCATTTCCATTTCACTCACCCATTCAACACATTATGTATTAATCCTGTGCTGAGAATGGAGCTGAGGCTGGGGATGCCAAGAGGAAAAGTCTGTCAGTCTCTGCCTGCCCTGGAGGTGTTTACAGTTTACTGGGGGACAGACATGCAGATTGCAAGCGTCCAATTCCAGGGTAACTGCTTCCTCTGCAGATGCGTGAGGATGGGCTTAGGATGGGAAAATAGCCCTTTACGAGAAACTTGCAGGTTGACTAGGACTTTTTCAGGTGAACTGCCTGGAGAAGGCATGCCAGTTGAGGGAGCAGCATGGTGTCGACTGAAGAAAAAAGCACGACCTAAAAGTTGAGAATTATGTTTTATTTGGCGGACATACTGAGGACGTAAGCCCTGGAGACAGCCTGTCAGATAGCTCCGAGGGACTGTTCTGGACAGGTAAGGGAACAGCCAGGATCTATGGAAGTTGTTGCAAAACAAAAACAAAAACAAAACAAAACAAAAAGCCCAGGTAGTCTTGGAACATCAAAAGATTGCTGTTAATTAAAGAAAACCTGGCATCTCAAGTTAATGAATTTAGCACTTTTCTAAATGTATGGGAAGATGCAAGAGTCTGGGCTCATGGAAATCATGCCTTTGATGTGCACCTTAACTATCTAGGGCCAATATCTTGTTTTTCTCCATCCTGAATCCCCTCACGGAGCACAGTCGGGACGGCTGCAGTGGCTGGTGGCTTGATGGCTACATCCTTTGTTTATTGACAGGGTAGGTGACATTTTTCTGTCCTCAATGGCTAAAGGTGTGGTGGCTGGCTGGGAGACATCCTGTGTCTCAATGTATCTCAGTATATTACAGTAACTCAGTGTTATTGGGGGTTAATGTGAGAAGTAAGAGAGGTGGGAGATGAAACCAGCTTGATTAACAGGGGTCCTGTCACCCCAGGCCCTGTGCCAGAGGGGTGTACATTTCCAACATGAAGCTAGTGAACCCATTAGAGCAGGAAAGGACACATTTGTCTAAAAGTGCTCCCCAACCCCTGCCGTCGCTGGAATTCCTTCTACAGCATCCCTGCTGGATGGGTGAGTGGCGTCTGCTTGACCATTTCTGGGGATGTTATTTGGTTAGCATGGAAATAAATTTCTTTTATGTAGCTCACAATTTTGTCACCTGTGCTGTTTCTAAAAACTGGTATTTTAAGGCTGTCTGCACAACTTCAACTTGTTCTTTTTTGGGAAATGGGTGCAAGATACTTCAATTTAATTCCTTCTGCATTCCCATTTTTCATACCAGTTGTCTTATTATTCTTTTTTAAAAAAAATTTTTATAAATTCATTTATTTTATTTATTTTTGGCTGCGTTGGGTCTTCGTTGCTGCGCGTGGGCTTTCTCTAGTTGTGGCGAGCGGGGACTACTCTTCGTTGCGGTGCGTGGACTTCTCATTTTGGTGGCTTCTCTTGCTGGGAGCACAGGCTCTAGGCGCGCGGGCTTCAGTATTTGTGGCACATGGGCTCAGTAGTTCTGGCTCACGGGCTCTAGAGCGCAGGCTCAGTAGTTGTGGTGCATGGGCTTAGTTCCTCCGCGGCATGTGGGATCTTCCTGGACCAGGGCTCGAACCCATGTCC